>NC_138184.1:75361421-75757940 GCF_964194105.1 Spermophilus citellus
AAGTAAGGGCAAGCTGGGCAGGAACCCAACCAGCATATGGAATCTTAGCAGACACAAATCCAACATCTAGTTAGATCTGGTGGACTGCCAATAGGAAGCCATAGGCTTTTCTCTCCTTTGATGGCCCTTGGCCAGGGGAGAGAACCAGGGGCAGAGCCCATTGTTGTTTCAAAAGACAAGATCAGATTCCCACATCCCCTAGGTTCTAGTCATTGGACAACCAGGCAGGGAGCCCCTGCTCAACATCTCCCTTTGGGAGATGCTAAAGATTCATTTTGGCCTTCAACAGGTTCAGAGCTGACTGACATGGCCAGGAGTGTCTCCATATGCTGCTCTTTCCATAAATCATGTCCCTTTGAGGGCCCAGGTGCCCAAGAAGATGGGACTATGTTCCCATCCTGCTCTAAAGACAGGAACAGATTCAAAGGGAGAAGTCAGAAGCTCCAGGCCACCTAGTAGGTCAGACTTCATGATGCTGGGACTGGACCTAAGTGTGCCTCATTCTAGGACCTGGACAAGCCTGGAGAGTGGAGCAGAGGGGACAGGTTCATCCTCCTCTCTGGTCTTTCCTGGCCAGGTCCACCAGGGAAAATTGGACCAAACTCCTTGCTAAGAGTCGAGCCTGATTAGACTCTGGATACATGGGAGCTTTTAGATCAGCAATATAGGGTATCACTTCCCAGAGGAGTATGGAAGATAAGGCCAAGAACAGCCTCCAGCCAGATGGGAGAAAGAAAAGAAACCCCCGTGGGTTGTGCAAGTCAGTTCCTGTGGTGCCTGAGCACTGAGCAATTAGCATATGAACCAGAAGTAAAGAGGAGCCTGGGCCTGACACAGGTTCCTGTCCCTGCACAATACCCCAGAGCCCACAAGTCAGCTCTACTTACTTTAATGCCATTTCTGATAAAGAACACTCAGCTCAGGCTAGATGCCAGCTCTCTGGCCTGCATGTCTAAGCTATCCTCACTAGCTGCTGCTCATGCTGGGGTAACCTGCCCAGCAACAAGCTAGGCCCTTTCCAGGAAGGATCAGAGATGCCAAGGGCACAAACCAATGTCTGCTTATTGATGACTCGTGAAGACAGAATGCCCATAAGTGGTTGCCAGAGATGAGCCTCCAGTGAAGACATCAAGTTCTTCATCTATTTTCACTCTCAAACAAAAACCATGGACTCCTCCATTTCTCTCTGTCTCTCTCTCTCTCTCTTTCTCTCTTGGGGGGAGAGGCTAGGGATTGAATCCAGAATTGCTTTAGCACTAAGCTATGTCTTCAGCCTTTTTATTTTTATTTTGAGATGGGGGTCTCACTCACTTGCTTAGGGCCTCGCTAAGTTTTCTGGGGCTGGCCTCAAACTTAGAATCCTCCTGCCATAGCCTCTCAAGCAGCCGGGATTACAGAAGTGTGTCACTACACCTGGCTACCCTCCCTTTTTCCCCTCATTTAAATCCTGATATCTGGTGTTAACAGTGTTTTTTAACCCAGGAAGAAGGAGACACATTCCAGACAAACAAAACATTATCCTCCTTTCTCCTGGTCTGTTAGGAGGAGAACCTAAACTGGCAAGAGTATGAGGGAGGAAAATGGGGTGCTCTGGATGTAACTTGACAGAAAAAGAAAGAGGCAGCTGAGAGATGGTGACTGATGCTGTCTGGTAGAAGTAGAGCATGTGGGGACACCCCTGCAACTTCACCCTAAAGCCTCACATGCAGAACTAGGTTGTGCCTTGCTAGGATCAGGGAGCACCAAGGGCAACATGTCTCCTATATTGGGCTAAGCCCTTTGCTGAAGATGGACTCTGGGTCTGGCCCTGTGTGTCCCCCAGGCCACACTCACCTCTCCCTTCTTCACTGTCATGGACTGTCGTCGGGGTGTGATCTCTTCATTGATGCTGGACAGGAAGTTCTGTGAGATCCGAAGAGCATCCTGCAGCAGGGAATGATCAGGGTGGCTGGAAGGGGTGTGCTTCAGCAAGTCCTGCCCCAAGTGGAAAGACTTGAGTCAGAGAGCAGAATTGGCATGGACCCACATTTGGTGTTAACTCAGAGCTTCTGGCTCCTCAGGTGTCACTGCTATTTCTCTCAAAGGGCCTGGGCTTTGCAGTTAGTGCTTGTAGAACACCATCCCAGAAGCAGGTTCTAAATGGCACTCCAAGAAACCCATGCCATTTGTACAAAGCCAAAAGGAGTTTCCACTATAAGGTTCTAGGGTAGGGTTTCTGAACTTTGGTGCTGTTGACATTTTGGACCAGATAATTCTTTGTTATGGTGTGTGGTAGGGGGCTGTCCTGTATCCCATAGGATATTTACTACCACCCCTGGCCTCTGTATACTAGATGCCAATAGCACTCCGTCTCTGTAATTGTAACAACCAAATATGTCTCTGGACATTGCCACATGTTCCTTCAGGAGCAGACTCAGTTTTGACCCAGAATCCCTGGCCTATACAAGGACAGGAGAAAGCCCATGGACCCTTCTGGCTCCTCCTCCTTTAGATGAGAGTCTAGGCTTTTTCAGATGAGAATACTGACACCTTCTCTGCTAGGAATACAAATCATTTCTGCTCAAGGTCTGGTTCAGATAAACATAATCCCCTTTAGATTCCAAATCCCATTTGCAAAGAGAACCTGGAGAGATGAAATAGGAGGAAGGCACCTGGGTTGGCAACGAGGGCAACCCTCCCCCCCCCACGCCCCCCCCCCCCCAGGGGCAGATTCAGTTTTTCCCTACCATGATGCTTGGCTAGGTGCACACTTGGTCCTGGATCAATCACAGCAAGGGGGCAGACTGAAATGTCTTAGTCTGACAGATTATCTGCCAGAGCCTCTGAACTGCATAACATTTCCCCCCATTCCAAAACTTTTTTTTTTTTTCTTGAGACGGAATCTTGCTGTGTTGTCCAGGCTAGCCTTGAATTCTTAAGACTCAAGTCACCATCCTGCCTCATCCTCCTCCAAATAGCCAGAATTATAGGCGTACACTACTGCGCCTGGCTCTCCATTCAAAACACTTTTTAAAACAATATTTATTTTTTAGTTGGACATAATACCTTTATTTATTTTTATATGGTGCTGAGGATTGAACCCAGGACCCCACACTTGCTAGCCGAGTGCTCTACCCCTGAGCCACAACCCCAGCCCTCAAAAACTCTTAATTAGAGCATGGTAAGAAATTATGAAACATCTGGTCAACAGCATATTACACAGCTTAAAAAAGAATGAGGTGGGCCTGGGGTTGTGGCTCAGTGGTGGAGTGCCTGACATGTGTGAGGCACTGGGTTCGATCCTCAGCACCACATAAAAATAAATAAGTAAAATAAAGGTATTGTGTCCATGTACAACTAAAAATATTAATTAAAAAAAAGAATAAGGCATAGCTGCTTGGGTTAAAGTAGAACAACCTCTATGGTGTGGTATTAAATGGGAAAGAGCAAAGTGTGAAACACATAAAATGTAACACCTTCTACATAATTAAAAGAGATGTTCATGTCTGTTAGCTCATGCATATAATCTTTCTGGTGGTGGGCTCCTTTGCCAGGAAGGAGCAGGCAAGGAAATGAATATGTCACACACTTGTATGAATTGGTTGTAAATGTTGTTTTCAAGTGTATGTGAAACTTATAAATCATACTAACGGTCTCCTAGGCAGTAGGACTTGGATTGTTTTTATTTTCTGGTTTTGTTTCTCAGTATTCATAAAACCCCATTAGTGACTCCCCATTGAGGTGGGATCTCCCTCTGCTCCTTTCCCACAGCCTTCAGAATGCACAGAGCCTCTGGTCCCCAGTCTTGTTTATTTTGGAGTCTCAGTTCATGCACTTTACTGCCTTCTCCATCTTCAAGCCCCAGTCCACATGGGACAGGATGCTCCCACCCTGCTGTGGGAGAACCTGCTTCTATTCCCCCAGCATCCTATCCTGTGAGACCCTGGACAACAGAGGCCCCTCATCTCTGCAACCTCAATAAAGATTTGTGGGAGAGGAAGGGGTTGGGAGTAGAAGGGTGGGCAAAAGGTAAGTGTCAGCCCCAGGACAGGAGAAACAAAGGGCCCAAGGTAAGAAGGCCACACCTAGTTGGGCATGAGGACAGGGAAAATGCCCAGACCAACTTGGGAGGCAGCTGCAGTGCTCCTAAGATGTGACTCACGTGAAGGACCAGCGTGCTTCTTGTCACCCGGTCCACAGGCTTGTAGAGCAGGGCTGTGGAGAGACAGGCAGGGTGAGATGATCACACCTGGTGAAAGCAGGATACTCAACCACTAGTGCTGCAAAGGGGAGGGAGAATGGTGCAGCCCCAACCTCTACAGGCCCCACCTGACCTCCGCACAAGTGATGAGGGCAAATCCAGAGCACCTGTCTGCCATGCTCAAGCTTTAAGTCTAGGACATCAAATACAGACTCTGGAGCTGCTGGTCAGGCCCAAACCCTCAGCTAATTTGGTGACAACATCCAAAAAGGCTCAGTGTTGATACTCCTGCCACCTGGGGTTAATGAGGGCCCCAATCCTGGATGGAAATCTGTTCTCGATCCTAGAGGGTACCCTGGGAGTAGACCAGCATGCTGCTCTCAATGTCATGCCTGGATGCTTTGCAGGCCTGGTTCTGAGGAGGGCAGGAGCCAACATGATGCTGACATAGCTCTCAGTCTGACAGGTGCTCTGAGATGGGAACCTGTTGAGAATATTCAACCTTTAGTGGTAAAGAAGTCCCAACCAGCCTTGGCCACCTGTGTTTTTCTCAGACAACAGGGAGCACAGCCCACCACGAGCATAGATGCTTGGGTGTTTTCTGACACATACATTTCCTCTTTTGACTCCCACGATCAGTGTTGGGCATTTTACAGATAGGGAAGCTGCTATTCACAGCAGGGATAGAGAGTAAGTAAGCTCTGGGGATTGACACCACATGGGCTGTTCTCTGTGAGTGAGCAAACTATTCACACTGTCCTAACAATCAAAAGCAAGAAATGACTTTCCATTCTTGACTCCACTTTTTAATCAGAGTGCAGAGGTTAAACACAGCCCTGGGAACCCAATCACTCTGGATTTAAATCCTGCCCAGCTACCTAGAACCTATGTTTCACTTGGGCTATTTTATGTTTTATACCCATTTTGTCATCTGTCATGTTTTAAATGTGTGCCCCAAATTTCATGGGTTGGTAACTTAATCCCCTAAATTATACATGTTAATTGTATTTGACAGGTGGAACCTTTGGGATATGATTGGGTCAGGAGGGCTCTGTGCTCATAAATAGGTTAGTCCATTCAAAGAATTAATGGATTGCTGAGGGATAGTTTTGTTATCAAAGTGAGTGCTCTCTGGCATGTTTACTCTCTCTCTCCATGGGATGTCCCATGCAGCCTTAGGACTCTAGAGAAGTCCTCAATGGATATGGCTGCCTGATCTTAAACTTCTCAGCTTTCAGAACTATGAGCCAAATATACCTTTATTCTTTATAAATCACTCAGATCTGTGGTAGTCAGAGCAACAGGAAATAAACTAACATCTCTTTTTTTTTTTTTTTTTGGTACATTGGGGATTGAACCCGGGTGCTTTACCACTGAGCCACATCCCCAGCCCTATTTTTGTATTTTATTTAGAGATAGGGTCTCACTGAGTTGCTGAGAGCCTTGCTAAGTTACCAAGGGTGGCTTTGAACTTGTGATCTTCCTGCCTCAGCTTATCAAGTTGCTGGGATTACAAGTATGCACTAATATCTAATTTTATTTCTAATGCCAAGCTAATATCTCACTTGAAAGAGGAAAAAAATAAAGTTCTTCTTACAGGGCCACTGGGCATGACATAATGGTATCTAAAATTTTTTTCAGATGAGATCTCATTACATTGCTCAGGCTGGTCTTGGACTTGCAATCCTTCTTCCTCGGCCATGCCATCACAGCTGGTATGATCACATTTTAAATGCCCAGTAGTGCTTAGTTTGTGGGTGCTTGCTGACGCCTATAATTTTTTCCTGATTGCTACCCGTTGGTGGCAAACTGGTCCTGACCACATCCTTCCCATCCTGCCATACTCAGACCTTCTCTTTCCTCATCTCTCTCAAAATTTGAGGTCCAGAACAGGGAAGACACAAGGGGAAGACCCAAATAGGCACCACTTCTGCTTTTCCAGTAACCATCCCCATGAAGACACAAAGAGGCCCTGCATGGAGAACAACTCACTTTCCAAAGAATTCTTGGTGGCTGGGTCCTTGGCATCCCTGTTGCTTCTGGCTCTCAGGTTCTGTAGAGAAAAGAATGTGTTTACAAGAGATGGCTAAAGCAGACTGGAAGTGGCACAAAATTCTACAGTCAGGAATATTTGACAGAAAGCAAGGCTTTCTCTTCCCACAAAGAACCCCAGATGCAGCAACCTCAGGACATTCTGAGAAGCTGAATGAAAACCCAGATTGTGACCCATGAGCAAGCGGAGCATGGATGCCCCAGACACTTAGGACAGGATTTCTCAACCTCAGCACTGTGGATGTTTGGGGCTGGAATTCCCAGTCCTGTGCAGCAGCCCTGTGCACTGCAGGAGGCTGAGCAGCATCCCTGGTCTCCACCTGTAGGTGTAGTTAACAAACCTAGCCTCCTTTTATGAAAACCGAAAATGTCTTTAGGCATTGCCAAGGGTCTCTTTGGGAACAAAATCACCCCTTGGTGAGAACCTCGGATACAGATAAGCCTGTAAACACAGCAAACTTCTTTCCTGGAGCAATTCAACAGCATGCAGGGAGCTGGCCATTCAGAAGAGCACTCTGGTTTGGCATCAGCCAGGGTGGGCCTGCTACTACCCATATTTATACCGGGTGCTTCACCCACCCTCTTGGGTGGAAATGTATAAATATACTTGCTAAAATATGTAAATGTACTTGTTCTAAAATAAGGTGGTAAGATTCCTGTAGAGAGAGCAGGGCTTTTACTGATAGGCCATGTTTCAACACAGCTGCTTGAAAAGGATCACTGATTTGATCTAATGTGCTAAGAGAAATGAGGATAAATGATCCCCAGGCCCCTGAAATCATCCCCAGGAAGCAGCTGTGAGGAATCCTAGTACTAGGCTTCTAAATAAATGCATAACCCACCAGAGAGATGGGAAAGGATTCTGGGATTGCTCTCCCAACCTCTTGTGCTGCAGGAATCCTTTCAGGCCTGTAAGATAGTGACTCCCAGCTCACCGGAGCCAAAACCCATCATGCACTTTGGTACCTTTCCTGAGTTTAACATCCCTTGCAGTGACTGTTCCTCCCTACGTCTGACTCAGCAGTTTCCAAAGGATGTGAGGGGGTGTGAAAGTTCAACAAGAGACTCTGCAAAAACTAGGTGCTGAGCTCACATGAGCCTGGGAGGCACCCCACACTCCACATGTCCCTGCATGGGGCAAGGCACAAACTCTGGGATATCCTGCTACAAGGAGCCTTAAGAGTTTGGTTTAACCCCACATTTCCCTAACTTACTTGGCTCCAGAAACCCTTTTCATCTAACTCATACTATTTACTGTCTGGAAGCTGGTGTCCCACAGAACCCAGAATATACAACTTCAGTGTAACTGGACGCTAACTCACGCTTAGCACTGGTCCCAGGAGAAGGTGAAGAACCATCACCCCTCCCCCTACCCTGTATTTGACCTCTCCCCACCCTGTATTTGAGTGTGAATCTCCGATCCTTTGCCCAAGCACTGACCTCCCAAGACACAGTTCCCCATACCACCACACAGCCTGCTCCTTCCTCTTTCTTGAGCTTGATTTTGCTCTCTTTGGGCCATTCCAATTTCTCTGGATCATTTTTGAAATATAGAAAACCAGCATGGATGCTACTTCAATGGTTTAGGAATCACAAAGATTCAAAGAGCACCAGATTCCAGCAGGCACCAAGCCACCATCCCACTCCTTGCATCTCAGCCTTGGCTCAGATTCTCACCGAAGACCTCAGGGGGACCACGTGACCTCCCTAGGTCATGTCCCACCATGGCTTCTTCCTTCCTCTGTAGAAACCTGTACAGGTGGACTTGAACTGGGCTTCTTAACTGTAGCATGCTCTTTAAAGGTCAATTCTTTTTGTTGTTGTTGTTCTAAATAGTTATACATGATAGTAAAATGCATTTTGACACATCATACATAAATGGAGTATAACTTCTCATTTTTCTGATTGTACATGGTATAGAATTCAGTGGTTGTATAATCATACAGGCACACAGGGTCATAATGTCCGATTCAAATTTATCAAGGTCACTTAAAATTTGGTGCAAATATTCTAGCTGATAAAGAGTGTGGGGGTTTGCTAATTGAATGAAAAAGGAGAAGAAAAGAATGGATTGAGTGCTTTAGGGGGAATAGGCTGGCAGGAAGCACAGAGGCCTTGAGGCATGCAGATCTTGTTACTTGCAGCACTGGGCAGGGACTGGGGCACCCTATGGGCGTAGGAGGGACAGTGTGGCACAAGTTATTGCTGTTGGAGACAATCAGAGCTAGGGCCTCACACCCAGTCCCATGATAAATGATAAAATGGCACAAAGTCTCTGGAACAAAGCCCAGGTGTGACCTTCAAGGTTGTCCCTTGGCAAGACAGACAAGGCTCATTCCATGTTTCTAGTTTCTGTTTCTCTTTTTAATTCCACATTTCTCACACCAGAATCCTTGTTTGGTGGTGGGGTGGGTGGCGGAAAGGTGGGGGGGCAAGGCAAGTCAGAGCTTTGGGAAGTATCTATAGGCAAGAGTGAGGGCTGGTGATATAGCTCAGTGGTAGAGCACTTACCTGGCATGTGCAAAGCCTTGAGTTCAATCCCTAGTACCACCAAACAAATGAATAAAAAATAATAAGAAAAGGAAAGAGTGACAACAAGCCTCAGCAGAGGACTGTTTCATGATTGCCATCGGCTCTGCAGAGATTCAGACAGGGCATCTTCTTGCCCTTTCCCATCGTATCTGAAGAAATGGAGATGCAGGGATGCTGCTGGGTTCTGGCCTTGGCTACCAGCCTCCTGGGTGTCCTATTCATCTTCTCTGTATCTGAGAGGCTCTTTTGAGAATCTAACAACATTCCATGGTTTAAAGTTTCAGACTCTCTGGGGCTAAATGCAAAGAGGGAGGCCACAATTCCCCCACACATGGGGTGGTATGGTTCTAACCAGAAGCTTTCCTTCCCATGCGCGTCTACAGACACAGCAATGCAAGCCCTCACTCCCTTGTGCTGGTTCCTTAACGTTCCCAGCTTTCATGGTTGCTGGTAGGCTAGAAAAGGAGCAGAGGAGGACAACTCCCAGCTAGTCTCCAGTAACAAGGTACAGAGTCAGGACTCCTGTGATGAGACACAGGGACAAAATTATAGAAACTACTCACTGCAGACAGATGGTGCAAGAGAGCGTCTGGGTAATATGGTTACTATGGTTTGAATATGTCCTTCAAAAGTTCATGTATTAGAAATTTAATTAGTTCATGGTACATGAACCAAATTGTGGGGCTAATAGGAGGTAATTATGATTATAGAAAGTCATAAGGGTAGAGCCCCCATGAAGTCATTAGTGACTTTTTAAGAAGAGAGACTTAAGCTAGCAGGACTGCTCTGTCCCACCATGTGATGACTTCTACCATGTTATAATGCAGCAAGAAGGCCCTCACTAGATGCAGCTCCAAGTTCTTGGATTACCCAGACTCTAGAACTATGAGCCAAATAAATTTCCTGACCCCTGGAATAAGGCCCTGGCCTTTGAGGGAATGGGGTGCTCTCCAGGCTGCTGCTTCTATCTGGTTATAGTAGTATCCTGGGCATGAAGCTGATGGAGCACACCCAGAAACATCTGTGTTCAGGACTGTGGTTCATGACCAGACTTCAATTGGGCGCACTTTGTTCTCCCAGGTCAGGTTCTACCAAAAACCAGTCCACAACTCATCATGGGAGGTGGTGGGCATGAGTGGGAACTGGTGGTGCTCCTATCTACACAGTGTCATGATAATCATTACCTCAGAGATTTCTGCAAACTGAGCGTTGGCCTGACAGCACTTCTCTGCTGTTTCCATGGCAACCCCATAATTGTCCACAAAGGCTCGGTACACACCCAACTGGCTGGCCTGCAGGGAGGAAGCAAGAGAGTATGGGACAAGTGAAGGACAAGTGTGGGACATATGCCATTTCCCCCCATCTTTCTGAAGACTGGGCTCTTCTACACAGTTCTGGAGAAATTCCAGGTACAGCAGACAGTGCACAGGCTGCAGAAACCTCAGCTCTTCCATGCTGTTCCTTCCCACCTGCTTCCCCTCCCCACCCACTGAGCACGCTTCCCTCTCCTAAAATGACATGTTGAGAAGTGACTCACATCCCTGAGCAGGTAATGGCTTCCTTCCAGAGCTTCTAATTCCTCCCACCCCATTCACTTCGACAGTATTATGAGTAGCAGCTTAAGTTTGAAGGAGTAAGTGAACATGGACAAGCATTTCTCTCTCAGCAGATAAGACCGAGTGGATGGCACCTTTTCATTCTGACTGCAGGAGGACATGGATGTTGGTAGACCCTGGTGGCCATGGTGTTCTGTTCATGTCCAATCCCCTCAGACAGATAAGGAACACTTAGCTCCCTGTGGAGAAAAGGAGCTCTAAGAGCTCAGACTCAAACCCATCCCAGACCTGGCTGGTAGACAGGTGTCATACTGCACACGTGGCAGATGGGAGACTTGCTAGCGGTAAGGTGAGAGGTATTTCCTCACTGAGCCTCCTGATCAGATGCATACTCAACTGAGCCTTGACTTCCATAGGTGGGTGAGTGAGAGTGTGTAGCCCTCACTTTTTTCTCTAGGCCCCATGATATCTTTAGAGACAGCAAGAAGGAAACCAGTCCTCACATGGGACCAGCAAACCCAGACCTGGGTAGGGTAAGGAAAGACTCAGGAGACACCCAGGCCACTGCAGCTGACCAGGAGCAGGAAGCCTGAGCATTTGCTGTTCTTGGCACTTGTTCTATATCAAACTTAAATTTCATTTCCACATAGATTTGCATTTATATTAAATTTTATGTTTATACATATGACAATTCCAGATACTGGGTAAACCAGGTGCCCCTGGCTAAAACAGGCCTGATCTTCTGGCTCTGTTCCCTATAGTGTTAGCACAGAGAACTATGGAGTATCTGAGGAAAGAGTAGGGCCAGAGGATGTCCTGCTCAGCTCCTGAACACCCTGGAGAAGTTGCTGCATACTCAAGTTCCTGGTTCTTCCTCCAGTACAATGATAAGACCTAGGGTGTCTTCTTTCCCTCCTCTGGGCTCCTTTGCTGCTGAGAGCCTACGTTGAAACTAAGGCCCTGCTTGAGCCCCTGTACCCATAGTTATGAATAATCAGACATAGGAATATCCTCTGCAGCTGGTGTTCTAACAGGACAGCACATGATAAATAAGTGAGCAGACACATACAACTGCAAATGGTCAAGGCAGGCTAGGGATGGAGAACAATGGCACTGTTTTAGAGAATGTGGGCAGGATCAGGATACCCTTCTGGAAGAAAAGACTGCAGAGTAGAGTCTAAAGTATCTCAGGAGGAGAACCCTTTCAAGTCTTCTCTTCCTTTCTACCCAAGGAACTCACCTCTTCTAGGTGTGAAAAGTCTCAAGTAATTCATTTCCATATGTTTAGCTAATCAAAAAAAAAAAACAAAACAAAACAAAAAAAAAAAAAAACAAGCTGCACTGATAATGGCACGATGCCTCCAGACAGGGTGCACCGAGAAGGCTAGATCCCCATTGCTGTGATATTGCTCTTTACCAAAACTCAGAGCCTGAATCTGTTCCTGAGAAAACATCTGAAAAACTGGTCTGCATCCTTCAATAAATGTCAAAAGTCAAGCTGAGGGCTGGGGTTGTGGCTCAGTGACAGAGCACTGGCATGTGTGAGGCACTGGGTTTGATCCTTAGCACTGCATACAGATAAATAAACAAATATCAAGGTCCATTGATAACTAAAAATAAAAAATAAAAAGCCACTTCAGGGGCATGCTTATAATCTCAGCCACTAGGGATGCTGAGGCAGGAAGACTGCAAGTTTGAGAGCTTGGGTGATTTAGCAAGATCCTGTCTCAAAATTAAAAATAAAGGGCCTGGTAGCAGTGGTACATACCTGTAATCCCAGTGATTTGGAAGACTGACAGAAGGATGGTTAAACTGGAGGACAGCCTCAGCAGCTTATCAAAATTGTGTCTCAAAAATAAAAATAAAATGGTCTGGGGATGGAGCTCAGTGATGATGTACCCCAGGACTCAATTCCCGTACAAAAACAAAAACAAAAACAAAACAAAACAAAAAAACGAAGTCATGGAAGATAAGCCAAGTCCAAAGAACTGTACATGATAATCAAGTACATCATGTGATCCTGGATTGGATCCTGAATCAGACAGCAAAAACAGCTATACAGAACTTGATCACTAACTTGGAGGAAATTTGCATCGGGACAGCATACTGAATAATGTCACAATGATCTGAAATCTCCTGAATGTGACAAACTGTACTGTGGGTTATGGAAGAGAATGTCCTTGTTCTTAGCAAAAATACAATGAAGTATTTAGGGGTAAAAGGGCAGAAGCCTGCAACTTATTCTCAAACTATAAAAGAGGAAAAAGTGTGTGTGCATGCAGCATGCATAACATACACAAGGCTAATGTCGTAAAAATGTTACAATCAGTGCATGTGGGTGAAGGTTACACTAGAGTTCTTTGTAATATTCTTGCAACTCTTCTGTAAGTCTGAAATGATCAGAAAAACAAAACAAAATGAAGCTGATAAAATTTCAGTCCTGCATAGTGGGCATGAGCTGTAGTGCAGACTCACAGGAAGGGCAGTAAAGGCAGGGTTTGAGTCAAGCTTTCTGTGCTCCCAGATGTAGCTCATGAGCCTCAGGGCTCAGGAGGAGACACCAGAGCTGAAGCAGGGCATGGCAAACTCCTTGAGTCCTAGGATTCTTCCAGCTGGGATGCCTAAGAGAATGATGCTGCATCATCCTTGCTGAGGTCTGAAAGGGCTGAGAGCAGGGCAGAATCTGCCTGTCCTTACAAAGTCACCACTCAACCCAGGTTGAAGGCATGTGAATATTCTGAACACGGTGACTAAGAAATGATGTCCCACTGCAGCCTTGGTCCCTCTTGCTGCAACATCTGAAGCAGGAAGGTGGCTCAAGGACACCAGGGATACCAGAGGAAAGTTTCCAAATTAAAGTTCCAGGGCTCATGGATTATTACATTTTTTCAAGAAAAGTTTCCGAGTGATTTTGGAATGTTATTCTGAGGAAAGAGCTGGTTGTGAATTTTTTCCAACAACATGATTCTGTTTCTGTGGAGGACTGCTGCCTGATTCCAATCCCCTAGGTTTAAAACTGCTGACATATTATGCTGAAAGAAATGGCAGGGAGGAACTTCAAAGATGAAGGGTACCTGCATTAAAACACGGCCTTCTGAACTCTGGCTGTGGGGAAAGCAGCCTTGAGAGGCAAGAATTTGAACCAACAAGTGACTGGTCTGTCCCTAAGGCCTTGGCTCCAGCCTTTAGGGCAGAGTGTCTGCAGCCGAAGGTGGTGCAGGAGGGGTTCACCAACAGGAAAGCCACATCTTGGAGAACACTTTAGCCTAGATGTTTGCCAAGTTGAGGCCAGAGTCTGTACTAGCTAGGTATTTAAACAGCTCAGAAAAGCTCTGTGTACAATAGAGGAGTCCAGCCTTTGGCTGCCCCTGCCCCTGAAGGACTGTGTCCCTCCAGAATGTTCCAGGTGTGTGCACAGGAGGCCCAGGTAATCCCAGAATCAGTGTCAGGTATCTTTAGAAACAGATTAGACCCTGACCAGCATCTGCCTTTGAGTGGCTCCTCCAGTATGGGAGCTCCCTGTGCTGGGGGGTAGCCTCTTTGCTCAGCAGTTCTTACATGTAGAACTCCCTCCTGCAACCGCCTCCTGTCCCCTCAATGTGAGACTCAGAAAGAGGTCATTTTACACATCATAGAACCTCACACACTGGAGGACAAACAGCAATCCTGCAGTCCTTCTCAGAGAGTTGGCTCCTTCATCCCAGGGCTACTTCATAGTTTCTTCCTTTTCCTCAAGGTCTACCTTATCTGTGTCTGGGTGAGGTGTGCACTGGAACCCAGTAACTATCCTGGCTGTGGCCTGGCCAATATCAGCAATGGGTGGCCTGACAGCATGAGGCTGTGCCATGGTCCACACTCCTTTGCCAGGGATCTCAGTTATAAACCAATTCTCTCTTGCATTTCTCCAGCCTGTCCACTAGGATGTGTCCTGATTCCTGCAAGGTACAAGGACGTCACTGCAAAAGGAACCTCTCTAGATTAAACATGCCTCAAATCTCTGAGAACAGCTGCCTGCAGGAGCTTAGCACTACACAGATGTCCTGGGTTGATTATTTTTCTCTGCCTCCTTCAGTGCCTGAGGGCAATATTACCACTACCTTGATTTTTAATGCCCAAGTCTCCCCTCCCTAAGCCATCTTCTCTTTTTATTCTCCAAATGATTCAAGGGACTTTGATTAACATAATTGCAAAAATGAAATAAAATACAGTCATCCCTGTAATCACAGGATACTGGTTCCAGGACCTCCCTAAGGATACCAACAATCCCTGGGTATCCTAACTAAATAAAGTAGCATAATACTTGCATACGATATACCCATATCCTTCTGTATGTCTTGTTTAATTTTGATGCTAAAGATTGAACCTAGAGCCTTGCACATGTTAAGCATGCATATTGTCACTGAGCTACACCTCCAGTTCTGCTTTTTTAAAACACACACACACACACACACACACACACACACACATGTGCGCACGCGCTGGACTCAAACTCCTAGGCTCAAGCAATCCTCCTACCTCCCAAATAACTGGGACTACAGGCACATGCAACCACTTTATTTTTTATTTTATTTTGTTATTTTATCCTATCTTTTGCAGTGCTGGAAATCAAACCCAGGGTCTCCTACATACTAGGCAAGCAGTCTACCACTGAACTACACCTTCAGCCCCCCAAATTGTATACTTTAAGTCATCTAGGTTTGTTTTAATACCTAATCTGATGGAAATACTATGTAAATAGTTGTTATACTATATAGTTTACAGAATAATAACAAGGGGCAAAGTCTCCACATGTTCAATACAGATGCAATTTTTTTCCTGAATATTTTTAATCCTTGGTTGGTTCAATCTGTGGATGTAGGACACACAGACACAGAGGGCTGATTGTATAACAAAGCCCCACTCTGTTTCCACCTGCTGTCCCCACTGTTGCCTTTCCAGGCAATGTCCAGCCTCCATTCATCCTCTGCCCAATGTATAAGTCCTGCTTTCCTGGGTAACAAAACCAATTCCATTCCAGGAGCCCTCAAAGAGGCAATTAGATCACTCTGGAGACTGGGAACTTCAAGTAAAACAGAGCAGATTAAAAAAAAAAAAAAAAAAAAAGGATAGAAGGATGCCCCACTCATTGGATCTAGCTGGGGGACATGCTTTTCTTGGCCTCTCCCTCACCACAATCTGAACTTTGGCATCCAAGGCACTGAGATGCACTCCAGACTCACTCCTACTATCTCCTCGGTATCTCCTTACAGCACATGTTCATAGGTCACTGGACAGGCCTGGTCCCCACTTGGCCATCCCCATAGCCATAAGCACCCAGCATGCTCTAAGTCACTCACCAGTTTCTGGAAGAGGTCGCCCACCCGCTGCTGGTGGCTCCACTGCTGCACTCGGGGGAAGAGCCCATCATAGAACTCCTTGTGGATTTCATAGAGCTCAGGCACTTTGAAGAAGATGGTCTCGATCTGCTGGCTGGTCAGCACAGGCTGAGAGGTGGTGGCAGCAGCTTTCAAAGGCTTCATGGGCTGGAAGAGGGCCCAGTGAGAGGGCATGTCACTAGTTAGGTACATGGGTACAACTACAAAATATTGTGGTTATATGATATATACTTTAATTGTCTCTCTCTCTCTCTCTCTCTCTCTCTCTCTGTCTCTCACCAGGGATCAAAGCCAGGACCTTGGGCATGTTAGGCAAGCAGTCTATCACTTAATTACATTTCCAGCCCACACTTTTAAACTCCAGAAAAAATTAAAACTTGGCAACCAAGTCTTCCCTTGGCTTTCCTTCCACTGGCTCCTTGGGGGAGGTCAATATTCTATAAAAATAGAATTCTGACCCTCCCATAGGTGTGCCCCCAGGATCTCACAGTTGATCTGGGATGGTGAGCAGAGAAGTTCCCCTTGGGTCCCCACCATGCTTGGTCAGCCCCTCCTCCGTCCATCCTCACCAGTAGAAGTGCCTCCAGATGGCTCAGGTAAGTCTCCTCACTAGCCAGGATTCCAGACAGGACCCATTTTCTCATCTCCAGGCCCTTTTCCAAGTCCAGTTCACTCTGCAGAACAGATGAACAGATGTTGGCACCAGGGTGGGGTGGGGGTACGGATGCTTGCAGCGGGTGCTTGTCAACCTCTGGATGAGCCCCTGGAGAAGGCTCCATGTAGAAGTAAAAGTGAAACACAGGAGCCTTGACACACATTCAGCCACTTGCTCAAAGTCACTGCAAAATTAGAAGGGTCATCAAGCAAAGTTGAGGGCCACCCTTGGTCTCGACACACTAAGAAATGGGAAGTTTGGAGCTGAACAGACTATAAGGCCTCCTTCCCTCATGCTCTGTGCCTGGGACCAAGGAATAGTTATCTTTACCTAGTCAAGAAAGGAAAAGGAAGCTCTGACCCAAGGTGAATACAGGTCATAGGAAGCCCAAGGGCAGCCCCAGAAGAGACCAAATAGAGGGGGCATCAAAGTCCACTACATGGGCACCTCCACACAAGCCCACCACTCCCCACTCCTCACCTGACACCTGTCGCAACTGGATTCTCTGACTGCCACTCCTACCTGACCCTTGGACCCACTAGAACCAAGACTGGGCAGCAGTACCTCCCTCCTTGTACACTCCCCTCCCGGTCAAAGGGACTGGACCTGGGAGCTGCTGCCACCTGCCCAAGGGGAGCCCCATCTGCTGGCTCCTTGACCCTGTTTTCTAGACTCTGACTTTGCCTATAGGAACTCCTTTGCAGGTAGACTATAGGAAAATCAGTCCCCTTTCTTGTCCTGTCTCTGCTAAAAGTCCAATGAAGCTCTGCCCCCAGAAAGAGCTGAGGCATCACTGGATGTCAATGCGGAGGGTACAGCCCACATCCCTGAGAGACCATGAACCAATCCTAGTTATGATGGTGATAAGGGCTGAATTATTGCCTCCCCCAGGTCAAATTACTAAGCCCTAGTACCTCAGAATATGACTGTATTTAAAGAGGGGATGAAGTTAAGCCAGGAGCGGGGGCACACACCTATAATTCCAGTGGTTCAGGAGGCTGGGGTGGAAAGATCACAAGATCGGCAACTCAGTGAGGCCTTACACAACTGAATGAGACCATATCCCAAAATAAAAAATAAAAAAGGCCAAGGATAGAGCTCAGTGGTGAAACACCCTTGGGTTCAATCCCCAGTACAAAAAAAAAAAAAAAAGCCAGGGGGGCGGGTTTGAAGTTAAAATGAAGTCAATAGGGTGGGCCCTAACACAGTATGGCTAATATTTTCATGAGAACAGACTAGGACACAGACACATGCAGAGAGAAGACATCCGAAGAGCCAGAGAGAAGCCCCATTAATCCATCATAAGTCAAGGAGAGAAGCCTCAGAAGAAACCAACCTGCATATCATGATCTCAGACTTGCAGCCACTAGTACTACGAGAAAGTAAATTTCTGTTGTTTAAGCCGCCCTAGCATACTGACAGAGATGGTCACGTGAAAGGCAATAAAAACTGCTATTTGACTTCCTGGCCACTCCCACCTCTGCTCCCTGGCCATGGGTGGCGTCAGAGGTTGGCTGTGGCCACAGCACCACCCTATATGGCATCAGACTGAGGCTGCGCTCCTTCTGCCCAGCCCTGAGCCAACTGGCCTCACCTGTGGTCAGAGGGAGATGCCAGCATGGGGAAGGACCCTGAATCCACTGAAGGTGATACCTGCCCACTCCTCTGCTGGTTTCCAGCCCAAGGGCAAACCTGAGACAACCCCACCATGACAGCCCTCAGGTATGTAACCAAAACAGTGGTCCTATCCATCGCTTACATTCCTAATCTACTTGGGGGGAAAAAAACACTGATTTGGGGCAGGATCTTCACCCTTGATGCTGATGACTAAGAATGGAGGATTATTTTTGGGGGGTGGTTCTGTGCCACAAATGTCTCTAAATGTTGTCATATGTTGCCTGGAGGCTGACATCCCCCAGTGAGAACACTGGATTTGAGGAAAGACCACCTAAAGCCAGCTCAGGCCTCATGATGTCTTCAGAATCTAGAGTCATGACTCCAGTGTGCCCCAACCCTGCTGTCCCTCTTCACACTTCCCTGGCCCTAGGAGAGGGAGGCACTTCATGGCACAGATGGCAGGCCCAGAAGAAAAGGCCCAGGCCAGGAGCTGGGGGACAAAGACAGAACTTCCCCAGTGAGCTCCACGGTCTCAGGCAAATGACCTCCCAGATTTGAGCCTCAGCTGCCTGGGTAACAGAGCCAGGAGAGTCCAATCCCTGTGCCCCACTTGGGTCACTGGAACCTGTATCATTTCTTCACTGCTCAATGGGACCATCTAAAAAGGATTCCTGGGTCTTTGCTTTGTACTGGGGCTCTTGTGCATGTTCCTGTGTGAATGTACACGTGAGCTGTGAGCATGCATGTGTGTGTGCATATATGTGCATGTATATACATGTGTTGGCACATGCATGTGTACAGAGTAGCTAATGTTCCAGGGAAGGGACATTGAGGTCCCACCCACACAGGTCCCCCAAGGGCATACTGTGCAGTGTGGCTCCAAGGGTGGGAGCCTCCAGGGCGGGAGCCTCCAGGGCATGGCTGTGCCCAATCTTGAAACTTCCTGTGTCTAGTACAGGGACCAGAGCACACAGTTCTCAATTAAGATTCATTTCATAGGGCTGGGGATGTGGCTCAAGCGGTAGCGCGCTCGCCTGGCATGCGTGCGGCCAGGGTTCGATCCTCAGCACCACATACATACAAAGATGTTGTGTCCGCCGAGAACTAAAAAAATAAATATTAAAATTCTCTCTCTCTCTCTCCCTTTAAAAAAAAATCATTTCATAATCAAATCAGTGAGTGGATCTTGAAGACATGACTAGGTCCTAGTTTTAGCCACATTTTCACAAAGTCCTGAAGGTCTCAGTACCCTTGTCTGGAAACAAGTGGGTTCTCAGAATTTAGAACTATCAGCTGACTTAGTGTGTATCGGGGGCAGATTGGAGGAACTGAAGTGCTACCGAAGTTTGGAAAGCCCACTGTCCACAGTATACAGATGACCCTCACATGCATCCTATCATGTCTGAACACTGCTTCCATCTTACACAAGGGAAAAGGTGAAGGGAAAGGCAGGCCTCTCTGGCAGTGGTACCCACTCACCTACTTACCTAGCCCTGCTCATCGGGTTCTGAGAATAATCTTGCTGCTGTGAGCTCCAGGGACAGAAGGGCTCAGGGAAGTTAGTAGGAAAGCAGGGCTGGGTAACGGTCCCACCCAGCCCAAGATGCCACTGCCTTTCTGGGTGGGAGCCCCTGAGTGGGAGCACTATGCCTCATTCCACTCATGTGGTTTGGAAAGCCAGGAGGAAAAAGAGTACAGGCAGGATGGCACTGAGTCCAGTTCTCTCTGTTCTAAAGGGTGGGGCCACTCAAGAGAACATCTGGCCCTAGGAAGGTGCTGGGGTATAGAGAGGACACAGGATGAGGGCACTTCTGCTTAGATTGAGACTCTTCTATGGGGACTCAGAATGGTACTGGTAGTATTATCAGGGAAAAGTCAGAAACCAGCTCCTTGTAGAGAAGAGGGTGGAGAGGGAAAGAGAGCGAAGGGGAGGGCCGGCACCAGGGCTATTTATAATCCCAGGCTGTGCACGTGCCAACTCCACGAGAGGGTGAATGCAGTGAAGGCAGGGAGGCTGTGCTAGGAAAAAATCTGGCGGCAAAGGACAACTGGAATAAAGCAGCAAGATGGAAGGAAGGCCCTTCCCTGCTAACCAGGGGCTGAAAAAAGCCAACAAAGAACCAATGAAAATGACTTGGACTCATAATTATAACAAGGTAGGGAAAACTGACAGAGGGGTGGAAGTGGATAGAACTACATCTATTAGGTACCAGTTAAGTACCAGGTCCAGAGGTAAGCAGAGGGGTGGGCTGGAGTACAAGGAGTCCCCTCATAAGCGTCCCCAGACCCCTCAAATCTGGGAGAACCCACTGATATCAGGGTGCAAAATTTCTAGCTTTCAGAGAGTTGGCTGCTTCTAGCTAGAAGGTTGCTCCCAGCATAGCAGCCAGACAGAAGACCCACTTCTGCTCTGGGCAGGGCAGGGAGGAGGCCAGCCAGTGAGCACTCTGGGGGTTTGACATGGACAGAAAACAAGGGGATGACCTCTGTGTAGGGTCACATGCTGGGGGGACCTGCTGCAGCAAACCCTTGGGAAATTAGTCCTCCATATGGGAAGATCCCAGTATGCAGGGCAGGCTCCATTAGCATATGTCCCCCCAATAAAGGACTTGTTTGAGGTCTTCTTGCAGCTCCCAAGGCAAAGGAGTGCCTGGCCTTTGTCCAACCCCTACCTAACTAATCTAGGGGCAATGCTAAGAGAGGAGACCTGCAACCTAGAAGCCCACTGTGGACTCCCTGTGTTGCCATGACTTCCCAAGAAGGTTCAGTCCCACAGCCCAAAAGCCTCAAGCTTGGCAGCAGAAAGCAAATGAAGAGCCCTATTCTGTAGGTTAAGGAAAAGAGGGATGAACAGATTCCCTGATCCCACCAGCTGATCAAGATCAGAGTGCTTCTAGCCAAGACCATCGTGCTCCCTGGGGAACCTAGGAAGTGACAGTCACATCTTTAAACCAAAAAGCCAAGGTTCTGCCTGTCTCTCTGGGGCTTCAAACACTGGAAAGGGCATCTAACCAGAGAGCTGCTGGAATGAAACCATATAACTTTGCTCTAATCAAGTTCCCTCCTTATGCAGATAACTCCTGTCACCTCCTCTGGGCCAGGAAGAATGTTTGGGATTGGGGACTTGAAACTGCATTGCACAGGTGTGCAACCTCCTGCCAAATGTGTAACATAAGAAATGTCAGGCTGGGGATTTAGCTCAGTTGGTAGAGTGCTTCCTTCACATGTATAAGGCCCTGGGTTCAATCCCCAGTACCACCAAAAAAAAAAAAAAAAAGAAAGAAAAGAAATGTCTACTGACTCATGAAGGATTGAAGGAGGGATCAGGATCTGAATGGGCTCCGCAGGAGATGAGACCCTGAACTAGGTGCTAAAAAGGAATCATGAGCCTGGTGGATGTGGGACGGTGAACAGCACACAGCCTGGAGCACAGAGAGGGCAAATAAACTACTTAGGAACAGAAAGCCAGCCAGGAAATACTCTGGGAGTCTGACATGGACAGAAGGCAAGCGGATGGCCCTGCCATCAAGGAGTGACCAGGTGAATACAGTCCTCAAAGATGATAGATGGTTACAGAAACTAATAAAGTATGCTGTTAAGAATTCTTGTTGGTATCAAACCACACTCATGTAGCAGCAAGACGGAGAGAGAGAGCGAGAGAGAATCTGAAAGATTTCACCCCTCACAGCTGTGCCTAATCTGTAGAGTGGTGACTCTGGATGTGGGATATGAAGCTGTGCAAGATGGCAGCAAATGTATGCTGGCTTCCTCTTTCATCTTTATATTTCAGAACAAGAAGCCCACCCAGCACTGAGACCCCTAGAGATCACAAAAACATAAATAAGAAGCTGGGCTGCAGCTAAGGCAACAGCCCCAGAAAAAAGCAACTGCAGTAAAAAGATGTACTAAGAGCTAAGAGCTGTAGGAAAAGGCACACCCTTTCTTATCCTTGTTTGTTTTCTGTGGTTCTGGGTGTTGAACCCAGAGCCTTGTGCATGTTAAGCATGGGCTCTACCACTGAGCTATACACATAGCCTTGCTTGCTTATTTTTATTTTTAAACCCAGGGTGGAATCATTCAGAAAAGCAGAATGAAGAAGATATCCCAAATGGATATCCAAAATGGAACCAGAAAGACAAAAAATGGCCCAAGAAACAGAAAGGAGCGTCTGTTCTACCACAGTGATGATTGTTGCAGCCCAAGGAAGGAAGCCAAGAGGTCAAAGGAATCCTTTTGTTCCAATGAAAGGAGGAGCAATGCCTGAACCCAAAACACTGCTAAAACTCCCCTGCTCCCTGCCTGGAGCTGTGGGACCACTGCAAGCATCAGGACATCAAGCCAGGCTGGACAGGCCTATCACTTCTGTGGGAATAACACTGTATAGCCTATGATCATCCCAGGGATATACCCTCAGACGAGAGGGGCTAGACCACGGGGCCCTACTTGAAGCACAGGCAAAGCATCTACCAAATGCTTTACTTTTCTCTAGCCATGTGACCTCAGGGAAGCCACCTCTGGACCTCAGTTCCACAATGGTAAAGTGGAGGTAATAGCAACACCAGTTTCATAGGACTATTAATGAGGGTCAAGTGAGAACTCATTGGAAAGACCCTAGTCAAATGGATGAAGCCACTGTCGGGGGCTCCTTTAGTAAAGAGGGAGCCAGTGTACCTCCTAAGCACAGACACAGGAGCCCAGACACCAACTCAATACCATGGCTGGGACCACCATACAGTACCACAGGCTTCGGTGGTGGTCTCTGGCATCAGTTTTCTCAGCCTTAAGAACACAAGCTGACTGCCTCCTCCAAGCTCAGTTTACAAAGTGTGCCATGACCTCTCTGCTCAAGGTATCTGGGAGGCATCCCTCTACCAGAGGCAGGAAGGAGTTTTTAGTAATTTGTCTGACTTCCAAAACAAACCACTGGCAGCTCCACCATCTACTTGCTAGGTGCCCCTGAGTAATTGGCTCTAAAACAAACCACTGGCAGCTCCACCATCTACTTGCTACGTGCCCCTGAGTAACTGGCTATACTCAGAGAGCCTCCAGGGTGACAAAGGCTGGCCCAGAGTCATGGGAGGCAGGTACACCTTGGGGACTCACCGCTTTGGTGGGCTCCAGGGCTCCTGAGGCCAGAGTGTCCCGGCTGCCCCTGCCCTTGCTGCTGAGGTGGGGAGAGGAGGAGGGTGAGTCATCGATGTAGGGCAGCCCATCTTGGTGCCTGCGCTGCTCCTCAGCTCGGTCTGCGGCACAGCTGTACCCAGGTGATGTTCCAAATGAGGCATCTGTGTGTGCAAAGAAGTCTGTATTAGAAACAGACTAGAGGACAGAGGGCTGTCTGCTTGGAAGCATCCACACTCCATCTAGCCAAGCAAGCACCCAGGTCAACACCATTCTGTCACCCACAGGAACTTCAGGTACACTGATTTCACTTTCTCAACAAACCAGCCAAAGACCACAAAGGTAAGGAGCTTTGCAACTCACTCCCAAACAAATACACGACTGGGCTTTCAAACATTGTCTGGGGCACAGCTGACTTTGGGAGGGAGATGCATGTGACATACTAGGACATAATATTTGCTCTCTGTATACATATGTACATCCTTTCTAGCATATATCTGTTAAAACTGTTGAAATCACCAAAATGACCCTAGTGTCTTGGTATATGCTAATGAGATGCCTGGTTGATGAGCTCTCCTGGAAAGCTCAATGAGAGCTGTTTGCCAGGGGGACCAACAATGTGCTTTGAAGGTTGGAACTTTCAGCCCCACACATGTATCTCCAGGAAGAGCAGAGGGGCTGAAAGTTAAACTGATCATCAGTGGCAAATCACTTAATCAATCATGCCTACAGAATAAAGCCTCTGTAAAAACCCAAGAAGGGTGGGTTACGGACACTTGGAGGGTGGCTTGCCCCAAGAGGGCGTGGAAGCTCTGAGTTACCCTCTCACACCTTGCCCTGTGCGTGTCTTCATCTGGCTGTTACTGAGTTATATTCTTTTCCCCAAGCCTCAGGATGCTGTGAATTGAACCTGGTGACTTGTGCATCCTAGGCAAGCCCTCTATCACTGAGTTACATTCCCAATCCTATATATGTATTTATTGGTATTGGGGATTTAATTCAGGGACGCTTTACCACTGAGCTACATCCCAAGCCCTTTTTATTTTGAGACAGGGTCTCGCTGAATCACTGAGGCTAGCTTGAAACTTGTGACCCTCCTTCCTCAGCCTCCCGATGACAGAAGATGGGATCACAGGCATGGGCCACCATGCCCACTTCTGAGTTGTATCCTTTTATAATAAACTGGTAATCCAGTATGTAAACTGTTTTCTTCAGTTATATTAGTCATTCCTACAGATGAATGAATGTGAGGGGTTTGTGGTAATCTCAGCTTACAGCTGATCAATGGGAAGCATAGGTCACAACCTGATACTCATGGCTGGTGTCTGCACTGGGGCTGGTCTTGTGAGACTGAGCCCTCAATCTGTGGGATTTGATACTATCTCTAGGTAGATAATGTCAGAATTGAGTTAAAATTGAATTGGTGTCCACAGAGAACTGAAGAGTTGCTTGATGTGGGAGAAAAACCCATTTGGCCACGGAAGTGTTCTGTGTTGAATATAGAAAAACGGTTTGTTTTCCCCATATAAGAGGCATGGGCTAGTACAAAAAGGAGGACCTCAATGCTACCTTTCTATCAAGGGCACCAGGCTCATCTCTTCCATACAGCTGGTTGGGATACTAAGTAGGCGTTTACTCTACTGCTGTCACCCCTACTCCCCAGGCTACAATCCAAAACAAGACTCTTTCTGGGACCCTCCTGTGGACACACACAGAGGCAGAATGTGGTGTGGCTTTTGTGGTCAGCAGATATGTGCAGACATCTGGAATGTACTATAGGTCAGCTTGGCAGCATAGTGCCAGACACTGGATGGAGTAGCCCAGAGAGTCTCAGCTCACGTCGCCTGCTAGACTCTCTGGAAGCTCTAACAATTACCAGGGCCCATCTGTGTTGACATTGAAACTCCCCAGGAGAGACTAATGTGCAGCCTGGCTGGGTATAGCACCAAGTCCTGCTGGGACAGAGAGGAGATAACCTGGAAGAGACAGAGGCATGTGAGGAAGCTGGGATATAGACCATCCATGGATGTCTGCAGCTGGCAGCAGATCTCAGCCCGAGACCACAGACTAGCATGCCAGCCCAGGTGCAAGTACTGACCACCATAAGCAGTGAGTTTCAAAAGGGCCTACCAGTCTCAGTCCAGGGAATCAGGGTTGTAGTCCACCCTCAGCTGACTCACAGCCCACCTCCCAGCTGGTCTGCCAAACTCTTAGACCACCTTTACCCCAATCCAAGTACTCTTGGAATGATAGAAAGTAGCTTATCCTATAAGAGCCTCTCTGTCCTTTGGAACTATTAAGTTACACAGAGTCTTGAATGCTTCCCTAAGGCACCTGAAAACAAATCACTATCTCCTTCCACGCTGATGACAAAAGTTCAGATCTCAGCCACTTGTAGCTCCTCTATATCCCATTCCTAGCCCGAATTTTCTGAGCGAACCCCTATTTATAGACTTGTTAAATCCACAAGAGCCCAGCCCAGTCCAACTCACTCTTGACGATCCCTTCTACACTCTTTCCAAAGGGTACCTTGTTGGTCCCCAGGATTTTCCAGAGGTCATCCTCATTATGTATGTCATTTTTGCTACTGCTTACCTGTAAGCAGCCCTGCCCAAACACACCTAGGCCAAGTGGGCATGTGGCCACCCTTGGACTTCTGGAGTTGTTGACCCAGCAATCTCAATGAGGAGTGTTTTCAATTCTTTTCACATGAGCATTTTGAAGGAAGGAGCTTTGTGGGTGGAGCAACCAACCACTGGTTAAGACTTCTGCTAGCTGTGTGCAGCCACAGATGGCTGATGTCCTGACTTCCTTGCACGCCTCTGCTTCTCTGCCTGTGTCCCAAGAGGACTTGGCACTCTCTAACGCATGTCCCCAGACCTGGCTGCATGTCAGCATCACTTGGGAAGTTTCACAAACATAACACAGCTGAGCCCAATAAAGACCCACTGAATTTGAAGCTTTGGGGCAGCCTGGGCCTCGGTAGTTATAAAAGCTTTCTGGGGATTCAGCAGGCAGCCAGAGCCAAGACCTGCTGGGCTACTCTATCCGGTGTCTGGCACTGTGCTGGCTGCCATGGAGACCCACAGCATGTCCCAGTGTCTGCACACAGCCACTGACCAAAGGCCAGGCCAGAGTCTCCCTGTGTGTGTGTATGTCCACAGGATGATCCCACCAAGAAGCTTGTTCCAGGTTGCAATAGTAGTAGGATAGGCTCCTACTAAGTCCTCCAATAAACTATATGGAAGACCCT
Organism: Spermophilus citellus; assembly: GCF_964194105.1. Lineage (NCBI taxonomy): Eukaryota > Metazoa > Chordata > Mammalia > Rodentia > Sciuridae > Spermophilus > Spermophilus citellus. Next base: position 75,387,763 of record NC_138184.1, read on the forward strand.
TATCTCTTCAATCCACCAGGCACCAAGATCACAGTGCTGGCTATCAACACTCTGCTCCAGTGGCATTTGGGTTTTGTACTCTACCAGGACAATCCAAGGTCAAAGCCAACTTCTCCTCCCAGGGTTTCACGAAGGCCCTAAACTAGCTCTCTGCTAGCATCCCTGGAAAACTGAGCAGGGTTCAAACATATTAAAATATGCAAACCCTGTTAAAACCAAGCCCAAATCCTACACCCCATCCCAAAGAATAAATCTGACTTTGTTTTCCACTAACTTTCAGGGAATCAGATGTTAAAAAATAAAATAAAATAAATACAAATATTGTAGATGTTGCCTACCCAACATCTACTTGAAAACCTGCCCATCATGGGGAACGGCTTCCAAAGGCAGCCCAGGCCTAAGACAGAAAGTTTCAGCTGTCAAGTGAGGAACCCAGTCTCCCAGGCCCACAGGGTCTTAGCTGTACCCCCTAGGACTCCTCTAGGTGGGGAAAATGGGCAGCTTTCAGAGCTGTGCTATCAGCAGTGAGGCTATGGTCCTCCTTGTTGCCACCTCTCTGTGGTAGTATAGTCACAAAAGCTGTCCACACCTCAGTTTTGCGAATGTTAACATCAGGCATGTGGGGGCTGGGGATACAGTTCAGTGGTAAAGCACTTGCCTAATCTATGCAAGGCCCTGGGTTATGGAACCCCAGCACTAAAAAAAAAAAAAAAAAAAAGAAGAAGAAGAAGAAGAAAAAAAATTAGGCATGTTAACTAGACAATCCATAAAGACCCACCAGATCTAAAATGCCACTGTCAGCTGGGCCTCTACTCCCAACTACTCAGGAGGCTGAGGCAGGAGAATCACGTTAAAGGCCAGCAGCAGCAATTTAGTGAGATCTTGACTTAAAAAATTAAAAGAGGACTGGGGTTGTGGCTCAGTGGTAGAGCACTTGCCTAGCATGAGTGGTGAGGTACTGGGATTGATCCTTAGCACCACAGGAAAAAAAATAACAAATGAAATACAGGTGTTGTGTCCATCTACAACTAAAAATATTTTTAATAAATAAAGAAAAAGAACTTGGGATGAAGCTCAGTGGTAAAGTGCCCTGGGTTCAATACCCAATATCAAAATAAATAAATAAAAAATAAAATGTCATTGTCACTATTCCAGAAAGGACCAGTCATCATCTCCTAGGCCTTCGACAAATTCCTTACCCTCCCACCACCTACTTCCCCTATATACCTGGTTTTTACATTAACTCAGAATCATTAGTATATGCTAAATGCTCTAAGAATCCCTTAACTATTGTTTTCTTTTTCTTTCTTTTTGTATCAGGGATTGAGCTCAGGGGTGCTTAACCACTGAGCCACATTTCTAGTCCTTTTTATTTTTTGAGACAGGGTCTCACTAAGTTGCTTAGGGCCTTGCAAGTTGCGAAGGCTAGTCTTGAACTTGCAATCCTTCTTTTCAGCCTCCCACATGTATCACAGTGCCCGTCTAACTAGTTTTGCTTTCTTTGTAATGACAGTCTCCTAAGAACCCAACATATTCTTCCTCACCTGGTAGAGTGCCTTGAGTTCCATGCCACCAGTGACTAAGCTGACTCACATTCAAAGTCAAATCAACACTAAGGAAGTAATCAACCCAGTAAGAACTTCAGGTCAAAACTTCAGGGTCCCAGAGCTTACTCCAGATGAATGGCAGGGTTCCATGGTTGTGAAACAACATACTGGTTTAGCAACTTCCTCCAGGCTAAAACTGGACGTGGCAATCAAGTTTCTGACAAGGGTTAGTCCGCTAGTGTGTGGAGTAGGACTACAGACTCTGATGTGGACACTTCACTCCCACTAAGAGACTGAGGTACCAGGTTTCACAACCAGATTGCTAGATAATTATGAGGTTCCGAGGCAACTAAAACCCCCTAGCCATTTTCCTACTCTAAATCTCAAATGAATATCTGTATAACTGATGCTTTTTAGTCTGCTTCCAGAGGTCCATTCATGCCTGCTGTTCTCCATCTAAGGACTTCAGCCCACTGTCCCAGCTCACCCATGTGCCTCTAATCCACTCACTGCTCCAGCGAAAACACGATGGGATGGGGGTGGGAGGCCTCCAAGTTTCTTTCTTTATTTATTTTTTTTACAGTACTTGGGATTGAACTCTATCACTGAGCTCCATCCCTAGACCTTTATATTTTGAGTTAAGGTCTTTAAGATGCCCAGGCTGGCCTGGATCTTGTGATGTTCTTGCTTCAACCATCTAATTTCCTTATCCCATGTTATGAGCAATACATAGGGGTCTGCCTCCTCACATTGTTGCTTTCAAATCTGTGGCCCCCAAACCATACAAGGCCCCCTCCTCTTTAGCATAAAGCACACTGTTTAGGGATTTTTCAAAAGCTGCCATCTCCCAAGGATCCAAGCCAATGGGGAGGCCTTGCTCTGTGCCCCTTTCCAACACTCAGTGGGAAACCTCTTTGGCATGGTTGCCTTCCTTTGGCAGGACTAAGGAACAGGTGGTCACATCAGATGATCCCTCCTTCCAGCTCTATGCAAAGTCGAAGCCAAACCCTGGAAAGCAGCAGGTGGGGCCTGCCTGGGATCCGGGCAGCTTTGGCTTGGGAATCTCAGGAACGTGAACCCTAACCCACCCACTAGGGGGCAGGGAGGAGAAGTGAGCTGCTCGCATCCCACAGATTATTACAGAGAGCCAAGGGCTTAGTGCAGACCAGGGATTTGTCCAGTGAAATCTGAAACCTCTCCTCTCCAGGCTGTTTGCTTAGCAGCCCCTCAATCTCAAGGCTTTGCAAATCTATTCTTTGGTTTAAGAAAAGGATGATGTTTAAAAAAAAAAAAAAGCAATCTGGGTAGGTCCCAGTCAACCCCTGTGGCTGCTCTGGTCACATTCCTTTCCTGAGCCTTTAAAAGAAAAGAAAAGAAACCACTGGTTAAAAAAAAAAAAAATTATACAGAATTACTATCTGATCCAGCAAAATAATTGAAAGCAGGAACTTGAAAAGATATGTGGACACCCACATTCATGCAGGATTATTCACAGTAGCTAAAATGTAGAAGCAATCCAGTCAGTGTCCAACAAAGTGTGGCTTATCCATACAATGGAAAATTATTTGGTCTTAAAGAAGGAAAGCAATTCTGACATATACTACAACACAGGTGAACCTTGAGGATATTCTGTTAAGTGAAATAGCCAGACATAAAAGAATAAATACCATATGTAAATGAGGTGCTACAGAAAATGAATTCAGAGAGACAGAAAGTAGAAGGGTGGGCTCTCAGCCAGTGCATCATGCAGAACTGAGGTCATACTGCAACTTCTGGGGTAGCCACACAGGGAGGCAAGCTCTTCTAAGCAGATGTGCCTGGTGGGTCCCCAGAATCTCCTTCAGTGGCCTCGCTGCCACCAGAGGTACAAAGTTCCAGGAACCCAGCTATAATCCCACCCTCTGATCAAGTAACCCAAGTTGATATAAGAACTTGCACTCAGGAGGGCTAACTTCATGCTATCAGCCCTCTCAGAACAAAACAGCTATAAAGGGCTAAGTGTGAGTGATTTTCTGAAAAACACACATAGGAGTTGAGAGAAAGGGAGGAGTGGCACTGGGAGGAAATGGGGTGGGAGTGGCAGGAACCGATGCTGCTGAGAGATCACCCACAGGGTGGTCTTCCATCCTGTTCAGGATGTCAGCAAATGAATGGGCCATGTTTATTTACAAAGGTGAGAGCTGCTCAAACACTGTAAGGCAGACAGTGGTGGCAGGGAGGTTTCCCTGACTCCTACTCCTGTCTTAGCCCCGTGCCCTCCCCTGGGTCCCAAGTACACTGCAGCAGCACACTGCTGGTAATGGATGCTTTTACGGATAGCTTTTCTTTGGCAGCTGCCCAGGTAGGCATCATCTCTCCGGGAGAGGCTTAGAAAACTATGGCTGGGACAGAGAAGTCTGGGTCTCACCAAATGGCAGAGTCCACAATCGGAGCCAGTTTTGGACCCCAGAATCATTCACAACCTGGAGCTTCCAGAACGCTGTGTACCAAGAGTGGTCTCTATCCCAGGAAGGGGGCTGTGGATCCTGGGGGCTGGATATCTTAGACTAGCGTCTTCATTTTTTGGGAACACCTCATGTATAGTCAGGAAATACCTACAGTGCTCCTAGGAACTAAGTTCCCAAAACACTAGCCCGTTGCTCAGTACTTCCTGTGGATCTGCACAGTGCTGAGAACCCAGACACATTATCTCCATGGATTTGCATAACTAATCTTTTAAGATAGAGAGAATCCTTTTAATCATTAGGAGAGAAACAAGATGGAAACAAAAATTTTATTACTCACAGGTCAGGCAAGGGTACATGGTTAGCCTGGAGTTCAGGCACATGGAGGTCAGGGAGTGTGTAGAGGGGCACGGACAGTGAACAAGAAGGAGAGTGCAAGAGAGATGCATACACATGCAAGAGAGCAAGGCCAATACATTACTGGGTCCTGAGTGTTATTCAAACAGATTTCCCACAGGGAGGTTTAGTTGGTGAGTTTAAAGTAAGCAGGCAGGAGTTCCAGGAGGTTACACTGTGACCGAGAAGTGGTCACTGGGGCATATCTGCACAGTCCACGTGGGATGTGTGGTTGGAAAGGTGAGTTCAGAAGCTTGTATCAAGATGTTGTCCCATAACCACCCAGGGAAATGATCACCAGAAGGTAGTTTTATGAGGAACAGATCTGGATCAACCACACTGAGGGAGGAGATGGAGAACTGGAAACTATGTCCAGGATACTGAGCCCTGTTTCTGGTAGGAGAAAGTCCAAGTTACATTAAAAATGGATACCACGGCAACATAAAATTATAAAACTCACCACAGTGTTCTCTGCCTACTTGGTCACTTTCCAAATACATTCTAAAGAGAAAATATTTCTAAAAGTCTATGCTGATAACCATATGGTCCAGCAATTCTCTTTCTAGCCATATACCCAAAGGAACTGAAAACTAAAATTTTATTGGAATATTCACAACAGCCAACAGGCTGGGCATGTAGCTCAGTGACCGTGAGCTTGCTTGGCATGGGCAAGGTCCTGAGTTCAATCCCCACAGTACAAAAACAAATAAATAAATGTGAAGTTACACAATGACTCCACATGTCCAACCACCAACCAATGGATAATATACATATATCCCTACAACTCATCTCTGTTACTCAGTCTGTCTTTTGTGTTGTATGAATTTTAACTCAATTTAAAAAAAAAAAAAAAAAAAAAAACTGGGAACGGTGGTACACACCTGAGGCCCTAGCTACTCAGGAGGCTGAGGCAGGAGGATCATTTGAGCCCAGGAGTTCAAGGCCACCACAGGCAACACAGCAAGACCCCATCTCAGAAGGGAAAAAAAGCCAACCTCTTTTCTTCTCCTAAATAGGGAACCTGAACATAATCCAACTCTTCCAAAAGCCAAGAGTATCACTCCAGATAATACCAGTACCACTTGGCACCATACCCTAGGCCACCCACAGGCAGTGAGTGACCACCGTCCTTTCTGAGATATGTGGTTAGATTTGGAGGTTTTTCTACTTTCTCCTCTGCCAGGCCAGCAGCTGTCCCTTCTTGAATGGACACCAAGTGGGTCAATTTGTTTATAAAAGCGACATTCCCCCATCCAGTAAACCACTGCACCCTGGCAAGAGGCCTCGTCCTCAGTAGGAGAGCCACAGAGGGCACCTGAGGATCCCAGGGTCTGTTAGCCCTCATAACTGCAATCCCGACGATGACATCACCAAGCCAGCACCCGAAAATGGAAAGCCCCAGCTGCCCTGGCAGGGAGAAGTCACTCATGAATCAGCATGTGCCATACAGAAAGCCCTGAGGCTGGCCAAGCCCCCACCATTATCACCTGGTCAGGCTGGAAAATGCCAGGCAAGAAGGGCCTGAGCTTGCCCAGCTCTGAGCTCTATGCATTGGTTCTCCAAACAGTCCTAGTTGCTCCGAAAGGAAAAGACATTTCCAGTGCTGAGCCTCTTGGACTAGACAGGCTGACCCACATCATCCACCCTCATGGATCTACGTACTAGGTAGGACCCTGGGTTCCACTTGACTGGAGACTCTGAATCCTCAGAAGGCCAACGACACCAGTGATTTCTGTCACTAAAGATGGGCTGTGTTCTCCACCAGCTGAATGACAAATGAGCCTCACCACACCACCTTGCCCAATCAGCTTCAACCACACTGTTAAAGGACCACCTTTGCCTAGTGTTCCCAGACATTTAAGAAGAGAAAGATAATTTGATGCTCTGGTCCTCAGGCTGGGACTGGCTGGGTGCCAGGGTGGGGCAGGTGGAATCCAAGTTGGGAAGAGGCAGTAGCCCTAGGCTGTGAGATGATGATGTAATTATTTTTCCTCAGCACCACCTTGACTTCGATGACAATGGAGTTCAAAAAGATTTCTTGGAGGTCTTGACCATTAGCTCAGACAGACATACCTATTAAACACCCACTATTCAGCCAAGATGCATGGTACACCTGTTGGGTGCTGCACTGGTGTGCAATGGTACCACGCCTGGCTCCTGCCCTCAGGAGCTGGCAGAATCTCAGGAGGCAGGAGACATGTGTCTTGAGGCCATTAAGAGAAGTAGGAGAAGCCATTTCCCTGAGGAAATGACAAGAGAACCAAGACCCCCCAAGGAAGACAATAAAAAGGCAGACATGGGCTCCTCTACTGGAACACAAAGCTGAGCATCAGGCTAGAGTGGGTTGAGCTGTGACCTCCCTAAAGAATATGTCCACAGGGCTGAGATACAGCTCAGTGGTAGAGTTGGTCTAGCATATTCGAGGCCCTGATTTCAATCTCTAGCACTCACGCCACCAATACACACACAAGAAAGAAAAGAATTATGTCCACTATAAATGGGACCTTATTTGGAAAAAAGGGGACCGTTGCAGATGTAATTAAGGACCTTGATATGAGATCCCCCTGGATTAAATATTACCACTATGATGTGCTTTCACGCTGATAGAACACTCCTGACACCAAATATGTGAAATATGTAGAGTGTTCCCCTTACACCAAGTAATTCTCCAATTCTCTGGACACCAGTTGGGTGTCCTACAATTCAATAAAAGTTAGACCCTGCAGGTTAAAGGCTCAGTCCCACAAAACTACCCCTACTTCAGATACCAATCAAAAGTCTGGGTCACTGGTATAATACTTAATGAGTACCCAGCTATAAAGCAGAGAGAGAGAGAGAGAGGAGAGAGAGAGAGAGAGAGAGAGAGAGAGAGAGAGAGAGAGAGAGAGAGAGCGCGCGCGCGCGCATGTGCATTTCCACATCAGGTTCAATAATTTGTGAGGACAGCTCGCAGACCTCCGGAAAGCCCTTTCTTTATATTTAACCAAGGAACAACCAAACAGAAGAAATACATATGTGGAGTTATAGGCGGTCTGACTGTGGATCTTCCACATATTCCCTGGACACCAACTTCACAGTACCTCCAGGTATTCACCACCCTGGAAGCTCTCTAACCCCCTTGTTTAGTGTTATAATGAAGATTCCATTATAATACTGACTGATTAACTTAAGGACCACTGGATATCAACTCAATCTCCAAGTCCACCAGCCCTCCAGAAGATGGGTGGGGGTGGGAGTGGGGCTGAAAGTTGGAACCTTTAATCCTGAGGTTTGTTCCTCTGGCAACCAGCCTTATCCTGAAGCTATCTAGGGGCCCCACAAGAGTCATCTCATTAGCATATAACTCAGGGCTGGTTGAAAGGGGCTTGTTATGAATAACAAAAGACGCTCCCATCACCTATATCATTCAGGAAATCACAAGAGTTTTATGAGCTCTGTGGTAGGAACTGAGACAAAACAAATTATGCATCTTACAGTATCACTGTTTTTATACTGATGGACCTTAAATCCAATGACAAGTATTTTTGTAAGACAGAAGAGGCAAAGACACAAACACAGAAGAAAAGGCCGTGTGAAGACCGATGCAGAGACTGGAATGATGTAGCCACAATGCCAAGGAAGTTCTGGGGTCACCAGAGGCTAGAAGAGGAAATGCAGGATCCTCCCCTAGAGCCTCCAGATACCATTGATTTTGGATTTCTGTCTTCTGAACTATGAGAGAATAAATTTCTGTTGTAAGCTACTTATTTTGTAGTCAGTTGTTATGGCAATCATAGGACGCTAAGACAGATGAGATGCAACCTATGGCCTGGATATGGATCCAGCAAGTCAAGAGGAAATGGCCAGAAGGGCTGTTATAGGGGCAAAGTCTTTTAGGAGACAGAAAACCAAGCTTCCAACCAGTAGAAGGATTGTAGGTCAATACAGTTATGGGACCTAGGCTGGTGTGTTAGTCCGCTTTCATTACTATAATAAATACCTGATATAATCAAATTATACAAAGAAAATTTTAGCTCATAGTTTCGGAGATTTCAGTCCATGACCAGCGAGCTCCATTGCTTTGGGCATGTGGTGGCACAGTATAATGTGGAGGAAGCCCATTTACCTTAAGGTGGCATCGAAGTGGAGAGGAAGAGACCGTGGTCCCAGGATCTTCTAAAAGCTCCCACTAGGGCCCACCTCTAAAAGCTTCCCACCACCTTCCAAGAGCTCCAAGCTGAGGACCAAGTCTTTTAACACATGGCCCTTGGGGGAGAGGAAGGGAGGGGAGAAGAGGAGAGGAGCCAAGAGGAGAGGAGACAGCAATATGGCATAGAGACAAGACAAGAAAGACAGCAATATGGCATAGAGAGCAAGGATTGTAGTCTGTAGTCAGAAAATCTGATTAGATTGGTGGGATCCTCAGTGTTGGCAAGTCACTTGGCCAGAATCTAGCTGTGATTGCTACACAGCCACCGGTCCTGCCCTCCCACTCATTTCTACTTCGCTCCAAAGAGGTAACACAAGGGTAAAGAGAAAGAACAGTGGAAAGGAGGGGCTTTTATCCTTACTTCTATTTGATGGTAATCACACCAAACCTAGGTCAGAGCCCAGACATTCACGGGCAAACCTGGGAGGGAAGGAGGAACCACCTGCTTTCCCCACCCCTGCCTGGATCCTAACCCTTCTATAGGAAGCCTGGAGCGGGCTAGGAAAAGGCGTGTGTCTATGATGTTCACAGTAACAACATTCACAAAAAACAAAAGGTAAGAAAATAATAATAATAAAAAACAAAAATTAAAAATTAAAAAAAACAAAAGATAAAAGCAATCCAAGTGTTCATTGATGGATGAATGGATAACAATACCATATATATGCAAAGGAATATTATTTGGGCTGGGGCTATAGCTCAGTGGTAGAGTGCCTGCCTTGAATGTGTGAAACACTGGGTTCAATCCTCAGCATCACATATAAATGGTAATACCTATAAATAAAGGTATTACAACTAAAAACATTAAAAATGTATATTATTCTGCCTTATAAAAGAAGGAAATTCTGATTACAAATGGATGACCAGGTTACAAATGGATGAACCTTAAATACATTATGCTAATACATTATGCTAAGTGAAATCAGCCAGTCATAAAAAGACAAACAGAGGTATTCCTTGGTATCTGAGGGAGACTGGTTTCAGGACACCATCAACCCACCACCCCAACCAGGTTTCCAAAAATCTGATGATATTCAAGTCCTCACATAAGTGGGGTACAATTTGCACATAACCTATGCAAATCCTTTCATAAATTTTAAATAATCTCTAATTACTCATGATAACTAATACAATGTAAATGCTATGTAAATGGTTGTTATATAGTATGGTTTAGAGAATGACAAGAAAAAAGCATGTATATGTTCAGTACAGATGCAAATTTAAAAAATGCCTGGGTATATAGACATTGGTAGAGCACTCACCTAGTATGTGTGAGACCCTGGGTTAGATCCCAGAACAACAGGAAGAGAGGGGGAGGGGGATGGAGAGGGAGGGAGGGGGGAGGGGGATGGAGAGGGAGGGAGGGAGGGAGGGTGTTGGGGGAGAGAGGGAGTTGGGAGGGAGGGATAGAGAGAACAGACATCTGCATGCAGACACCCAGGACACAGAAGGCTGACTATACTATACTATATATGAGGAACCAAGCGTAGTCACATTCACAGAGACAGAAATAGAGGTGTTTATCAGGAGCTGGGAGAGGGACTGAGATTGAGGAGTTAATGTTTTTTCTATTCTCTTTCTCTCTTTCTTTCCTTTTAAAGATAGGGTCTCACTAAGTTATCTAGGCTGGCATCAAATTTACCATTCTGTTTCAGTCTCCCTAGTATCTGGGATTGCAGGCCCTCATCATTATACACACAGTTTCAGTTTAGGAAGATGAAAAAATTCTGGAAATAGTGATAGTTACACAACATGTGGAACATACTTAACGGCCAGAACAGTGCACTTAAAGATGGTTAAAATTACATATAATTTTTAAAAAAATTTTGGCATGGAGATTGAACCCAGGATCTCTTGCATGCCAAACATGCAGACTACCACTGAGCTGTATCCCCAGCATGTTATATATCACAATTTTAAAAATTACTAATGATCAGCCAGATCATGAAATTAAAAGAAAATAAAAGTGTAGTGTTATAGGTCAAATTGTGCTCCCCACAAAAATCAAATGCTGAAATCCTAAGCCTCAGTATTTATTTGAAGATTCTGACTTTACCAAATTAAAATATGGCATTAGCTTGCTCCTAAATTCAACATGAAGTGTCCTTCAGAAAGAGGGAAATCAGCTGGGCAGAGTGATACACACTTGGCATCTCAGCAATTTGGGAGGCTAAACGAGGAGAATTGCAAATTCAAGGCCAACCTCAGCAACTTAGCAAGGTCCTAAAGCTTACTGAGACCTTGTCTAGAAATTAAAAAAAAAAAAAATTTAAATGCTGGGGGGTGTAGCACAGTATTTAAGCACTCTTGGGTTCAATCTCCAGTACCAATTTTTAAAAAAGGGGTGAGGGACCTGCCAGGCATGCATACATTTATAATCCCAATGACTTGGGAGGCTAAGGCAAGAGGATGACAAGTTTGAGGCCATCCTAGGCAACTTAGGAAAATCCTGTCTCAAAAAGGGCTAGGAATGTAGCTCAGTGGTAAAGTACCCCTGGGTTCAATCCCCAGTACAGGAGGGGAAAAAGGTGGGGGGAATCTGGAGATAAAGTGGCATTAGGGAGAATAACATGTGAACATGAAGATAGCCATCTAAGCCATCTATCTATAAGCCTAGGAAGAGATTTTTCCCTCAAGTCCCCTGGAAAGAACCAACACCTCCATCATGGATTTCTAGTTTCCCAAAATGTGAGACAATCAATTTCTATTATTTGAGCCACACAGTGTGTAGTTCTTTCAGCCCTAACAAACACTGTGAAAACCAGACATTGGCACTCAGGAGCTGCTTCCCAATAATCTATCTGTTCATGGAAACAAGCCTCCAGTCAGCTAGCTGCAGTTGCCCAGATGTCCTGAACCCCACAGGTAGGTCTTAAGGTGAGGATCCAGCCAGGTGAATTTCTCAGACAAGGACACCTCCTGAAAGCTCAGAGTGTTTGCTCACTGCCTGAACTGGATCTCCAACTTCAGGCATCCTAGAGCTGAACTGGGAGTGGGAGGTTGGAGGAGGGTGATGTTCTGTAATCTGCACCAGAATTTAAGGTGTACTAGATGCAGGCAGATGTCAAGAAGCCAAGGAACAGATCAGGAGGTGGCAGGATCTCCAGGTCCAGGCCCAAGTGGGTTTTCCTCTGGAAAATCTTCTGTGCACATGGATTGCATGGCCAGAATGTCTCCCACTCTTGATTTACACAGGTAATTGTTAAAGGAAATAAAATTCCCTCTGTTCCCAGTCTTCACCACCCAACCTTTGGGGCCTTTTTCAATCATACTCCTTAAAAGGAGAGACAACAAACAAACCAGCATTACTGGGATGACAGGGGCTCCCAAAGAGGCTTGTTTCATCTCTCCATGTTCCCACCAATGAAATGGGGATAATGACTCTCCACCCACACGCCCTGGGGGGTGACAAGCAGGCCACTGCTCTCCTGCCAGAGGAAGGAAGCGTCTAGAAGCAAAAGTATCATTTATCATAATTACTGGAAGCCTTGGCTACTCATATAGTCCAACCTGCGATATTATCACCTCTATATGGCTCCTTTCCAGAAAACCACATAATCTCTTTTTAAAAATATATATATATTTTTTGTAGTTGTAGATGAACAGAATGCCTTTATTTGTTTTTATGTAGTGCTGGGGATCGAACCCAGTGCTTCACAAGTGCTAGGCAAGTGCTCTACCACTGAGCCAGGACCCCAGCCTGAGACCAGGTATTTATGAAGTTTATATGACTCAGTTTTGGAGCTGAAAGTCCAAACAGCATGATGCCTGCTGCCTCTGGCAAGGGCACCCCTGGATGCATCACATCATGGCAGATGACATGCAGGAATTCACTGCAGGAATGAGAAAGGGAGGGGCCTGGTTCACTCTTTACACTAACCCCTATCTTGGGATATAACTTAGGGTCCCATAAGAACACCATTAATACCTCCCAAAGGTAGCTATGCCAATGATCTGACCAACTCCCACTAGGCCTCATCTCTAAAAGGTCCACCACTACTCAGTATCACCAAAATGGGGACTAAGCTTCCAACATACTAAACTTGGGGAGACAGACTTAATCATATCCAAGCCACAGCAGCATCTATTGGGTCTAAGGGCACTGTGGGTCAGAGGGGTAACCCAGGCACAGTTGAGGATCCAGGCACACAGAGGAATCACAAAAGGTGATCCAGTCTGTTTAGCACCACTATACCTGTACTGGTGGCCCAGAGCTGGCCCACTACAAAGGCTGCTGTTCTCTGTCTTTCCAGATGTCAGTTGTTCGGAGATTTTTCTTCTACATCAAGAATTCAAGCTTGAGTAGAGCTTTTCTCACTCCCTTGGGAGGGGGGTTGTCTCAGACTCTGGAGGCCAAACACCTCCATGTGCGCATAAGGTCTCTGCAAAGAGCTAAGGAATGAATCTGAAATCCAGGCAGCAAGGAACTTTCAGTCCAGATGCAAAAGAAGACAGAGGGATATGCTCTTGATCTGAAATTCAAAACCATCATGTGGGTATCACCACCCATGGCGATAATCCCAGTTGTCATCAGGGGTGTGATGATCTGGTCCAGGCCCCACCTGTTACTCCTTGGACAGCCAGGCTGGAGAGCCAGGCTTAGCTTCCAGCCTGCTCCTCCTAGGGAGGAATATAGATTCACAGGCCTGGGCTGCCCCAAGAGGCATGGCTGCCAGATGCTCACTTGAGGTCCCAATTCAGTTGCCTCCTGGGCAGCCAGGCAAGCAGTAGGTTAGGGTATGCTCTACTCTGGAAGTTCCATCGGGAAAAAGTGAACTGTCTTGAGTCCTACCGAGATTCAATGCCAGGAAGAAGCAGTGTGGACCATGTTGCTACACAGCCAAAGCCCTATGCCATTAGGCAGAGACACACCAGGAAGTGGCCCTTCCCTCAAGAACCATGTGATCTAGGGAGAGCAAAGGCATCTAGAAAGGCTTTTGGAGGCATCCAACATGGGTTCTGAGCTTGGCTCTTACTTCTTCGAGAAAATCCCTCGGTGGTAAAATAACAGCTTGATTTAACTGGGCCATCTCTCCTCCACGGCCGTTGTAAGGCTGGCACCTCATGTGGGTATTTGTCAAAGGCACAGAAATGAAGCTCAGGCTTCCCAGACCAGCCTGGAGAAAAAGCCAATTTCTGGCCCCCACTTACAAGTTGGACTCAGCTTACTAAGGCCCTAGCCCAACCTCTTAACTCAAGAGAGGGCACTGCCAGTCCTATACAAAGGAGAACAGTGGAGACCATCTGATCCCAACTCAGGCCAGCATCTGGGACATGGCAAGCATCTAACAGTGTCAATCCCCTTTTGATCCTTGAGAAGGGAACCCAGACTAACTTATACCTGGGGCTCTTAGCTTAGCCTACTGGGATCCTCCTGTAGTAAATGCTATTTATTTTGGCTGTGCAGGTATGTATTGCCCTGATATTGTCTGAATCTTGTTTGCTTGTAGCTGGAGGGTGGAAAATGTCGCCAGGAGAGACTGGGGCAATCAGAAAGCTGAACTGGTCTATTTAGACAGCTAGAAGCAGACCACCTGCTAAGCCCTTTCCAAAGGGACCACTTGGGCCAGCAACCCAGTGGTAATGAAGACAAACATCCCCAGTTTCCAAAGTTATTCTGCTATAGTGTCTGTTGGTGTTACAGGGTAGATACCAGAGTGCAGTGGGGGAGGAGACAGTCATGAGATGCTGAGTCACAGAATGGGACACAAAGGGCTCAAGGAATCTGTCTTAAGAGAGCAACTCTTCTCCAGGTAACAGAAAGTATGGGGGAAGAGAGGAGGAAGGAGAAAAGTTGGAACTGATTGCAGCAAGGAAGCATTTGGAGGGCCTCAGAGCAATGACGTGCCTAGGCATTTAACTGCCAATTCCAGGAAAGTCAGCTCTCACTGGCAAGACCCCTTAGCTTTGGGGTCGGGGTGCAGTGGAGTAGGGAGCAAACTACAAGATGCTGCTTGTTACAGACTGAATGCTTGTATCTCTCCAAAATTCATATGTTGAAACCCAACACCCAAATGATGGTATTAGGAGGCAGGGCCTTTGAGAGGTGATTAGGTCATGAGGCTAGAGCCCTCATGATTGGAATCAGTGCCCTTTTGAGATCCCAGAGAGTTCCCTCATCTTTTCTGCCATTTGAAGATAGCCATCTATAAACCAAGGAGAAGGCCCTCACAAGAGCCTGAATCTACCAGCACCCTGATTTCAGACTTTCAGCCTCTAGAATTGTACAAAATAATTACTGGTGGTTCAAGTCACATAGTTTATGGTATTTTTGTTATAGCAGCCAGAAAGGACTAAGGCTTCCTCTAAGAAATCTGACCCACACATCTACATTCAGAGTTTCTGAAAAGACCTATGACTCACTGTGATATAAACTTATTCCCTCTTCTCTGCAGTCCCCATGTTATAGCTTACTCTTTAGAACACTCAGGGTTAGACATTTGCAGCCTTCTACCCGGTGGGCAAGTTCTATCAGAGGCTCTGACCCTTGGTTTATACCTGGCACTCTGCTCCCGAGGGCAGGGTGGGAATGAATTGCTTTTAGGAAATTCAGAGCCAGAGAAGACCCAGGACGCAAAATGAGAACCAGATCTCTACTGCTTTTCATTTACTGTAGCTAAGAAGTAAAATGAGAACCAGGTCTCTACTGCTTTTCATTTACTGTAGCTAAGAAGTCAAGAGCATTAAGGTCAACATACTGCTGCAGAGCTAGGGTGTGAAGCACTGACAGTGGTCAACTCTCCCCTGTGAGCAGTGGGCAGGTTCTGTCTACACAAACTTCTCCCAATCAAAGACTTCAGCCTGCCCTTGGGTGCCCATTTAGCACTGGTGCTCAGCCCTGGCCACTACTCTGGCTCATGCACATGCCCCCTGGGTACTCCACTCTGGGCCTTGGCTTACACCCTTCCCATCCAGGTGGTCTCCCTGAGTCTTTCAGTCCATGCTGCTCCAACAACTCTTCCCCTGCTGTGACTTAACTTGATCCTTCCTCCCCTACCCTCAGCCAGGAGTACATTCTCTTAGAGTCTTTCTCTCATTCATCATATATAGGATGTTCTGTGACATTCTACCTACTCTGCTACCCATGTCCAGATACACGTTCCTACTCAATTTCTCATAATTTCCTTAGAAAAGCCTCCTGGGTAGGAGGGAACCTACCCAGGGTCCCTGGACTGACCATCCAGGACCCAGGGTCCACAGGTAGAAAACACCACTCACCATCCTACTTATTCACTGCATGTGCCCAGATTTAAATAGACAGCTACACATACAAAGAACCACCAACTTGGCCTGGGTAGAGGTCAAGGCAGCCAAGCAGGGCTGACCTGGGCCAAACTCACTGGGTACCAGAATACAGGAAACTAAAGGAAACTCCCCCTCCTCTTTGAGCTGATAAGACATGTAAAGAGTAAAATTTCCATTCAGTCTACAAAGAGTAAGAAATACCAGGGTCTCTGTAAAAACATCAGTAGAAAGAAAACACACACATGGCCATAGCTGACACCCTGTGGAGGACTGGGCCTGAGTCTCATCACACCTGCAGGGTGCATGAAATGAGCTCATTTCTAAGTCACAAAAACTGAAAATGATGTTTTTGGTCAGTTACCACCAGAAGAATCTCCCATGCCTGGTGTTTTGACCCGTGTGTCCCCAACTGAACAGCTACTTTTCCCAGCAGCCCTCCAGCTGGCACACCTCCTGAGGCAGGTCACCATGCTCTTCTGAAGGCCAGGAGGATGCTGAGGGCCAGGCACCCACCATGTGCACACATGGAGCCAGGAACTACACACACACCATTGGACATGAGCCTTATGTTTTGGGAAAGGAAAAAAAAAAAGAAATAATGAAAGCAAAAAAATCAGCGATTGTGCCTTTTCTATTTCCAAACAAGAACAGCCTGTCACTGCCAAGCAGAGAAACAAGACAGACTGCTTGCAAAGGGAAAAGGGCCGGTGAGAACAGTGTGGAAATGCTGCCAGAGTCCAGAAGCCTGTATCAGAACTGAGAACTGAGCATCCAAGTAGGAACCAAAGCCAAGGGCCCATGGGCCCAAGGGAGACTCTCATGCAGATGCTTTGATCCACACTCTGGGTTCTGCTTGGAGAAGTTGAGGGGCCGTGTTATGCTTTACATATGAGGGATCCCTCAAAAGCTCATATGTGAGACAATGCAAGAAAGCTTAGAAATGCTGGGTTATGAGAATCTTAACCTAATCAGCACATTAATCAATCTTCTGATAGGGATTGAGTGGTAACTGTAGGTAGGTAGGGTATGGCTGGAGGAGGGACGTCACTGGAAGTGTGGCTTTAGGTTTATATTTTGTCCATATTGAACAGAGTTCTCTCTCTGCTTCCCGACAGTCATGTCTGAGCTGCTTTCCTCCATCATGCCCTTTTATCCTAATGTTCAGCCTTATTTCCTCACAGAAAAATGGAGTCAGCTGTCTATGGACTGAGATCTCTGAAACCATGAACATCAAATAAACTTTTCTTCCTCTAAAATTGTTCTTGTCAGGTCTTTTGGTCACAGCAGCAAAAAAGCTGACTAAAACAGGCCACAAGAGACAATGGCAGGCGCAGAGGAGCCCCTACAGGGGAGATTTCCCACAGGATCTCAACTGTAAGAAAAGATACTGCCTTTTTTTATTAAT
Source organism: Spermophilus citellus (assembly GCF_964194105.1). Lineage (NCBI taxonomy): Eukaryota > Metazoa > Chordata > Mammalia > Rodentia > Sciuridae > Spermophilus > Spermophilus citellus. The sequence continues at coordinate 75,404,989 of NC_138184.1, forward strand.
ATATTTTATTAGATTTTTTTTTAAATCTTTGAGTCTCATATAGTTTGCAGATACCTTAGGAAAGAGACTTTTTTTTAAGGTTAAGATATAGTGTCTTGCTATTTTGCCCAGGTTGGCCTTGAACTCGTGGGCTCAAGTGATCCTCCCAAGTAGGAGGAACTCTTCAGTCTCAGTTTCCCAAGTAACTGGGCTGAATAGGTACACACCACTAAACCTGACCCAATGGAGACAGAGAAATGTACATCACCTTTGACATTTCATACAATAAGAACTCAATTTCATTTTCAAGGACTAATTTGTAACAAGGTGCTGAGTACTTTGATTCTATTTCCTTACTTAATCCTTACAACAAATCTGTGTGGTTGGTATTATGATACTATTTACAATTTTTTAAAAATAAGGCTTAAAGAGATTCAATAACTTGTTTAAAACTGTACAAACAATGAAGCCAATATCGCAACTAAGGTCTCCCTAAGTCAGGTCTAACATTCACTACCAAGCTGCTGACACTTGTCTTGTGTTTTCCTTCGGTTTCTCTCTGCACCTCTTATCCCTCCTCAGCCTCCTTGCTAGCTCTTCTTCCATCCATCTCTGTAAATAATAACATGACTTTTTTGGCCTCCTGAAAAGACACTTCTATCTGAGGGTCTGGACTCAAGTCCAGGCTGAATGAGCAGCTTCTCTTCCTTCACCGTTATTCCTGGAAACACTTTGCAGAAACACATCTCCAAGCCGTGTTGGTGAGTATGCACATGTGCACACATGTGTGAAGGTATACTTGTGTGACACATATGTGCCCATGCATGGTAGGTGTGCTCTGTGGCATGTAAATACACATACCACACCTGTGTATACACCAAAGGCACCTGATTCAGCTGCTCAGGCTCACTTTCGCCAAACTGTCACAGGACACAGGCTGTGAAGATACAGGTTATGTTAGACTTTCTGACTGATGCTGTGGATGGTTTGTTAATAAGGCCTCCCTATATCCTTGTGATACAACAGCTTTCACGATCTCTCTCATCCTGCCATCTTACCTCAAAGATGAGGCAGGATGGGCCCACTCATGCTCAAGGTGCAGCAGGTGGGCTTACTGAACAGCCACAGTGATGAATACAGAGCTACTGAGAGCCAAGCTGGACTAGAACCTAGATCTCTAAAACGCCCTATCAGTCCTCAGGCTTCTGCCTTTCCAGGAGGGAAGCCCCACAAAGATGCTGTGCAGGTAAAAGGTAGAACTTTCCCAGGTATGCACACACCCATGGAGGGCCAGGAAACCCTCTGGCAGGACCTCAGTATGTGACCAGCCCTATGCTAGCTGTTCCTGGGCTGTGACTCCCAACCTGCAGAATTCACAAGCTGGGCAGTGCAGAGTCCTTGGCTTGAATTCAACACCAACATTGCCCAGCTGGGTGAACTTGGCCTGTTATTTAATCTCTCTGGGTTTCAGGCTTCTCATCAGTAAAAAGAGGATCCAGAGAGTCAGCCAACACATCCTAGTCCCTATGAGGTACCTGGCACCATACTAGTACAAGATTATCCAGGATGGTGACTGCTCAGAGGTACTCAGGAGCTTTGAAACCTTCATGCCCTGTCCTTGGCTGAGCTTTGGGTCTCTACAGTTCTAAATGCCATGGAAGTAAGAAAACAACATAAAAAATAGAGAATAATATTGAGGTATACATGAGTTAACTATGCCCAAGAAAAAGCCCCTGGGCTAGGATACTAGGGAGGAAGAGACTAAGCAAGGCTTAAAAGATCAGCAGCTTTCCAACAGGCTGAAGTTGCCCCAAGGAGTGAGTAGGCAGGGCAGGGCAGGAACCAGGAAGCGGGAAGGGGAAAGAAATATAACAGGAAGGCCTCAAGAGACTCCCCCAATCACCTGTAGCTCTAAACAGGAGTCAGATTCACTCTTGGAAAATGCGGCATAAAGGTAGTGAGCATGGGTGGGGACATAACTTGAGGGTCCATGTGCTCCATGAGCCCTGCCAGATGGTGTCCAAGTATCTAGGGAAGGATACTGTGCACATTCCTACTGGATTCCATGCCTGCTCTGCACAAGCAGAAGGAAAGAGGCGGAGTCAGCCCTGGTTGTGGGTGGAGCAGAGGCAGCACAGCCATAATCCAAGGCAGCCTGAGTCCACATCTAGTAATGTTGTGGTCCACTTTTAGAAAGATGTCAACGCATCCCTACCTTGCAGTAGAGCAGGAGAATCAATGTCAGAAAAAAAAAATCCTTCCCTTCCCATTAGAAAAATGAGGGCAGAGCACCTATCCCATGCTGGATTGTTACTGATGATCCCAATCCAGCCCATTAAAGTTTCTGCAATTATTCCTACTGGACACAGGGGGAAAAGAGAGAGAAAACCTAATTCACCTGATGCAAATAAAGCCAATGACTGGTGAGGGTGGGACCCACGTCCCATGATGATCTATCAGATGATTCAGATGCTGTGCTCTCCACTCCACCCAGGGCACATTCCCTGCTGGAATACCATGTGTCCAAAACAACTGCATAGGATAGGAACTTTAGGAAATGACAGCTGGATATGGGGCTGAGGGGCAGGCTACTTGGAAGGAAGGCATGGTATGCAAGACATGCAGGAGGGGAGGAAATTTCTGGGACCCTCTGGCCAGGTATCATGATGTTTTCCAAGGTCTTCATGTATCCACGACCTTAAGTCTTTCTCCTCCAGAATTACTGACTGAAAGCCCTACTTGTGTGCATGCAGAAGACTACACCTATTCTACAAAGACAATTAAGTCAGGCAGTAGAAGTCAAAAGAAAAGCAGTGCTGGCATTGGGCAAATTATGGGACACCACTAAATACACCAGTGGGTGGCAAAGAGAGGTGCTTTTGCTCATAAACTGGAAGTCACTCTAGTCAGTCAGTCTGGGATGAGATAAGGAGGGCCCAGAAAGCAGGCCTGAATTCACAATGTGAGTCTCAACACGTACCAGCCTTGGGACCTCAGAAAAGTTACTGTGGAAGGTTGAGGTGATCAGCATAGGCCACCATCCTGAAAATGCTATCTAAAGATAGTTAAAGGTCTGCTATGAAGTTGCCCCAGGGAGTGAGTAGGCAGGGCAGGGCTGCACCACCATATACAGAAGAAGAAAAAACAAACAAAACAAAACAAAAAAACCAAACACTTAAAAACATGAGCTCAGTGCTGGGATATAGCTCAGTGATAAGACTGTTTGCCTAACACGTACAAGGTCTAGAATTCCATTCCTAGCACTGTAAATACATAAATAACAAGAAGGAAAGAAATAGTAGAAACTCCCAACTTCCAGTTCCAAGCATGATGGAGAAAGCATAATTAACCCTTTCCCATGAATCACATTTAAAAGTTCTGGATGAAGAAGCTATCACAGGACTCAGAAATAAGGATAAAAGGAGGACATCATAGCAGTGTCCATACATCTGGATTTTCATTTTGGGGGATTTTTGCCTCCCATATATCCCTAGTCTGGATATCACATCTGTCTAAAACCACCAACAGGTGCAGACAGGAGAACAAAAGAACAAACACTTAGAAAAGCCTTTTCTCTCTAGCTAAAAGACAAAAGGGGACCCTGTAGATTAAACTCTCTTGATTTTACTCACCTTGCTCCAGGTGAACACCAACAAAAATGATGTATCTGTTCCCCTCCCCTTGGACAGCAAGAATGGCCCCTGTGAAGTACAGCCTTGTGGACTCTTTCTACTCAACACTAGGTAATGCTAGACCCTGGTCCCCTTCACCAGCACAGTAGCAGTAGACTCTCAGGGTGGAACTTGGGTGACAGGATAGGGAAGTTGGAGTCCCAGCTTTCTAGTCAGAACACCTGGAAGGAGGAACTTGAGAAAGCAGAGAATGTGGGGTAGTTCACAGAGAAGAAGGAGCCTGAGAAAGGATCTTTCCAATCTTCATACAAAGCCCTGGATGCTCCCCCTCACACACTAACCCCCTGAACTACACATGTATAAAATCACTTAGAAGTAGCACAGCATAGGTTTTAGAAACTGAACTCTAGGACAGGCTATTATCCAGGTTTCAGACAAAGAGCAAGGTGGATTTTGAAACCACAGAGCACAAAAAGTGGGCCTGCTTCTAACTAGGTGGATTGCCTATTTAGAAATATCCATCAACATCTTCAGAACACTGAAACAGAATCCAGAGTCTCATAGCATGTCCAAAATACTACCCAAAATTACTTGACAATTAACCAGACAAGCAAACCAATTGTTAAAGAAAAGACAACCAAATTCAACAGAAAGATGACCCAAATCTTGGGATTATCGGAGTAAGACTTTATAAAGAAGCTATTATAACCATGCTCTAAGAAGTAAGGGCCCAGATTCTTGCAACAAGTGAAAAGATAGAAGTTGTCTGTGAAGAAATAGAAGATCTCAAAAATTAACAAGGAATTTGGGGTACAGCTCAGTGAAGCACTTACACAGTATGCAGGAGGCCCTGGCTTCAAACCTCCCCCAAACTTTGAGAGGGGTTAAAAAAAAAAAAAAAAAAAAAGAACCAAACTAGAACAAGAAAGAAATTCCCTGGAAAGAGTTAGTGAGGTCAGTGAGGATACAGATAAATCAATAAATGTGATGCAATCTAAACAACACAAAGAATAAATAATGGGGGAAAAAAGGAAAAGAACCTCAAGGATTCATGGGAAAACATCAAAAGGTCTAAATTCACACAGCAAGAATCCCATAAAGAGAGGAAAGAAAGACTGGAGTAGAAAAACATTTGAATAAATAATGGCTAACTATTTCTCAAATCTATAAATTTGACAAATTTACAGATCAAAGAAATGCAATAAACTCCAAACAAGATGAATAAGAAAACCACAGCTAGAAATATCATAATCAAAGGGCTGAACATAGCTAAGCTATGTTCACATCAATAATCCCAGCAACTCAGGAGGCTAGGGTAGGGGGAATCACAAATTCAAGGCCAGCCTCGGCAACTTAGTCAACGCCCTAAGCAATTTAATGAAACCTGTCTCAAAATAAAAAAATATATATAAAAATAAAAAGGGCAAGGGATGTAGCTAAATGGTTAAGCAGCCCTGGATCAATTCCTGGTACAAACAAACAAAGCAAAGGGCTGAACAACAGGGATAAAGAAAAATGTCTTCAACAGAGTAGAGGAAGGGGATCATGGGGGAGCAAGGAGAAGAGGACACGGGGAAGTAATGGAGTATGGAGTTGTCCAATACAACTATGCTATGTCCATGTATGAACATGCTATGATGAGTCATGTGTGTGTGTTTATATACATATATACAAATACATATAAATATAAAACTATACTGCACTAAAATAATCTGAATAGAAGGGAGATCAGAGTAGAGTAAGTGGATGGGGAGGGAGGGAGGGAGGAAGAGAGGGAAAGGGAAGGTACTGGGGAATAAGATTGATCAAAGTTATGTACATACACGAATATGGAATAATGAATCTCACTACTATGTATAATTATAATGCATCGATTAAAAATATAATTAAGGGGCTGGGGTTGTGGCTCAGCGGTAGAGCACTCACCTAGCACGTGCGAGGTGCTGGGTTTGATCCTCAGCACCACATAACAATAAATAAAATAAAGATATTGTGTCCAACTACAGATAAAAAAAATATTAAAAAAAATATAATTAAACAAAGAAAAAAGGTCCAACAACTAGAGAACTGGGCACAGAGGTGCTTCCCTATAATTCTAGCTACTCAAAAGGTTGAGGCAGGAGGATGGCAAGTTTGAGGCCAGCCTCAGCAACTCAGTGAGATCTTGTTTGGAAAAGAAAAGAGAGGGGGTGGGAAGGGAGAGAGAGAGGGCTGGGGATGCAGCTCAGTGATAAAACACCCCTGGATTCAATGTTCAATCTCCAGCAGGGAGAGAGAGAGAGAAAGAGAGAAGAAAAAACAACACATTATATACAAGGGAATAAGGATTCAAATGACTATATATTTCTCAGCAGAAACTATGGGAAACAGAAGAGAATGAAATATTCTAAAATGCTGGGGATGGGGGGACTGTCAATTTGGAAAACTATCCTTCAGGAATAAAAGACATAGCCTTATAAGATCCACTTTGAAGTACTTATCCATAAAATTAAAAAATAGTAAGTTTTAATCTGTTGTCTCTTCCTCCTCCCCCTCCCCCTCCTTCTTCTTCTTCTTGGCAATGCTAAGGATCAAACCCAGGGCCTCAAATGCTGAGCAAGCATCCCACTACTGAACCATACTCCCTAGCCCTAGCTCGGCAGTTTTAAGCCACTAAGGCTTTTGTGATGTATTACAACAGCAAAAAATTAAAATAAAATAAAAATAAAAATAATGATTGAATAACAACTGGAAAAATCTCCAAATATTTGAAAATCAAACAACTGCATACTACTACTAAACACTACTTAGTGATCCACAGGTCAAAAAGACACTGAATGAAAATAAAATGTAACATAACAAAATTTCTAGGTTGCAGCTAAAGTGATTATAGGTATATTTGTGGTATCAAATGCTTAAACAAGAAAAAAAGAAAGGTCTCAGATCCATAATTTAAGTTTCCATCTTTAAAAAAGAAAAAAGCTAAATAAGTCCAAACAAAAATAATAATAAAGAGGAAAAAAAACCAAAACTGAAAAAAACAGAAAAATAGGAAAAAAATTTTAAAACCCTGAAAAACAAAAACTGTACTGTGGCGGGGGGTGGGGGGGAAATCAATAAAACTGATAAATTTCTAGCCATACCGATGAAGAAAAGAAAAAGAAAGGAATGTTATAAAAATCAGGAATAAAACAGAGGATCACTTGTACAATCAGAAAAATGAGAAATTATACCCCATTTGATTCAAATGTATGAATTGTCAAGATCATTGTACTGTCCTGTGTAGCTAATAAAAAAATTAGATTAAATTAAATTTTAAAAAAACAGAGGATATCACTGCTGATCCCAGACATTAAAAGGATACTAACAAAGGAGTACAAACAATTCTATGCACATATATTGGAAAACTTAGAAGAAATGGGCCAATTCCTTGCAACGTGTTGGTTACCACTCACTCTGATTCCCATGTCCCTAACAATTTAGTGCTGACCAAGGACTGCAAGAAAAAGAGCCCTGGGACTCACAGTAGACTGAGGCAGATAAGAGACACAGTGGACAAAGATCTCATGAGATGGCCCAGCCTTCCAGATTTCTCAGATGCCAGAAATGCCCTAGAAACCTAATCTCCAATAACTCAGGGCATGAATGTTTTGGGGATTTGTTTGCGGGGAAAGTATCGGGGATTGAACCCAGAGGTCCTTTACCACTGAATTACATTTCCATCCCTTTTTATTTTTAGGCAAGGACTCACTAAGTTGCTCAGGTTCAAACTTGCAATCCTCCTGCCTCAACGTCCCACATAGCTGGTGTTACAGGTATGCACCAACCCATCCAGCTAGGGTTTGGAAGTTCTAAAGGGATCCCAAACTATTATGATTTGAACCAGGAAAGAATTAGCTATGATGAGGTAGAGAACTGCTGATTCAGAAAGGTTGAAAGGTCATCTTCCAGAGGCCAGTGACCTTTCACAAGCAGCAGAAAATAGACTTGAAAATGGTTTTTCCTTTCTGAAGCTTTCTCCAGATGAGAAACACTCACACTCCCCTGACAGCTAATCCCAGTGTTTAACCATGCTTGCAGTCAAGATGTTCTTCCTTACGTCCCCTGGGAAGGTTGCAATTCTGGCTGATTTCCCTGTACTCTGCACAGAGGGCCAGATAATGCATGCAAGAGACACACCCCTGGAGCTTCTGCTGGCAACTGGGGATAATAGGACCTACTGAGCAAGACTGTATTGAGATTGAACATGATGACAATATACCTAGCATATAGTAAATGCAGAAAGTGGCATCTGACCTGCTTCTCTGGGCTATAAAAATCTACCTCCTCAAGTACTTTTTGTTTATAATATTTATTATTTAGTTGTATTTGGACACAATACCTTAATTTTATTTATTTATTTTTATGCAATGCTGAGGATCAAAATCTTTTAAATCAGTGATTGAATCCAGGGTACTTTACCACTGAGCCACATCCCCAGCCATTCATTTATTTATTTATTTATTTATTATTATTAGAGAAAGGATTTCCCTAAGTTGTTTAGGGCCTCACTTAGTTGCTGGAGCTGGCTTTGATCTTACAATACTCCTTTCCTCAGGGACTAAGGTTGTGGCTTAGTGGTGGGCTGCTCACCTAGCACATGGGAAGCACTGGGTTTGATCCTTAGTACTACATAAAAATAAAACAAAAGTATTGTGTCCATCTACAAATATATATATACACACAGATATATTTATATTTATTTATATTTATATATATCCTGCTTCAGCTTCCAGAGTCACTGGGATTACAGGTGTGTGCTACCACACCCAGATGAATACTTTCTTTTTAAAGACCCTATTTGCTACCCTTTCAATCATTCAGCTTGTTTAGACAGTTCAATATTTACATGGTGTTTGTCTTTGAAGGAATTTTTTTTAAAGGCTCAAGGTGAACTGTGTTCATGGCAGGCAGCTTGTCAGTTTAAAAGGATCCCATCCAGAAACCTGACTGACTTTTGATCACTAGATGTCAGTTATCACTGGGACTCAACCCTAGCCCTAGTCTCTGAACCAAGTCTTCCCTAAGTACAAAGCATAGGACCCCAATACTTTTGGCTCCTTTCAGGTGCAATTGAGGAATCTGGCATCATCAATACTGAACCGCATTAAAACTAAAACTGTTAAGGGGGAGGAGACTCTTGATTTCCAACCTAGCTTCAAATCACCATAGGCCTAAAAATTCATAAGGCAACTTAAGGAAACTCTCTCTTCCTCTCTGCCTAGACATTTAAATGTTGTTTAAAAAAAATCCACCAACCTAGGCATAACACTCTAAGACAAAAGAATGTTCTTAGCTCCCTTGATCTGTGGGAGCTGAAAACCACACACACACACACACACACACACACACACACACACACAATTCTTATTATCAATAAATATACAAGAATTACTTTGGGGCCAGAATGTAGCTCAGTGATGAGAGAATGTGCTTATTAGCATGCAAAGGCCCTGGGTTTTATTCCTAACAATAACAAAAATGACTTTGGGTGCTTTGGGAATGATACTTTTAAAAGGAAAGCTTAGATCCGCTATAGCAGAAAACGTTAGCCAGGACCTTGATTCATACATAGTAGAGATTCTGCTGGAAAAACAGCACAGGACACTTGAAGGAAATGAATCATTTATGGAGCCCAAGGAGAAGGTTTGCACCATTTCTCAGGCAATGTCACACCACACCCTGTCCCGCCCTGGGGAGGGACCTAGGCTCCAGCAGGTCCCAAGGAAGGAGAACAGGATGTGGGCATGGGGAAAGTGCCAGGCCCAGTGGAGAGTTTGTTTGTGTAGGTTTTTACATGTCTATTTCTAAAAAGATCTGAAGCAGCCTTAAGAATCAAACAGTGGGGCTGGGGTTTTGGCTGAGTGGTAAAGTGCTCATCTGGCATGTGTGAGGCACTGGGTTCGATCCTCAGTACCACATAAAAAAGTAAAATAAATAAAAATAAAGGTATTATATTCATTGACAACTGAAAAAAGAAAGAAAGAAAGAAAGAAAGAAAGAAAGAAAGAAAGAAAGAAAGAAAGAAAGAGAAAAAAAGAAATCAAACAGTGTAAGCCAGGAGCAGTGGCTCATGCCTGTGATCTTGAGAGGCTGAGGCTTGGGAGGTTGAGGCAGGAACACTGCAAGTTCAAGGCCAGGCTCAGCAACTTAGTGAGGCCTTAAGGAATTTAGTGAGGTCCTGTCTCAAAATAAAAATAAAAAGGGCTGGAGATATAGCTCAGTGATAAAGCATTTCTGGGCTCAATCCCTAGTACCACCCCTGCTAAAAACAAAAACCCAAAGAAATCAAATAGTGTAAATATAAAACCAATGGGAAGAAAAAAGACTCAAAGCATATTTTTTTTTTTGAGAGAGAGAGAGAGAGAGAGAGAGAGAGAGAGAGAGAATTTTTTTTTAAATACTTATTTCTTTTTTAGTTCTCGGCAGACACAACATCTTTGTTTGTATGTGGTGCTGAGGATCGAACCCGAGCCGCACGCATGCCAGGCAAGCCCGCTACCTCTTGAGCCATATCCCCAGCCCCATCAAAGCATATTATAAGACCCAGGGATGCACTGAGGCTAAATGAACACTGAATTTGGCTCTTAGGCTCCCTAATAACAAAGGCAGAAAAGGAGAGAAGTCCTGGATAATTGTCAATATAGGCTAAGCAGGGGGCAGCCTGGAATTCCTTAGCTCTACAATGCTACCCCATCACTCTATCACAGAAGCATACTGCAAAAAATAATGGCTTTGGGGGTGGGGGTTGGGGCTGGGGTTCAGTGGTAGAGCGCCTGCCTTGCACGTGTGAAGCACTGGGTTCGATCCTCAGCACCACATGAAAATAAATAAATAAAGATATTATGTCCAACTACAATAAAAATAAAATAAAATAATGGCTTTGATGGGATATATTAGAAGTAAAAGGTGAGAAAAAAGCCCTGGATCATCTCATTTGCCTCCAGATTCCCTGGAATTTCTTCCAAATCAAAGTCCTGAAGGGCTGCCAATGCAGATTGGGGAATAGAGAGCTCAGGCTATATCCTCTGAGTCCCCAGATGAGAGCCTGGAGGGTGGTCCTACAGTCTAGTCTCCAGCTGATGATCTTGGCTACGGCAGAGCCCATTCTCTCCACCTGGTCTGGTCAGCCTGCTTTGGCTGAGGTCTGAGAAGCAGGGTGGGGTCCACCAGCAAGTAAGCCCAGAGATGGACAGAGAGGAAGTCCCAAAATAATCACAATGCACACTATGGGCTCTGATAATGCCTTCAGCTCAGGCTCCTTGACCTCAGGTTTTCTGCTTTGTATTTAGACAGGAGAACTAAGACAGAGAAGGGCAACAACACATGAGTAAAATGAATTTGGGTTCTCCTGCCTCAAACACTAAACTGTTCCTTTCATTAAGTGGAATGTATAAGTCTCAGCCACCTCCTGTCTGAACATGTCTTTCTTGAAGTAGCCTGGATAACTGCCCCTAATGTCTGCATGCAAGTTCTCTGTGCTAATGGCTGAGAGGGCATGAGATGTCTGTGAAAATCCTCATTTTAAGCCCCCCAAAGCTCTACCCTACTGGTTTTCTTTCTCCTCTTTTGAGTTCAGGGTTAGGATCTCCAGGCGATTGGGCAGGATCACACAAGAGTGAGTAGGTGGGGATTGAGCTCTCCTTCTAGTCATGTGCCCTTCCCCTGGGAGAGGAAAACCCTGGTATCCAGAGAGGTGGCTGAGGATAGCAGCATTGGCCACTACATGGTGGATGCACTGAAACTCAGGGCCTATGCCCAAGCCTGTCTTCCTGTTGTGGAGTCAGTCCCTGCATTTACTGTTTTAGCACTAGTTTCCTGTATGTGGAAAGGAGAGATAAACGAGCAGAGGCTGAGATAATGGTGCTCTGAGCTCTTTCTATGTGAGGCACTCAGGGTCCAAGGCACTGGGCCTCTGTCCATGGGAAAAGCTGGAAGACACAGGCTGAGCCTCAGTCATGGCTCACTGGGGGAGAGGGAAAGAAAGTAAGGGGATCAGAGCCCCTGGTCAACTGTGTGGGGAGGTGGGGGTGGTGGTAAAAACCTCATGCTTGGAAATGAAACTCAACACCTTAGTGCACACTGGGAGGATGAGCAACTTGCTTGGCCCCTCACCAGCTGGAATAGAGAGGATGGCAGATTCTACCACCTCGTCTCTGCACCTTCCTTGAAACCTCCCTGAGTCCTTCAGGTAACCTAAAGCCCAGCCAGCCAGAGGAAGGGCAGGAGGTGGGAGCAGATGCTTGTGTAGGCCTTTCATGTCCTTTATTTTCTTCTTAACGGAACTGGCATTCCCATCTAAGAGATGCTAAGAAATGTGAGGACAGCTGGGTACAGTGGCACATGCCTATAATCCTAGACACTCAGGAGGCTGAGGCAGGAGGATCCCAAATTTAAAGCCAGGCTCAGTGGCTTAGTGAGACCCTGTCTCAAAATAAAAAATAAAAAGGACTAGGGATGTAGCTCAGTGGTAAAGCATCCCTGGGTTCAATCCCCATGACAAAAAAGGAAAGAAAATAAATGTGGGGATAACCCACAGCTTGACCTCCTAATTTCACTTTTCTCCTCCAGGGTAAATGCACTCACATACATGTGTGCACACTTAAAAGAGACATGCGTGCATGTATACACATGTGTACACACAAATGTTCATAACCATATTTTCACCTGATGGAACCCTTGTCACTTGCTAGGTGATTATCCTTCACCTGTTCCACAGTGCCACTCTCTTTGTGCTACAAACTGAATGTTAGTGCCCCACTCCCATGCATACGTTGCAACCTAATTTTCAATGTGACAGCACTAAGAGGTTGGACCATTAGGAGGTAATTAGTTCCCAAAAGGCCCAAAGGGAGCGTCTTTGCTCTTTCTCTCACAGTGAGGCACTTTTGAGTCTCAGAAGCCTTAAGCCTCAATCTGGGTCACAAGCAGGTCATTTTCCATCAGTGCCACTATTTTCTCATTTGTAAAAGAGAAAGCACATTATGGATACAAATTACTTGTGCACTGGGAAGAATGAAGCATTGCACCTGAAGCAATTCTAGCTTGCTATCACAGAGGCTGGAACTAGGAGGTAATAATAAGGTGCTGTGAATCCATTAGGGTGAGAAACTTGACCTGAAGTAGTCACCGTCTCTGCAGATCCTGCCCTACCATCAACGGGGTGGGTCCTAACAGACAGACTTCAAAGATGCTAAGAGGCTACCATGCAAGAAAGAGACCCAATAGACAGTTTGATAAAAGAAAGCAAAACTAGCTCCTTATCTAAAAGATACAGAACCATAGAATGAAATAAATCTCCCTGGAAGTCCACTGTGCAAGCTGGCTGCTACTCTATGATCTTCTATAATTCCAGGAACAGTGAGGGTGGAGGTCATCACTACCCTCACCTTATAGATGGGAACATCAAGCCCAGGATATCAATCCCTGTGGGGTCTCAGACCTGCCACCCCTGACATCAATAGCTGTCTTTTATAACATCCCAAAAGTTGGCTGCAAAGAATAACCAACTTTTTTGGAGAGGAAGTGAGGTGAGTGAGCTTCTAAGTGGTCAGAGAAGGAAGGGTGTTCCCCAGACAGCCTTAGAGCTGCTGCTATTGGCTCCCCAGGGATCCCCATGTTCTCAGTAATTCAAACCTAATAGTGGCCTGGGAACAAATGCTGCCACAAGGAGTCACTGAGCCAAAATGAACCAGGTAGAGGAATAGTCAGAGCTGGCAGATGCAAAGGTCATTCCTTACCACCTGGACCTGGCTTCCCCAAGGGAGGTCATTTCCCCCTCAAACATGTCCCAGAATTCAATATTATGGCTGTGACTACAGCAGAGATAGGATGACAGGGACTACTGATGAAACTTCAGCATAATCTTCCTCCTTGCAGAAGCACATTCAACAGAGAGGAAGATCTCCCTGGTGACCATGAAAGGGTTTAGTGCTTCATGCACTTATGATAGTGGCGGGGGAAAGCGCCTTGGTTGTGTCTGCCATGTGCCTAGCCTTAAAGAGTAGGTGGCAGAAGAGCCACTTCACTCTTTGTGGCCACTCAGATTGCCCACTAGTCCCAGGGGCTATGTCCTCCATGCAAAAGGTGGAGATAACAGGATGACCCCATGTTCCAGGAGCTATAGGCTTGGAGGAGAGGAGATAGTGCACATTGAGTATGGAAGATCCAAATGATGCATGACAGGGACATGAAGGAGGGGCAAGAGAGGTGGGGAAAGGGCAACAAGTTTCCAGAAAGAAAGAAAGAAGAATGATGGAGGTACATTAACAAAGTACCATAGAAGCTGGACACTGGAGGTCACACAAATCTGGGAAGGTGGAGACATTCCCGACAAAGGGGTGGAGTACGAGTAAGTGGTAAGAAAATTTCAGCACTAGCAGAGGAAGAAGTTGTTCTGCCATGCAGAAGGATAGGAAAGCAGAGCATGGACTGTTTAGCCCAGCATACCTACCTGCCTGAGATGTATAACCTTGAACCCTAGCCCAGGACAACTCAGGGGGTTCTAAGAAGGGAACAATGGTCAAGCTCTGTAAAGATGAATCTGGCACATAGAATAGTGACCTGGGCAGGGACTGAGGAAAGCGGCCAAGAGGAAAGGGAGGGGGGGTCTGATTGCCTGGCCAGACTCCAGGGATGCTTATGAAGGTAGAGTAAAGAGAGGCAAAAGCATCATCCATCATTAGGGACAGACCTTGAAAATGCCTATCACCCACTCAAGCATCTTCAGTCAGGATACTCAGCTTTTTGCCAACTCACTGGAATTTTCAGCTTTTGAGAAGCACCAGCCACAATGGAAGACAATCCCACACAAGGGCCATCTGTTGGCTTACGGGCTTTGCTTCTTGACTTTCTCCCCTCCCCCTGGATTATTTTTAAAAGATTAGGCTTCCTGTTTTCACTGCCCAGCCAACCCAGCCCTCGATACATCCATCCATCCATCCATCCATCCATCATTAGGGATATTAGGGCAGTGGCATGGCTGGAATGAGCTGGCACACCACAGGCCCTCCCTACTCCATAATGAGGGATCAGCCACCTCCTCACCCAACACCAGCTGGCTGTTCTGTAAACACCATTTCCTCCCTGCGCAGGGCCTTGCTGCGACCTCTCCCACGGGCAAGGGGCCTCTTAATGAAACAAGTAAATAGGCAATTCATCCTAGCTGCTGACAGCCACTCGCCCTCGGAACTGACTCATTCCAGGACAGACAAAAAAAAAAAAAAAAAAAAAAAAAAAAAGCCCTTTATGGGGCCCCTTTCTCCTGCTTTCCCCTCCCCCAGTTGCAGGGTATAGGCAGGGGGATGGAGGTGGGGAAGGGTCCTCAGGACAAGAACCAAGTCCATCATGCCTGTCTAGTCACTTGTGGCTTCAGTGGTGATCAGAGATCAGCATACCAGCTCATTCCCAGCCACCAATGTGCATGCTAAGAGTAGTCCTCGGACAAGTAACAGAGCTCATAAGCAGTCACCAAGCCCCACCTATGCGCTGTGCTCCTAAGAAGACCAGACTCCTCCCTGCTCTCAGCCCCAGACCAGAAGGGCTGCAGTGGCAGTTTCCCAGCTTTCCAACCCTACAGTAGCTCCATGTCACAAGGAGGGAGAAAGGATAGGGGCTTCAACCAGTTTTATCTGTCTTATATATTGGGAGTCCCCTACAATGTTGTCTAATTAAGAGCTATGCAGCTGTCAAGGTAAAAGGCAAACCTAGTGGGTCAGGAAAGGGAACTAAACTGTGGATCCTGGATACCAGGCATTGTCTGGGGTCACCTGGAAGAATCTTCATACAGCCCCAGGGGTGGGATGGGGGTGGAAGGTCAGTGATTGACCAGTAGCAAGAGCCAGACCTGGATGCTCACTCAGTTCTGTGGGCTCCCACTGTCCACAGCCTGTCAGGGAGACAGGGCATTGGGCAGGGCTAGACCAGCAGGGTCCTAAAGGCTTGGGTGTCCAGGATGAAGGGATGTAAGGGCAGGAACACTGAAATGGGTAAGTCCCTACATGACAAGGGAAGGATTGCTCCC
Source organism: Spermophilus citellus (assembly GCF_964194105.1). Lineage (NCBI taxonomy): Eukaryota > Metazoa > Chordata > Mammalia > Rodentia > Sciuridae > Spermophilus > Spermophilus citellus. The sequence goes on from NC_138184.1 coordinate 75,420,640, forward strand.
ATCAGATAAGGATGATTACACAACTGAGATTTCCCTGGAGTAAGACCTATTTGCTCATGGAGGGTTTACACCGCTTCCCTAAGACCCAACTTTTCTCCATAAGGTAGATGAAGGTGCCTGGGCCACAGCTCTCCCTCCAGCAGGATCCAGGAGTCAAGACCTCTCCTGTGCAAACAGGCATCCTCTATCCTCTACCCAACCGTACTGCCCAGGAACCCCAGCCTATGTGAGGGCACCTTGCCTCCAGCTCTCAACAATCCCATATGTAAGCAAAGTATGGTTTCTCTTCTATTTATTTATTAAACTTTTTATTTTGAAACATTTTTAACTTTTAAGAAAATCTGCAAGAAGAGTACAAAGAATCACTTGTTTAGGGGAACAGCAATGACCTAAAAAGAATCCAAGGGAAGACACAAATATACCTTACCCTTTGTCCCCTGCATCACCCTCCAACACAAATTAACCAGACAATACGGTTCTTAGACACCAGCTTTCCCACAATGATCTTTTATCCTACATAAGAACAGTTATCTTACACTGAATGCCATGTTTGCCGTACAGAAGTGGCTGACCAATGGCCCCATTCATATTGTGCCCAAGGCCTATCCGTTCTCTGTTAAGGGCAGTAAGCTAAGAGACAGCAGTAGAGCTTGAAGGTGCCCCCACAGTGATGGTAACTTCCTCTCAACACCTTCTTCCTAAAGTTCAGGTTGCTGAAGTTCTGCACTAGCTAATCCCTTCAGGTCTGTGGGACCTAACTGGCAACTTTATGCCCTCATTCTCAAATAAGAAGCCCAATGGATAGCATGCTGAGAATTTTAATTTTAAGCATGGCAATAGCAAAAATCTAAAGAAATCACCTATAACCTCACCTCTTTGGCCAATGGTCTATATTCATTTATCTGCAATCCCTTCAAACCTTTGTCTCATGACTTTGAAACTAAAACCCTCTAATGGGGGCATAACAGGGTCCTAGAAGTCATACCTGTTTGTATCCATGCCCCCTCCATGTGATGCTGCTGCTCCTCCCATGGTCTTGGTCTTTACCCTGTTGGAACTTGGCTGGATTTGGGACCCACTGTGATCAACAGAATATACTAGAAGTGACAGTGTAGGAGTTCCCTAGCTTATACCTCAAGAGCCCTTGCAGCTCCTACTTTTGCCCCTGGAGCTCAACTTCCATGTGAAGAGTGATGATCAATCATAAGTGGAGAGATATCCCACTGACAAGCATCTCCATTAAGGCCACAGCCACATGGAGACTTCAGCTTCAATTGACCCCCGAAGCTGAATACAGTCACATGAGTAAGCCCAGGTGACAGCCACAGAATAACCCACCAATCCGAAGAGTCATAAGAGATTAAATCATGTTGTTTTGAGCCACTCAATTTTTGGGAATGTTCGTTATGCAGCAAGAGACAACTGATATAAGTCATAATACAAGTTGGTATCTCACTCTTTCCACTGGGAGCATGTTCCATATTGCTACGTAATTTTTATCATTACATCATGTAACCCTTTTTCTATTGCAGGACGTTTAGTTTGATTTTCCACTGTTCTGAATACAATGAGTAGTTTCATATAATAGTACCAAAAAGGAAGAGGAGGGGGGGAAAAAGTCAGATTTCCTTAGGAAAATACCCTAGGGTGAGATGATTGGATCTGAGTTATAAACATGGTAATGACTCCTGAACAATGTAGACACGAAATTCAAAGAGAATGACATCTTTGTAGCACGATAGAAAAGAAGGTTGTGAGTAAATTCGGTTTTGCAAAATCATAGGCATGGTGTTCTGAAACGGAGCTCCCCCACAAACCCACTCGGAGCTCCCCCACAAACCCACTCAAACCCACTCGGGTGTTGCTGATGTTTATCAAGGCGTTGCTGATGTTTATCAAGGCCGCTGGGGCCCAGCCAAGGAAGAAAGAACTTGGAGTACCTATCCATAGGACACGCCCACAGCTTCCTCCCAAACGCTCAAGGGAAACAGAAAGTTATGTCTGAGACATTTCTCAGTTAGACTTCATAATTACCAGTTCAGTCAGATTTCCTAAACATGGCAAAATTAAAGGGAATGTGGTTATTCTAGTAAATGACCCAGGTTTATAGGAAAGGTGAAATTCCCAGAGTCTCAGTTACCATCTAACTCCTTGACTGTTGGTCCTGTATCCCTTCTTGTCCATCTACTGAAGGCAGTCTCCAACCCTAATTCCTGATTCTGTTGAGTGGAACCACAGTTCCAACCCAGACCCAGAGTCCAACACTGTGTGGTGTTCCATGGAGGAAGACCCCAGACATGCCAAACTTGTTTTACACAGGAGACAAAGTGTCACAACATACGGGGTCCCTGTCCTACCTCCACTCATTTCATTGCTGATTTGCCCAAATGCAGCCTGCCCCAGGTTTGTACCTGCCTCCATCAGGAGGTAGAATCACACAGAACCACCTCCATCATCGCCCCTTAACCTCTTCTGGGGCTCACTACTTGCCAGGAATAACTGACTCAAGTTCCCGTGGCAGAGATGGTGGCAGAAAACAGGGATGGGGCTTGCAGCCAGAAACCCTCCTTTCCAAGAACTCCCACCCTCTTTATCAGTGACCTGCTACATTCCAGAAAGCTATGCTCATGCAGTTAACGAAAGGGAACCATTCTCCTCTCCCATCAACAAGCAGGCCATTGAATGGTGCCTGGGGCACTCAAGCAGAAGACACCTGTTTGCAAGGGGCCACAGGTAAAAGCATGACCACTCATTCAGAAAAGCATCCTTCAAAATAGTAAAAGGTGGCTGCAACCCAGTGTCCACCAACTGATAGATGAATAAACAAAATTTGGTGTATGCAGAAAGCAAAGAAAATCTGACACATCACAACTTGTAGACATTACATCAAGGACAACACATTTAGTGAAATAAGTCAGACACAAAAAGATAAATATTGTATGCTTCCCTTATAGGTGGTACCTAGAGTACTCAAATATACAGAAACGGAAGGTAAGACTGGTAATTGCCAGGGGCTGGGGAAGTAGGAAAGAGGGATAGTTGCTTAATGGGTATAAATGGGTCTAGACTTTCCATCTGTGATGATGAAAAGTCCTAGAGATGGATGGTGGTGATGGCTAAACAACACTGTTGATTTACTTCATGTCACTAAACTGTACACTTAAAATGGTAAATTTTATATGATATGTCATCACAATTTAAAAAGAAGACTAAAATCAAAGTTCTGAGACTGGTCTTACAGCCTGGCCTCATCTAAACCCTTTCCAATGCAGGCTTGGACAACACACAGTTACCAACACAGGCCTCAAGCCATTGAGTCTCCTTCTCTCCCTGACCTCTGCCAAATATAGCTAGTTGTTTCCAGAACCAACCCCATTTCTCTGCTCCAAGAAGGGTGTTATGCCAGGTTTCCTGCCTGGCCAATTCAACCTTAAAAAAAAATACAAGTGGCGATATAGAGAGCTAATTCCCAGAAAGAGCACCCTCATAGCTGCTTGGGTCATGGCCCTAGGAGATTAAACAGAGAATGAGAGTATCCACCTGACCAAAAAGAGACAGCTAGAAGGAAATGTGAGTCTTCCTGGCTACGAGGAGGGCCCCCATCCATACCAGGAACACTGAGGGCAGTTATAGCTGTTGTGTGGGGTCCTTAGAACACAGCTCATGTGGGGAGGCTCAGGTGTGCCAGGCTTTGTCATCCAGCCTTCTCTTTCATTTGTTTCATGTTCTAGTAACAGGTCATCTAAAAATGTCATTTGAGAAGAAGGATTCTAGCCCTAAAATAAAACAAAACAGGGAACAAAGAAGCGATCGTTTCTCAGCAATGGATGCTCTGGGATTTTCCGACTCTAATGGAAAAATGGGGCTGGTTCTCACTTGTCATTTTCTACTCTGGCCTCTTTAAAAAAAAAAAAAATCCAGCCAGCTGATGAAGCAGCCAACATCCTCTCTCTTGCTATCTGTCATAACAGCAGCTATGATAACAACAATAGAAAGAGAATAACAAGTGTTATTAAGCACTCGAGGCGTGACAGCAGCCAGGCTAAGTGCCTTTTTTTTTTTTTTCCATGCTCCATCTCATTTAATCTTCACAGCACATCCCTGAGTGGATGATTCCTCAGATTCCTATTTTGCAGATGAGAAAACATCACATTTCATCCATTCTCAGGCATGCATTTTTCCCAAATTTCAATAAAACCGAAAGTGGGATCTTAACATCTTTGCCTCTTACTCTCACTTAGTGACACATCTGCTAATGATATGCCTTACCTACCGGAGGGGGTCTTGGAGTAAATGAAGAATGCAAAATACAAGTGGGGACCCACTCTGTGTCCCTCGGGGATTTGAGCCCTTAGCCTCTATGCCTGACTGTCCCTTCATGGAGGGGCTCTCCATGCCCTCACCCCAGGCCCTGCCTCCTACACAAGCCCCACTCAGGATCACCAGGGCCAAGAAGCATGAGTAAGGGACAATGTCATCCCATAGCCTACCCGGTGCCCACGCTGGCAAGCTGAGCCCTAGACATTCCTGCCAAGGATGAGCCCTAGGCTGTTGGTGCCCATAGAGGATGCAGTATTCTTGGCAGGCCACAGGGATCAGCCATATCCTCTCTGAAATGGCTACTCAGAGACCCAGGCAAGCAAGGAGATGGGTAGGTGAATGGCTCCACAGGTCAAAGCTAAAAGAGAAAAAGTAGTATTCCTGGGAGAAGCCTGAAAGTTACCCAAATTGGAGTGAATGATCACTGGACTGCCATTCCCCATTCATTTGGAGATCAGCACCCTCCCAGCAATTCAGATAATGTAGCCATCTCTTATATCTCCAAGTTCTCTATAGACAGATGCTGATTTGTGACCAAATAATTCACATTTTGGTGCAGGTAATATTCAGAACAGGAAATTCAGATTGCTTAAGAGAGCAGGTGTATTGATTTTCCTCTTCAATGAGGAAATGATCCAAAGCGCTGTGACACAAACACTGTCCCCCTCAGAATTAGTGCAAAGCCCTTAGCAGCTGTGTTATGAGAGACAAAGAGCAGTGCTCTCAGGTAGGAAGCAAGTCTACAACACCGTGCTCTTATGCAAGCTCCATCTTCCCAGAACAAGAACCCTGCCTCCACTGGAGAAGCTGGTGGCCCTGCAACAGAAGAAGCTGGCCCAGGCCCCAAAGAGCCAGTGGGAGCTTATTCCAGTCCCCAGCAGGCCTGTGAGTTTTCCACATCAATACAGCAACAGCTCCAAACTTCCAGAAGCCAGAACCCTGCTATGTCCCTAGGGTTATAGACAATGGGTATCCCATAGACTATAATACAGGAGCAGTTCCCCAGGACACCAGTATGCAATTTTAGGCCCAAGGATTATGCACAGTGATAGGGTCCAACTTTAATCACAGCCTAACCTGCAAGATCCTCCTCCTATACAGAACTTGTGCATCTGCCACTCCTAATCACAACCAATCCTACTACAGCTTGGATTCCAGACTATAGGTGACCATGACTATTTATCTTACAACTCTGTCTTACCTCACAGAGCAGAAGACCAAAAAGAATGACTTACTTTCTGTGAATGATACCTCAATGCACACATATATACAAACAACTTCAAATGACACCTTTAATACTTTTTTAGTCTTTATTATCTATTTACTTATTGTTATTGGGGTATGAACCAAGAAGTACTTTACCACTGAGCTACATTCCCAGCCTTTGCTATTTTCTGAGACAGGGTCTCTCTAAGTTTCCCACACTGGCCTTGAACTCATAATCCTCTGCCTCCTGGGTAGTTGGGCTTATAGGTCAGCACCACCATGCCTGGCTTCAAGTCTTTAATATATTTTTTAAAGAACTAATAATTTATTTGATTTGTTTTTTGTGTGTCTGTGGTGCTGGGGATTGAATCCAGGGCCCTGTGCATGTAAGGCAAGCACTCTACCAACGGAGCTACATCCCCAGCCCCTAGATGTAAATTTTTGTTTTGTATTGCATTTTGTTTTTTATTCTCAACCTAAATTTCCTTTTCCTCACAGGGACAAAAATTCCTATAATTGGAAATCTGTTTAAAAAAAAAAAAAGAAAGGGTAGACTGGTGTATAATGGTGGTGATGGTTGTACAATAGCATGAATGTTTAGGATCTTTGAGGTCCTGGGTTCAACTCCCAATATAGGAAAAAGAAAGGAAAGGGAGTTGGTTAAAAAATAAACAGCTGAAGGTAGAGACAAATAAATATAAAAATTCCATGTTTAAAAAAAAAATCACTGAGCCGGGCATGGTGGTGCACACCTGTAATTCCAGCAGCTTGGGAGGCTGAGGCAGAAGAATCACAAGTTCAAAGCCTGTCTCAGCAACTTAGAGACACCCTGCTCAAAATTTTAAAATAAATAAATAAAAGGCTGGAGATGTGACTCAGTGGTTTAAGTTTCTGGGTTCAATCCCTGGTATCCCCCCCTGCCATCATTAAATTAAATTTCTAGATCTAAATTCATAATTGTATTATTCACAACAGCTAAAGATGGAGGCAACTCAAGTGTTCACTGGTAGATGGATAGATAAACAAAATGTGAGTGAGGTATGTATATAAAATGGATTGTTATTCAGTCTTAAAAAGAAAGGAAATTCTGATGCATGCTGCAACATGAATGAGCCTTGAGGACATTCTGCTAAGAGAAATAAGCTAGTCACAAAAAGATAAATACTACACTGTGTGATTCCTCTTACGTGAGTTACTTATGGTCATCCAATTCAGAGACAAAACATAGATGCAGAGGGAAGGTAAAAAGGGAAATGAGTGTTTAATGGGCCTAGAACTTTAGTTCTGCAAGATGAAAAAATTCTGGAGGTAGATGGTGGTGATGGTTGTACGACAGCAGTGAATTTAATGCCACTGAAATGCATACAGATGGTCTCCAATTTACAATGCTTAACTTCTAATTTTTTGGTGTGAAAGCATACTGATACAACCATTTTATTTTTTACTTTCAGTATAGTATTCAATAAATTCACCCAATGTTCAATACTTTACTATAATATGGGCTTTATATTAGATGTTTTGTCACAACTGCAGGCGAATATAAGTGCTCTGAGCACATTTAAGGTAAGCAAGGCTAAGCTATGATGTTCAGGAGGTCTGGTATGTTTTTTCTTTTTAATATTTATTTTTTAGTTGTAGTGGACCCAATATCTTCATTTTATTTATTTATTTTTATGTGGTGCTGAGGATCGAACCCAGGGCTGCACACGAGCAAGGCGAGCACTCTACTGCTGAGCCACAACCTCAGCTCCCAGTATGTTAAATGCATTTTCAACTTATGATATTTTCAATTTACCATGGGCTCATCAGGCATAATCCTATCATAAGTCAAGGAGCACCTGTACATTCTTAGCCAGTATAAAGCCTTATGTGCAAATTAAGCACCAAAAAAAAAAATTACAATGGAAAATTCTATTATGTATTTTACTGTGCACACGTGCGTGCACATACACACAAAATGACTCTCCCACAATCCATCATGCATGTTAGCAAGGCCAAGAACAGAGCCTTGGCCACAACCTTCAACCAGCTTCAGACAGAGCCTCAATATAATGCAGATGCAGAGAGCCCCGCTGAGGGAGGACAGGGCAATCAGGGAGCAAAGGCTGCCTCTCTCTGCATTTCTAGCCAGTAGATTCCAGCCCAAGATCATCACAAACACTGAGGGGGTTTGATGGAGGTTTCTGGGCAACTGATCCCAACAAGCTTTCCAAGGTGCCAAGTGAAGCACGAAGTTCCACAAACAGTGAGACTCCGGCATTTCTGTTTTGCACACAAACACAAAATACCATGCTGTCTGGTCAGGTGTTCACCAACAAGAGATGCAGAGCCAAGGAGCCAAAGCAAAGGTAAGTATAGGTAGGTATACCAGCCTCAGCCAGAACAGATGGGGGAGGAGCTCTGGCTAGAAAGCACCTATAAGCCCCAAGGTGTCCCAGGCACATTGGGAGCACTGAACAATCCTATCACAGTGAGGTAAGCGCTCACACCCACAGACTTCTCTGGCCCATGGGGGCACACGAGACCACCCACACTCATTGCCATCCAATCTCTTGCTCCAATGCCATGTTGCAGCCACCCCAAGCCTCACAAGGCTCTGCAGCAGATGATGCTGTTCTACCCACTCCATTCCAGTCCCTGCCTCTGCTTGAATGGCTTCTCTCCTCCCTCTTCAATTTGCCTGACATACTCCCTTTCATGTGGGTCCTTTCAAGACCCAAATGATGGGCCACCCCTCCAAAATGCTAACCCAGCAGTCATTCCCTTCTCAGTGTTTGCTTGGCACTAACCTCCATCATAGCACCCATTCATTAGCTGTTACATGTCTACAGCCAAAGTCTAAGCACTGTATTTGGACCCCAGTGGGTGTTACATAAACTTCAAATGGATGGTAGATGATAGATGAGTGATAGATGAATGAATGGATTATGGATGGTTGGTTGAATGGATGATGGACAGAAAAATGGATAGATGATTGGATGAATGATGGATAATGACTGGATGATGGAAAGAAGGATGGTTAAGATGGATAAAATATAGATGGATTACTGGATGATGATGAATGATGATTGGATGAATGGTTGGACAGATGATGGGTGGATGATAAATGGCTAAAGAATGGATGAATGGATGGTTGGGTGGATGGATGATAGATAAAAGGGCTCAGGCATAGCTACTGCTTTCTCAGGAACATCTGTTGCTAGGAAACAGGGGAGCCAGAGTTTACTCATTTTGAAGCTTGAAAAAGATTCAGGATTCCAATACCTTGTTCTCTCAATATAAAGGTTTGTTCATACCTTTGATCTATAAATGATCATTTTCTTAAATTTTTATTATAAACAACTTAAAACCAACACAAATTTACAGAGCACAGGATCTTAAACACCCATGTACTCATCATTTAGCTTCAATGATTACTAACTCACAGCCAGCCTTGTTTCACAGGATGGATATCCAGCACTGGGAAGCGTGGGAAAGGGAACTGGAGCAGATATAGTGGTGCACACCTATAATTCCAGCTACTTGGAAGGCTGAAGAAGAAGAATCAAAAGTTGTAGGCCAGCCTGGGCAATTTGGCAAGATCCTGTCTCAAAACAAAAACATAAAAAGGGCTGCGCTGTAGATATATAGCTTAGTGGTAGAGCATCTTTGGGTTCAGTCTGCACAATGCCAAAAAACAAAAAGGGAGCTGGAAACCAGGCAACCATCTCCCAACCCAGTTTTACCACCTCTGGCTACTTCCTTGATAGCTTTGCAGGGATAGGAAACCAACCTTACCTGCCTCACGGGTTCCATGAGAAAAGCTCATATAAGCTCCTGAACACAGATGGGAGACACCCACACATAGCTTCATCATCTATTTCATAATCACTAGGAATTAGAAGGTAGTTCACTGTGGAACAGGGGTTGGAAAACTCCAACCCACAAGCCAAATCCAGCCCGCTATTGCCTGTTTTTGTGCCACCCAGGATCTAAGAATGGTTTTTATAGTTTGAAATGATTACATTTTAAATGGTTATATAATATAAGAGTCTACATAGTTGTCTAATTTTGCTTCTCAGCCACAAAGGTTAAATTACTTTCTGGCCCTTTAAGAAAAGGTCAGCCGATACCAACATTGCAGGCTCTGCTATAGTAGCTTCTCACCCTTCTTAAGCTCTGGCTGTCTGGGTTGTGACCAGCATGATCAGTTGTGACCACCTTGCTCCCTGCAGAAGTACAGCAGAGCTCAAATCCCAGAAGGCACATGGGATCTTGTTACAAAGTCAAACCCAAGTGCAAAGTTCCAGTAAAGAGTAAAGGGAGGGGTCTGTTAAGATGGCCAGAGAGGGAACACTGTGGGGGTGGGGTGGGGTGGGGTGAGACAGGGCGGGGGGGGGGGGGTGTCCCTGGCAGTCAAAACACACCTCAAGCCAAGGCCATCAAATGGAACATTCTAAAGGAAAACTCAGACTTCCACGGAGGCATCCACGCCCCATAGGAGTGCAGAAGATCTGCTTTGTATCCTTCCTGTTCTTGTGCCCTCCAGACCAGCCAACCCACCCCCAGGCTGGGCCAGCTCAGGCACAAGACAGCATCCTCTCCAGCTGGCTCTAAGAATGCTGGAAAGTATAAAAGGGACTAGACAGAGCTTCCCCTTCAGGAAGCAAGCATGGATTCCAATCCGAGGTGGGGTCTGCATAAGGCCAGCAGGCTGCTGGGGAATAGGTCATCTGTGACAAAGGTAGATGATAGCCTCAAAGAATTTAACATAGAGATGGGGCACTCAGGCACACAAACCCTGCTCATCTAGCACTGGCCTCAACACAAGCATTCCTAGAGTCTGTGCTCCGGCTGGCAAGACACCAGCTGGCACTACTAGGCTTCCCGCTGCCAACCACCTGCCCGGAAGCCATCACCTCTACCCTGGCAGTCAACCTCCCATGCTGCCCCTCCCCCTCCTGCATTGATGTGCATTGATGATAGCCTCTTGCCACTCAGGCTCTACTGTTCTTCAGTGTGCTGCCCCAGGTGACACCTGTATAGGCCTCTGAACATCTGTTCCAATCTTCAGACTGGCTACTGGGCAGTGAGGGAAGACAACAAATCAGCCAGCAAAGGGTCTGGTTCCCATTAAGTCTGAAAGCAGAGACCATGCCACACCCTCCCCATTGCAGGCTCCGGGACCCAAGTCACTATAGGAAGCCAGACACAACCAGGGTCTTGCAAAAAGATTGGTTCGGGATACCTGCCAATTGGGATTTTTACATAATTTGTTGGGAACTCAGAGCAACATGACTTAATTTTATTTGGAATCACAAAACTAACTGGATCTTAAAGATGCTACTGTTTGGCTTTCTCATGTACATACAGGAATTCAGAGGGCCAAGGGGTGCAGGTGACTGATGAGTGTCATGACAGCAGTTAATGGCACAGCTAAGATGGACAACACGAAGAAAGAAAGAAAAGGATCGAGTGTGAGTCCCATGAACCTGGAGGGCTAAAACTCCTGAACTGCTGGCTCTCAGATGCAGCAAGGACTAAAACAATAAGATGGAAATTCCATCATAGTGTGGGACAACTAGTCAGTGTTGGAGATGTGTCCTTTCCTCCTCCCTTCCTCCCTAAGCCCCTTACACCAAGGTGCTGTCCTTCCAAATATGTTATCTACTGAGATGAACATGAAGACAGTCCGTACTGGCTGCAACTCCTCATGCAAGGGGGAGGCATTTGTCCTGACAAACTCAACAGTGTCCTGCTGCCCAGGCCAGTTCTGGCCAGTTGACTGCAGCCATTCACTGCCATGCAAGTTTCTCTCCTCTGTAAAAAGCCTTTTCTACCACAGTAATTCTGCTCCCTTAGAGCTTTAATTAAAGCCAAGCAGGAACTCCATGAGCCAGAATTAATTGGACAATGCTATCTAGCAGACCTAACCCCTTGCCAGATGCACAGAAGAAAAGCCAAAGTGCTTTTCAGATTCAGTTGCAAGCAGTCCAGAGCAGAAATGACTAGCAAGTTTCCTGATAAACGAGGGGACAGTGAGTTCTTTCCCTACTAAGGATCATTAAACCAACAAAAAAAATTGAGTGTCATGTAACCAGAAGCCTCAGGAAATTTCCAAGTAGAGGCTAAACTAGGGTGGACCCAGCTTAGGGCCCATCCTGAGCCAGGCCTGGCTGATTCCAAGGGTCATCAAAGAACTAGGAGTTAAAGTAGGTTATAGCCTAGGGCAATCCCACCTCATCTCAACCCTTAACTTCCAGTTTTGGATGAAAACCTCACTTCAAAACTTTAGATTTTTGGAAAGCAAAGACCCATCCAGCGAGGTCTTCTTTATCACCTGATTAAATTGCTTCAATAAAATCCTGCAAATAGAGTGAGAATAAGAAAGAAGTCAAAGAAGAAAAGAAGATTAACCTTTTTGGGGTTGTGTGTGGGGTGTTTGTAGGGATACTGGGATTTGAATACAGGGGCATCACTGAGCTATATCCTCAGCCTTCTTTTTTTTTTAATTTTAATTTTTTATTTTTAGACAGAGTCTCTCTAAATTGCTGAGGCTGGCCTCAAGCTTGCAATCCTCCTGCTCAGCCTTCCGAATAGCTGGGTTTACAGGTGTGCACCATCATGCCCAGCTAGAAGATTAATCTTAAACCCAAGGGCAGATCACAATAGCACCTTTGGAAGGTAACTAGGTAGCAGAAAACAAGGATCTTAAAACCATCCACACCTTTGATTTGGTAAATCAACTGACAGATCCCTACACCTTGTGGATAAAAATTTGAACAGAAACCCATATAAAAATTGTTCACAAAATGTAATTAATTAACCTGAAATGTGCACTTATAAATGGTTAAAATGATCCAACTGCCAATCAATTGATGAATGAATAAACAAAATGTGGTAAACAATGGCAAACTATTCAGCCAGAGGAAGGAAATTCTGACACATGCTACCACAGGGATGAACCTTGAGAACATTATGCCAGAAATGAAGTAAACCAGATACAAACTGACAAATACTATCATTCTACTAATATGAGGTACCTACAGTGGTCAAATTCATACAGACAGAAAGTAGAAGGGAGAAAGAAGCTGGGGGTAGAGAGAATGGATTGTTATTAACAGATACAGAGTTTCAGTTTTGTAAGATGAAAATATTTCTGGAGATGAATAGCGGAGATGGTGCAACAACACTTTATACCTCTGAACTACATACTTAGAATGGTAAAATCTTTGTTATGTATGTTTTAATCACAATAATTTAAGGAAAAAATGGTTAAAATGGCAAGTATTACATTTTACCACAATTTTTAAGACTTAATAATGTAATACTCCCAAGCCCACTGAAATTGTACACTTTGTTTATTCATTTTGTTGCTGCTTTGTTTTATTGACATGGGGCCTCACTATGTTACCCAGGCTATCTCTAAACCCCTGGACTCAAGTGATCCTCTTGCCTCATCTACCAGAAGAATTGGGATAATAGGTGCATGCCACTGTGCCTAAACTGTACATTTTAGGCACAGTGTACATTAAATGAATGAATTGTATATGAATTATCTCAGCAAAGCTGTTTATTTTAAAAAAATGTTCAATGAAACATTATAATAGCCAGATACATACAGTAACCATTAAAATTAGGTAAATTAAATTATAACTCTATTACAAAGCAATAACGTGGGTCTTAAAAATAATGTTTACAAATATTTAATAACACAGGAAAATGATTATGCAAATTGACAATGAAGGACACCCAACTGAAGAGCAAGACTTCAGCTCTATAAAATAATTTTAGATATGATTATATATAAAGCGGGGAAGAAGGAAAATGAAATCTTCTTAACATTAAACAGCAACCTCTCTCCCAGAAGCTTCTAGTCATTAAAGACAATCCAGCTTTCCAGATATGATCCAAGAGAGATTTAGTCCCTCTTCTACACATTAGCCTTTCCAAATACATAGCTGGTATCTATGGTTTCCAGGGGATGATAAAAAGTCTGAAATTCTGGCTATGGAGTAAAATCACTTAAAGAGCTTTTCAAAAATCCCAGACTCATTGGGAGGAGGAAAGCAAACAACTCTTATCAACTGCCCACGAGGGGTGGGCTTGGCCAGGCACAGTGGCACATGCCTATAATCCTAGCAACTCAGGAGGTTGAGACAGAAGGATCACAAATTTAAGACCAGTCTTGATAACTTAGTGAGGCTCTGTCTCAAAATAAATAAATAAATGAATAAATAAATAAATAATAAAAGTGCTGAGGATGTAGCTCAATGGTAAAATAGCCCTGGGTCCAAAATGAATGAATGAATGAATGAGAAAGAGGGATGAATTCCCTGAGTGGCCCCCAGCCAGTAAGAAAACGAGGACCTGGCTGGGCATGGTAGAGCATACGTGTAACATCAGCCACATGGGAGGGTGAGACAGGAGGATTGTAATTAAAGACCAAGCTCATAACTTAGCAAGGTCCTAAGGACTTAGCAAGACCCTGTCTCAAAATAAAAAAAATAAAAGAGCTGCGATGTAGCTCAGTGGTTAAGTGCCCCTGGGTTCAAACCAAAATAAAGGAATAATAAAAAACACAAAGTGCTGGTGATGTAGCTCAGTGGCAGAGTGCTTGCCTAGCATGTATGAGGCACTGAATTCGACTCCCAGCACCACACAAAAGAAGAAAATGAGGACCTCAGTCCTATATATGCCAGGAAGTGAATTCTGCTGACGATCTTAGTAAGCCTGGAAGAGGACCCTGAGTGCAAACAGGAATGCAGTCTCAGCCAACACCCTCATTGTAGCCTTGAGAAACCCTGAGTAGAGAATAAAGTTATGGTGTTCCCAGGAACTGCATTAAAACAAACATGCATAAAAATCTCATGTATCAGATTCTTCAAGGGTAACCACATTGTATGTATGTGTGTGTGTCTATTTTTTTATTACACAGGCAGCTGGTGTGGGGACCTACTGCCCTTGGTCTCTGCTAGGCTAAACACCTACATCCCCCATAACTACTCTTTTCTTTGGGCTCAGTGGCACAAAGCATTGGGAGATTATGGCCTCCCAGAGCTTGAACACTTCAGTCAGCACCAAGTAAGACTTGGGCTCCGAAATGCCATGTGCTATCCTATCGACCCATAAGGGGTCCCAGTCAAATGAAAAACAAATGAATTTCCAAATGAACCACACCCCAGCCTGCCCAATAAAAAGCCCCATTAAAGGACTGGGTAAGCTCAATGGTAAGAGTGCTTGTCTAGAATGTGCAAGGTCCTGGTTTCAATACCCAGCAATGAATAAATGAATGAATAAATAAATAAATAAATCAGTCAGTCAGTCTGTCCTTCTGTCCATTGGCACTTTAAATCAAAAACACCAGTCTTATTCCACCCACCAGACAGAAAACCAGCTGTTCTGGTCTGTGAACCTAGAGCCAGAGCACGGGGACAGTGTAGGTGTCTGAGCAGCCACCATGATGCCTGCAGCTCCGAGGAAGTTCCCCACAAGGAAGCCCTGCTTCAGCCTCTGATGTCCAAGGTCCTGTTTACAGTCGTGCCTCGTCTTTTAATGTAGTAAACACAAAGCCACCCCCTCCATTAGGAATGACTCCAATGAATTCACATTCTTGAGGGAGTTCAGGGTTCTGTGGGCAGGGAGAGAGGAGAGAGAAATCAAGAAACATAGGCATGTTTCTTTTCTGTTCTCCTCTCGGGTCTGTCTTCTGCACTCCTGGGGGAAAAATGGGTAAGACACTCTAGTTCTAGTGACTGCCTCCTACCTGTTGCATCCCAACTGCCAGTCATAACATGGGATTAGGGAGCCGGCCCCATGCTGACTTTCTGGAGCCCGGCTGCCTGACCCAGTGCTTCCAGAAACACTGCCCCCCAAACCCCGCCCCTCATGCTTCCTGAGTCATCAGAACCAGGTGTCCCTCCCATACTCTCCACAGGCCAAGTCTCAGCCCATTAACTTTCCTAGACTTCCTTGCCAGAGTCTCTGGACTGAGACTGCAGGCTCAGCAGGATAAAGCAACCACAGGGCTCACAAGAGCCAGGAAAGCGGGAAGACAACATCAGGACCCAGTCTCCCACACTTCCTCAGACACCTTTTTCTAGAGCATCACACACCTCTTTCTGGAGCCTTGCACACCACTTTCTGGAGCCTTCTTCCATAGAGAAGAGTCTGCTGCAGTGACTCACACCATCTGGCCACTGAAGAAATGCCACAGGAGAGGAAATCAGACTTATGCTAATCATCACAACCCATATTTGTTAGGGATAAATTCTAACAGCGCTTTACCAGCTGCTTCAGGGACAAGTATGGGTCCCTCAGATTGTTCCATGACAATTTGCCATTCAATAAGAGATGCCCCATAAGCCCACTTGGTATCTGGGAACCCCAGACTCTTAGCCTATTTCTCACACTCTAAGACCAGGCTACATACCGATACCCTACCAGCTCAGTGCCTGGCACCGTGTTCCTCTCCAGCCACCCTCAGCCAACAGCTACAGGACTGTCAGTCACTCTTTCAACCCCCTTGCCTGCAGTAACCTGCCACCATGCCAGCCACACATAGCAGACCTCCCTGGGGCCATACCCTACACTCCTGAACTGCTCTCTAGCTTTACTGCCACCTTTACCCCCTTTAATCATCTCAATCCTCTCTCACCTAAGCCCTAGAGTGGGCTGCATCAATGGCCCAAAGCATAGCTCCGTGCATACCAAACCCACGACGCGGGTGACTGCTCTCAGATAGTAACTCATTTACTTCTCTGCAGGGGCTATAGACCTCCCCACAGGACACACACACACTTTAATCATCTGTCTTGATGTCCCAACTTGGCCACCCACCCCCAGGGTCTTGGTCTCATCCTCAGCATGTAGAGAGGGTCATGGCCCTACATTATGCCACCCACCCCTAGAACAGAGCAGGCTCACAGGGACACTTAGGGAGACCTTAGGTCTTGATCCTAAATCCCAGATCATGCAAATACTCCATTTTTCTGCCCACTACCAGAATTCTGGACATAGCAGTCTTCCTATAGTCTTCTGGCTTCTTCTTCACCAACTTGCAGCCTGACCTTTGCCCTTTCTACCATGAGCTCCTAGCAGTTACTTTTTAGCCTTTCTGCAACATGAATTCTCCTACTCTCCCACCATGCTTTCCACCTCTTACAATCCCAAATATACAAGGCCTCCAGGTGTGCTCCAGTCCGCATCTCCACAACATTCCTTCTTTCTTCCTTCCTTTTCATTCTTTGCTTGGTTCTCTTCTCCCAGATCCCTTGAGGCCTTACAGCACAAATCTCACCATCTTTAGGCTCAAATCATCTCATCCCCTTTCCCATATGTCACCCCTCCTCACAATTGGCTCCTCTTGTCCTCTCCTTATCTCCACACCCTGGCCTTCCCTAAAGACAACTCCTTGTAACGAACTCCCAGTGGACCGTCTCATACATGACTACAAAACTCACCTTACTTTGGCAAAGCTCCAAAGGCATCCCCTTTCCAGTTCAATAGTCTTCAATGGCTTCTTAATGCCCCCAAAGAAAACACAATGTCCTTAGCCTGGCTTCTGAATCCCACACAGTATGACCCCAACTATCCTATCCACTCTCACCTCCCCCATGAGCTGCATTTTACACCAATTCTCTAACCAGAGTAAGTATGCCATTTTCTGAGCATACTGAATACTTTCCAGCCTCCCAGCTCTTATCACACTCTTTGAGGGAACACTCTTCCCCTAACACACGAGACAGACATGAAGTTTCCCTTCCTGTACACTCCACAGCAGTGACCCCCTCTGCAAGTCTCAAAATATGCCCCCCATTTATGGTCTTCTAAGGCATCTGCTTGTCCCTGCTCCCTGTTGGCCCACAGGCTCCCATGAATCCTAGTTAAGGGCTGAGTCTGAACCATCTTCCTAACTCCCAGGATACCAGGAGGGAATAAACTCCTAAAGAACAGATCAATGTTTTCCCCATCAACTCTGCCTCTTAAAAAACACTGAATACTTAACATTACTGTTATGTGCATTTTACCACAACTTTTTGTAAATAATGAAAATAAGAAAGAAATGCTTCTGGTGACTGCAGGATGTATCTGACAAGCAGGTGGGCTCCCTGTACCATCTTTCCACTCCCTGGAGGTTTAAAGATGGCACTGATTAAGAACACTTGTAAAGTTAGCATCATGCCTCCCAAACAAAACACTGACATTTTTTACCCATATTCCAAGGGAGAAAGTGGAAAGCTTTCAGAAGTTGATATTCATAGATTAGTTTTCCACTGTTAAGGTTTAAGATTTGGTCAAAAACAAACAGTGGTTTTACACGTGCACACAGAATGAACTTGTGACATCGAGCATCTACCTAACTACAGTGATTTAGAATCAGGGTACGGGGACATTCAAACACCCAGCAATGGCTCTGAACCCAGCATGCAACCTCTATACTTCTGAGTGGACAGGGAGATAGATATGGACATTGCCAGCCTACCCTATGCATCCCCCAGGCTGATGCCAGTGCTGTGTATGGCACCACTCAATGATATATGGAAGGACCATGGGACAGAGATGATCCTATCCATTCAACTACAGAATAGGTCCAAATGAGGCCAGGGATAATCTTGAGCCCTGCGATGGTCTGAATATGGGTAGTTCCCCCAACAGTGATGCATATGTTAAAGGTATGGTCCCCAGAGAGGTGGTTTTGGAAGGTACCATGGACCTTAAAGAGGTGGGCTAATGGGAAGTCCTTAGGTTATTGGGAGCATGCCCATGAAAGGGATGGTGGGACCCTGATGTCTCTTTGTCTCTCGGCCTCCTCATTTAAGATGTGAGAGCTCACTCTGACGTGAAGTCCTACCATGATGTGCCACAGTCAACAGAGGTACAAACCAATGGGGATGCCTGATCTTGTACTTAACCTCTAGAATTGTGAGCTGAACAAAACAAATCTCTTTTTACTTCATAAGTAGCATGAGTCAGATATTTTGATATATAGTGATGAGAATTTGACTAAAACAAGTTGTTTACCTAAAACCTTGGAACACTCAGATATGTGCGTCCCTGGTGTTCCTCCATAGGGACCCGTCTGAGGGAAAACATTCTGCAAAATACAGTATGAGACACAAAGTGTTCTCTGCCCTTCTCCCTCAAACAGAGGCCCCAGTGAGCTCAGCTTCTTCAAACCTTGCTGCCCAGCTTCCACCCTGGGCAGAGAAGAACAGAGTGAAAAACTTTTGAGTTCATTAAGCTCAGTGTAATCCATGTGACACAAAAAGACAACTGTATGACTGCACTTTAAGTCACTGAATTCATAAAAACCAGGGGTAGAATGGTGGTTGTTATTCTGTTGGGGAAAGGTGCAATGGTAAGTTGTTGCTTAATGGGGATAAAGATTCAGTTTGGGAAGATAAAAAGGTTCTAGAGATGGATGGTGATGATGGCTGCATAACAATGTGAATGTATTTGTTATGGACTGAATGTTTGTGTCCTCCCAAATGTATACTGAAATCCTAACCCCTGAAGTGATGGTGTTAGGAAATGGAGTCTTTGGGAGGTGGTTAGGGATGGGATCATGCCCTCATAAGAGGCATAAGAGAGATAATTTCAACCTCTGCCACATGAGGACACAATGAGAAGATGTCCATTTACAAACCAGGAAGGGGATCTTTACCAAGAACCCAACCATGCTGGCACCTGATTTGGGGCCTCCAACCTCCAGAACTATAAGAAATGAACATCTGTTGGTAAGCCACCCAGCCTGACATATTCTATTACAGCAGCTTGAACTAATATAATATTTGATGCTACAGAACTATACTCTTAAAAACAGGCAGAATGGGGGCTGGAGCTGTAGTTCAGTGGTAGAGCATTACATCACATGTGTGAGACACTGAGTTCGATCCTCAGCACCACATAAAGATAAATAAGATAAAGGTATTGTGTCCATATGCAACTAAGTAATTTTTTTTAAATGGGCAAAATGACAAATTTTACACTACATATAATTTACAACAACAAAAAATGGGGTAGGGCTGGGGTATAGCTCAATGGAAAAGTGCTTGCCTAGCATGTACAAGGCCCGAGTTCCAGGGCTGCCCCCAAAAAGAGAGGGAAGGGAAGGGAAGGGGAGGGAAGGGAGATCACAGCCCTCCGAACTCCAGATGGAAAGGCAGTGCTTTGAACTAGCAGGTTCCTGAAGGACAGACCACTAAGGTCCCCAGGAAACACCAAGGATTACTTGTAGCATGTAGTCCTGACACATGCTGCAATGTAAACAAACCTAGAATACATTATTTAAGTAAAAGAAGTCAGACACAAAATGCCACCTTAGATCCAGTTCATATAAAACATCCATTTAAAGGCAACTTTATAGAGACAGAAAGGAGATAAAGGAGATCAGTAGTGGCCAGGGTCTGGGAATAAAGAAGAACTTAGGTGCACTGAGAGTACACATATTCTTATCCAGTGATTTTATGCCAGTGTTTTTGTTTTTTACTGTGCTTGTGAGTTTATGAACTCTAAATCTACTTGCTTCTCTAACATATTTCGGCTCAGTGTCTTCAAAGTGAGTATATATAGAAATGGATAAACAGACTAATCAGGTTATGTTATGTATGTGTAACAATGAATCCCACTATTATGTCTAATTATAACGCACCAAATTAAAAATTAGCTGAGAGAGAGAAAGCAGTAAATAGCAAAGAAACCAATGAGGAAAGAGCTCTAAGGGAAGGGGTTTGCTACGGTGAGTATGGCCTCAATTAGAATGCTCCCTACTCCTCAGATCCAAACTCTAGGCACAGTGCTGGGTGCCTGTCTGCTTGTTTCATTTATTCCAACTCTTTTCTTTTCCAAAAAGTGTTTCAGCTATGTGGAACCACAAATTTAACACTAATCCCAGAATTCCTCCTCCTGGGCTTCTCAGAGGATTCAAAAAATGCAGCCCATTTTCTTTGGACTGTTCCTGTCCATGTACCTGGTCACAGTCCTTGGGAACCTAATCAATATGGCTGATAGCCACTTCCTGACTCCCACTTCCACACCCCCACATACGTACTTCTTCCTCTCTAAATCTGTATTTAGCTGACATCTGTCTTACCTCCACCACCATCTCGAAGATAGTTATAGACATTCAAATTCACAGTAGAGTTATCTTCTATGTGGGCTGCCTGACACAGATGTCCATTCTTATTCTTTTTGGATGTTTGGATAGTCTGTTTCTGACTGTGATGACCTATGACCAGTTTGTGGCCATCAGTCACCCGCTGCACCCTTCAGTCATCATGAATCCCTGCCCTTGTTGCTTGCTGGTTTTAGTATCTCTTTTCATCAGCATTTTGAACTCCCAAGTACACTATTAGATGGTGTCACAACTGAATTTCTCCTTCTTCCTTTTTTTCATTTAAAAAAAATTTTGTTCTAATTAGTTATACATGATAGTAGAATGCACTTTGACACATCACATTTAAACAGAATACAATTTCTCACTCTTCTGGTTGCACATGATGTAGAATCACACCAGTCAGTGTTTTGATATCTCTCCCTCTACCACCTTAAGTAATATGGGTAATTTCTATAATTCTGAGAGAATTTGATCAGGGTCATAACTCAAGGGTGCAAGGTTTCCTTTTTTTTTTTTTTTTTTTGGTGGTGGTACCAGGGATTGAACACAGGGGCATTAAACCAATGAGCCACATCCCCAGCCCTTTTTAAAATTTTTTTAGAGACAGAGTCTGACTGAGTTGCTTAGCACCTCACTAAGTTGCTGAGGCTGGCTTTGAACTCACAATCCTCCTCCCTCAGCCTCCTGAGCCACTGGGATCATAGGCATGCGCCACCCCAACCAGCAGAATTTCCTTTTCAGGTAATAAAAATGTCCTAAAATTAGACAGTGGTATTGGTTGCCTGTGACTTTACAAAAAGCATTGAGATGCACACTTTCAATGAGTGAACTACATAGCATAAATTATATCTCAATAAAGGGTGTTTTTAAAAAAACCCACCAGCATTCTCAGGAACATATCTGTGTAGAAGACAAGGGGAATGGGGAGAAGCCAGGGAGACCAAATCATATCCTCATACCCTGTTGCCCATCCTCATTCCAAGCATCTTCTAGGATTCCAAGCAGAAGGCTTCTTAGAGAATAGGGAGGGAAAAAAAGAGACAAGAGACAAAGTCTCAGGGTTTGCTGAAAGTCCATTTGACCCAGTTCCCCAAGAGATGGAGGTCAGGCATGGCTGGAGGATAGTGGATTGTAACGGTCACTAGAGACCAGGAACCAAAAGGTAACTATAATCATCATGGGAACTCTAGTATCCTAAGTGCTCTCAAGGCTCTGCAGAACATCACACAGCTATTCCCTGAGCTCTGCAGTTCACCACCAAGGGGTGAGGTAATGGATGCCACAATCCCATGGGAGCTGCCAGGGCTTTCACTGGACTTGAGCACCATTGGTACACCAGTAACTCTGGGGAACCTCATCTCTGGTTTACAAATCCCTTGGCCATCTGCAGACTGAGCCTGGATATTCCAAAGCATTTAGTAACAACTTTTCCTCTTTCTCCTTTGTTGCTTATTAAAATATGGAAGTCTATGGTTTTTATGATTTTCACTTCTTCCTTTAAGACCTCATAGTCATTAAGAATGAGAACAGCCAGACACAATGATATATGCCTATAATCCCAGCTACTCAGAAGGAATGCAAATTCAACGCCAGCCTAGGTAACTTGGTGAGATCCTTTCTCTAAATAAAAAGGAATGGAGGTGTATCTCAGTGGTAGAGGCCCTGGGTTTTATCCCAGTACCCCACTTGGTGGGGGTAACTATGAGGAAAAACAAACAATCTTCTTCCAGATCCTAGCTTCTAGGACCCTAAAAACCTATAACACCAGTTAGTCCAGGAACACCATAAGAAGGACCCTCTATTCTACCCCATCCTAGAAGGGCAAAAGCTAACCTGTCCTAGGTGGCTAGCCCTGAGCAGAGCTCAGATGGTATCAGTGAGGGGCACCAAGGACCCTAGGTTGATGTGCCTGAGACTTAACATCCAATGATGTAGGTGGGGCTACATGTTGTACTTTGTCTTAGTCCATTCAGGATGTTGTAATAAAATACCATAGACTGTGTAGCTTAAAAATAATCAAAATCAATTTCTCACAGGTCTAGAGGCTGGAAATCCAAGATCAAGGTACCAGAAGATTCCCCCTCTGCTGAGAGCCCACTTGCTGGTTCACAGATGGCACCTTCCCACTGTATTCACATATGGCATAATGGACAAAGGAGCTCTCTGGGATCTTTTTTATGAGGGCACTAATCCCATTCATGAGGGCTTCACCCTCCTGACCTAATCACCTGCATAATGCCCCAGATCCTACCACTGCCCTAGGAGTTAGAATTTTAACATACAAATTTGGGGGATATAAGCATTCAGTCCATTGAACATCTCACCCTCCCCTCAGTATTAGGGATTAAACTAAGAGATTTATGCATGCTAGACAGGTAGGCAAGTGTTCTACTACTGAGCTACACCCCAGGCCCTTTTATTTTAAGACAAGGTCTCACTAAATTGCCCATGCTGGCCTCAAACTTGCAATCCTCCTGCCTCCGTCTCCTGAGTAGCTGGGGTCACAGATGTATGTCACTGTGCCTGGTTATGCACACTTCTAAATGGAAGAACTTCACTGGACCTATGAGGACTGGGAAAGAACAGAGGATAATGAAAGTCATGGAGGACCTCTGCTGGATCACTGGCTGAGCAAAGTGAATGAAATGGGCTGTCCCTACTGAATTATGCATTCCCCCTTTGAGATTTCTTGCTAAGCAGCTGCTATGGTTTGAAACTGGTTTGTCCCCACCAAAACTCATTTTAATGCTTAATTACTCAAGAAAGCAATGTTGAGAAGTAGGTTCTATTGAGAGGTTTCTGGGTCATGTGGGCAGAGGACCACTAAATAGACTAATGAATTAATACCATCCCATGGCAATTCCCACTGTCTTGGAACTGGATTAGCTCTCTAGAGCGTGGACAGTTATAAAGCAAGGTTACCCCTGTGCATCTGTGCATGTACCTGCTCATCATTCTGCTTTTCTGCCATGCACACAGTAGCCTGAGGGGGTAAAGTAAAGGGGGGTGCCTGATCTTAGCCTTTTAGCCTCCAGAACTGTGAACAAATTAACCTCTTTTCTTTAGAAATGGCTCAGTTTCAGGTATTATTACAGCAACAAAAAATGGGACAAAAAAAATCAACTGACATTAGATACATGGGATCAGACAGGATGCCAGAATGCCTGATGCCCAGTGCTCCCACAAAGCCCCTCAAGGAAGGAGGAGCCATCCTCTCCAGTTGACAGAGGCCAATGGAGAATGAAATCCCTGAACAAGGGCACACAGGGACAAATCCCAGGGCTCCTGGGCAAGTCCAGAGCTTCTGTCCTCAAAGTCTACATTTTAGGGTTGGGGTTGTGGCTCAGTGGCAGAGCACTTGCCTAGCATGTGTGAGGCACTGGGTTCGATTCTCAGCACCACTTATCAATAAATAAAATAAAGGTCCACTGACAATTTTAAAAATATTTTAAAAAGTCTACATTTTATGCCCAGATTATGTCACCATAGGTTGCATTTAGGCCAATTCAGGAATGTTCACTAACGCTTTGTTACATGCAGAAAATCTTTTCCTACTAACTGGCCCCAGTGGCACTTTAAAAAGGAAACCCATCAAGCCTTTCAAGTGAAGCAAATCTTCAAAAGCTCTTTTCCAGCCAACAGCAGCACTTGAGACAAGGATCCCCATGGGCTGCTCTGTTCTTGGCTTTGCCTGGCTGGCTTCCTCTGTGGCTGTGCATGGAGTCGCCTCCTCTTTTTCCACTATCCACCTGACTATCTCTCCTGGTCAGTCTGTAGATGACTTCTTCCTCATGCTTCCTGGACACCCACCAGGCTCCCCAGGCCATGCACCTGACTCTCTGCATACACAGCCAGGCTTCTCTGTGCCACTCTGCTCCATCCTCCCAGCCAGGCTTGTCACTACACACATGCCAGAACCTGCTCTCCCTGGACCTTGGTCAGCAACAAAGTAAACATTCAAAGTCCTTGACTATCATATGGGAAAGGAAGATGGACAGGCAGTGACCCTTCAATAGATCTCTCTTGGGTTCCTTGCCATATAACTTATTGGTGGAATAAAGTCCCCCAGGAGGAAGACAGGAAACTTCATCAGGCCTGATAGCATATCCCTGAAGCACTAGCAACTTGGGAGGCTGAGGCAGGAAGATCACAAGTTCAAGGGCAGCCTGGGCAACTTAATAAGACTATGTTTCAAAATTTAAAAAAAAGGGCTGGGGATGTGGCTCAAGTGGTAGCGCGCTCGCCTGTTGTGTGTGTGGCCGGGGTTCGATCCTCAGCACCACATACCAACAAAGATGTTGTGTCTGCCAAGAACTAAAAAACAAATATTAAAAAATCCTCTCTCTCTCTCCCTCTCTCCTCTCTTACTCTCTCTTTAAAAAAAAAAAAAAGTTTTTTGAAAGGGTTGGGAGTATAGCTTACTGGCAAAGCACACCCTATTTCAAACCCCAGTACTGGGGAGGGGGAGTCAGAAAAATTTGGGAGATTGGCAAAATAAGATATAGGAAACAATTTAGCTAATGCCTTCAAGGACTTACCTGAAGGCTAACACCAGATGGTTCACATCATGGCACTAGGTTTATGTGGCTGCCTTCCCACCAGACTGAAAAGGACCTGCAGGAAGGGCCTATAGTGTAGTACTCAGTACTGTCTACTCCTGACAAGAGTTGGTGCCCAATACGCGTTTGCCAAACAACTGATCAAGGTCCCCTACACCTGTGTCACAGGTCACCTGTTCCACTAACTGCTTGACCTTGGGCAAGTTATTTTATGCCTAAGTGTTTGTTTCAGTCATCCTTAGACCCAATCAATGGATAGCATATAATTATGATAAAAATCTTGCTCTAGTCACTTCACAAAGATGTTTTGAGGGTTCATGAAACAGCCTCTACGAAGGCTATATTTACTACACAAATGGGGTGTCCCAATCTTTCCAGCCCCAGCACGGGCAGACACATTTACGAACTTGCCAGTTGTTCTTCCCTTGCACACCAAACACCCTCTGGGTCCACAGTCATTTTACAAGGTTGCAGTAACAAGAGCCAGAATCCAAGACAGGTAATTATCAGGCCCCAGTCTGAGGATTTGGGATGCTCTCTAAGGTTGAGAAGGAGAGGACCAACCATAAGCAAAGACAAGAATATAACCAGCCAGATAATCTCCAAAACCAACAAGTTTCATTGCTGAGCACTAGTATCATTAGGCCCCAGAAAATCCACTGCCACTTACTAGGTAGGAATAAGTGGGGTTTGCCAAGAATAGGGAAGGGTCTGAGCAAATAAAAACCTTAGAGATGGAGTCTCATTTCATCTTAAACCTGCAAACACTTACGATGCCTGAGATACACACAGATTGACATGGGCTCAAAATCATTACCAGACACCAAATATTGTCAAAATGCCCAGAGTGTGGCACATCCTATGGGACACAGCAGAACAGGCTCTGTCCTTGTCTTAAGGATCTCACTGTCCTAAAAAGGAAGCCAGACAGACACAGGATTAACAGGAAATAGCTGCATGCATACAGTTAAAGAAAGATACACAGTTAGGGGAAGACACTTTAACATTAGAAAGGTTTTGTTTTTGTTGGTTGATTTTTAAAGGATAAGGCTGTGGAAATAAATCTTTGCCCAAATCCATAAAAAAAAGCAAGGGAGAATTTCCCTGAAAATACCACCAGGCACAAAGTAGATGCTCAATAAATACTATTAGTAATTGAATAGAAAAAGGTGGGTGGCTTGATAAGAAAGGTACGTATGAATAAGGCTAGGGGGCTGGGATTGTAGCTCAGGGGTAGAGCACTTGCCTAGCATGTGTGACACTGGGTTAGATTCTCAGCCCCACATATAAATAAATAAAAATAAAGTTCTATCAACAACTAAAAAAGTAAAATTAAATTTTAAAAAGGGGTCTTATGGTGGATTAAAAAAATAAGGCTAAAGAAGAAAGATATGGAAAAAATTGTGTTAATAACTTTAAGGCTAGGAATATTAAGTCAGAGGTAGAGCACTTGCCTAGTGTGTGCAAGACTCTGAGTTTGATCCCAAGCACTGTAAAATAATTATATTTTTTTAAAATATTTTTTAGATGTAAATGGACACAATATCTTTATTTTATTTATTTTTATGTGGTACTGAGGATTGAACCCAGTGCCTCACACGTGCGAGGAAAGTGCTCTACCACTGAGCCACTACCCCAGTCCAATAATTTTTAAAGTTAAAGAAAAAAAATTAAATATCAACAAAAAGGACCTAACAATGACCTGATCCAAATCTTAACTGATGAGGAAAGAGATGTGACTGCCCTTGAAGATTTAACTTGTAGCTCTAATGCCTGACTCACTGTTGTCTCTGCCCTCCAGGTAGCCTACCAGTACATTAAGCTTTTACTCAATTTCTTCCTACAACATGGCTTCAGGAGGCTAGCCTTAGCAACCACCTCCCTCCCCCACCATGGCAGCCCTTTCCTCTGCTGTCCAATAAAAGACTCACTCAGTATGACAGCTAGACTGAGTCCCTGCAAAGTTCACGTCAAAATTCTAACTCCCTGTTCCTCACTCCCTGTTCCCTGTTCCTCCAGTTCCTCACACTGGGACTATATTTGGAGGTAAGGCCTTTCACTGGGGTGGGCCCTAATTCAAATCTAGCCAATGTTCTATAAGAAGGGGGAGTTCAGACAAAAATGTCAGGGAAGAAAGGCCATGCAAAAAGGTAGCAAGACGGTGACGTTGGCAAGCCAAGGAGAGAGGCCTTGGAGGGAACCAATGCTTTCAACACCTTGATCTTGGATACTCAGCCTCTAGAAATATGAGAAAATAAATTTCTGTTGTTTAGTTCATTGATTCTGTGGTATTTTGTTGCGGGTCAGCCCTGGTAGACCATTATACTGGGCCACATCAAGATGTATGAAAGCCAAGGAAATATCACCATTACTCACAGGTGTTTTCCTGAAGACAACACACCCGTTAAGGATCAGAGATGGCCAGTAAGGATGACAGGACTGCTCCAGGGAACTCTGAAACTGTACTTGAGTGAAATATGCCAAACACAAAGGACAAATACAGGATTCCATTTCTATAAGATACCTAGGGTAGGCAAATTCATGGGAGTCAAAGCAGAATGGTGGCTGCCAGGGGTTGGGAATTGAAGAAATGGGGAGTTATAATTTAAAGGATACAGAGTTTCAGTCTGGGAAGATAAAAAGGTTCTAGAGATGGATTCAAGGGTAGATTGATGTAGATTCAGTGGTATAGTGAGTGCTTAGTATGTGTTGGGCCCTGGGTTGAATCCCTAGCAACCAAAAAAGAAAAACAAAACACAAAGTTCTAGAGATGGATGGTGATGGTTGAACCATGTGACATACTTAATGCAACTGAACTGCACCCTTAAAAAAGATTAAAATGGGGGGCTGGGGTTGTAGCTCAGCGGAAGAGCGCTCGCCTAGCTCGTGCAAGGCACTGGGTTTGATCCTCAGCACCACATAAAAATAAATAAATAACATAAAGGTACTGTGTCCAACTACAACTAAAAAAATTTTTAAAAATTATTAAAATGGTACGTTTTATGTTATGTGTATTTCACCACACTAAAAATAGCTATAATGTGCTACATAAATAACATAGTTCAGTTAAAACAACTACATTTTTTCAAAGAAAAAAATCCCTCTTTGAAGCCAAGCAATTGTACTCCATACAGGGTAAAGAACTCCCATGAGGCTCATAGTTAATTTAAGACACCCCCCCACCCCCGCTGCAGCCTTGATCTAAAAAGCAGCACCTCAGCCAAAACTGAGACCTACTG
Source organism: Spermophilus citellus (assembly GCF_964194105.1). Classification (NCBI taxonomy): domain Eukaryota; kingdom Metazoa; phylum Chordata; class Mammalia; order Rodentia; family Sciuridae; genus Spermophilus; species Spermophilus citellus. The sequence goes on from NC_138184.1 coordinate 75,449,061, forward strand.
TTTAACGACCTGAAAATAATTCCAAGAGGCCCATTCCTTCCTTCTGAAGGTTGATCCCTCTCAAACCACATGGGCTAGCTGCAGCCACAGCCTGTCTCAAGAGGACCTGAGCATACTGCCCACTCAACTGTGTCCTAATGGGGACAGGCCTTCCAAGCCACAGGACTCCTAACCAAGGAAGCCAGAAGCAACAAATTAGGCAAAAAGGAGTCATGGGGCAGGTACATTCCCTAAACCCACTTAAATCTACAGCACTTCCAGCTCCTTTTTTAGTCAAATGTTCCAGAATGCTTCATTCTGTTCCCAAAACATGGCAGCCTTCCGGAGCCAGAGAACTCTAGATCAAATTTTATAAGACTGTTTGCATCCTGTTGGATCAACCCATCCTACCTCTTTTCATAGGGAGGATACTACACTCAATCCAGAGGTAGTCACTGGCTCTGGTCTAAAGAGGCCATGACGGAGCCAACGAGAAGCCTGACCTTTTACAGCCACACAGTTACTCAAAACTAGTTGCCTATCCAGTCAATCATCAAGGGAAAAACAAGGCAGTGACCATTCTGGTGCCAATATATTGCTGGAATCCAAAGGGCAATTGAAGTTGTTCAATAAAAAGGTGAAAACACAGAGCTGGAATTGTGGCTCAGCGGTAGAGCGCTCGTCTAGCACATGCGAGGCCCTGGGTTCGATCCTCAGCACCATATAAAAATAAATAAACAAAATAAAGATATTGTGTCCAACTACTTCTAAAAAATAAATATTTTTTTTAAAAAAAGGTGAAAACATAGGATAGCAACTCATGAGTGGTCATGGAGAAACACAAGATGTAAGGTTGGGCCAGGGATATAGCTCAGTGGAACAGCACATGTTTAGCACATGCAAATCCCTGGGTTCCAGCCCCAGCAACACCCCCCCCCAAAAAAAATCTGAGGGTCACACATAGAAAAGGGCTGAAAGGGACATAGGTTCACAAATTTCTTAGACCTCAAAGAGGAAAGGACCAGGGTAGGCATGTAGCTCAGTGGTGGAGTGCTTGCTTAGCATGTGTGAGGCCCTGGATTCAATCTTCAGCACCAGACACACACACAAAAAATTAAAAGCAGGGTGTGGTGGTGCATGTCTGTAATCCCAGTACCCTGGAGGCTGAGGCAGAAGTATCACAAATTTTAGGCCAGCCTGGGTAATTTAGCAAGACTCTGTCTCAAAAATAAATCAGTAAAAAAAATGGATAGAGATGTAATTCAATGGTACTGGGCTTGCAATTCAATGGTACTGGGCTTGCCTAGTGTATGTGAGGTCCTAGGTTCGATTCCCAGTTGTCAAAAGAAAAGATATTCTCATGGAAACAAAAAGGGAAGCACCTTGGGTTATCTGGTCTCTGCCTCAGGAAATGGCTTGCCACAAGTCCTCTGGAAAGAAAGTTTAAATATACTGATGAAACAGGAAAATACAGGTACAGTCAATAGGATGCTTGCTTTCCAATTCTGACCTCCAAAACAAGTTGTGAAAATGAGGAAAGACTCTCCAGTATGTGTTACGTGGAAAGTTCCGAGACAGGAGAACTTGAAAACACACTAGTGATTCCTGCCTTCAAAAAGCTTATAGTCACCAGGTGTGGGAGGCTGAGCAGGAGGATCTCAAGCTCAAGGCCAGCCAGGGAAACTTAGCAAGACCCTGTTCAAAATTTTAAAAAGGCTGGGGATTTAGCTCAGTAGTAGATCTCCTACCTAGCATGCATGAGGACATGCGTTCAATTCCTAGTACCACAAAACAAAACAAAACACTACAACATGGATAAACCCTGAAGGCATTACATTCAGTGAAATAAGCCAGTCACAAAAGACAAATACAGTATGATTCCACTAATAAGAGGTGTCCAAAGCCATCAAATTCACAGACACAGAAAACAGAATGGTGGATGCCAGATGCTGGGGGCAGGGAAATGGGAAGCTGCAGTTTAATGGGTGTTGAGTTTCAGTTTGGGAAGGATGAAAAAGTTCTGTTGATGGATGGTGGTGATGATTGCACAACAAAGTGAGTGTACTCAATGCTACAGAACTGTATGTTTAAAAATGCTTAAAATGGGCTAAAGAGATAAGTCTTTGTATTTTACAAAACAAACCCGGCTAAAACTGTAAGTTTTGTTATGAATATTTTATCATTAAAACACACACACACACATACTGCCAGGTGTAGTGGCACCTGTAATCGCAGTGGCTGAGGAGGCTAAGGCAGGAAGATCACGAGTTCTAAGCCAGTCTCAGAAACTTAGCAAGACCTTGTCTCTAAATAAAATTTTTTAAAAGGGCTGGGGATGTGGCTTAGAGGTTAAGTGTCCCTGGGTTCAATCCCTAATACCAAATATCTGCGTGCGTGCGTGCGTGTATGTATGTATGGGACATGGGTGCTCCCCAGCCTTTGCTCCTTTGCTATCACTTCCCCTCTGGCAAATAGCTCTCCTCCCCAACCCTTTGGCTGGCTGTTAGACTTCTGCTAATGAGCCAAGGAAACTGGAAGCTTCCCCAATCTCCCTCTCTTCCAAACACATGTATGCATGTCCCTCTAAGCTCCCAGATGCCAAGGACCACTCACTTTCCTCTGTGTCCCTTATAGCACCGTGGAAAGCCTTAGACAAGGCATACTCCTAGCCATCAGTTATAACCCACATAGGCAGGCCCTGGGTGCTCAGAGCTGGAGGGACCCCGGACCAACCCAGTTGTGCTTTTCAGATAGAAATGTGGGACAGCGGCAGACCACCACAGGACAACCATGAAGAAATGGGGCTCTGCACTCACACAGAGCCCCAGGATCCCAGCTTCGCCACTTTCTGATTGCATCCTTACCTTTAAATGGACAGCCCCACCATGTGATGAAGAGTTCATGAGGGACCCTGCATGAAGCATTATGTCACTGTGCCTAGCACAAAGCAGCATGTGATAGTTTCAGCTCCTTCCCTTAATCAGCAGCAGCCCTCAATTCAGAAAAAAGAATGCACACTCATATGAGGGGATTCTGAAGTTATAGAGCTGGGCCACCATGTCTACCACTGCTGAGCATTAGGACGACTTCCACCCCCTTCCCACACTGTATTTTTTTCCTCACTGTTCCTTTTCAGGCCAGCAGGACCCACAGTCATCTAAAGAACATCAGTAAACAGTCCAGATGGAGACAGATGGCTGAGCCAGTGCAGGATCTCTTTCCCCACCAGCCACACATGGCCACATGTCAAAGGAGATTGTAGGGCAGAGTTTATAGTCTCTTGGAGCTAAAACAACCAGGAATTTTAAAGCCTTAAAGGATCCAAACCCTAAGATGTACAACACCAAAAGGGAATCCTAACGTAAACTGTGGACTATAGGTGATAATTACTTGTCAAAACATCCATTTCTGGGCTGGGGATGTGGCTCAAGCGGTAGCACGCTCGCCTCGCATGCGTGCGGCCCGGGTTCGATCCTCAGCACCACATACCAACAAAGATGTTGTGTCCACCGAGAACTAAAAAATAAATATTAAAAATTCTCTCTCTCTCTCTCTCTCTCTCCTCTCTTACTCTCTCTTTTAAAAAAAAAAAACAAAAAAAAAACCATCCATTTGTGGACTGTCAAAAAATGTACCCCTCTAATGGAGAATGCTGATAATGGAGGAAGCAGGTGTGGGGGCAATAAGTACCTATGTCCAAATTTGTTGTGAACCTAAATGTTCTCTTGAAAATATTAAGTCTAGCTGGCATGGTGGCACACACCTGTAATCCCAGTGACTTGGGAAGCCAAAATAGGAGGATCTCAAGTTTGAGGCTAGTCTAGACAACTCAGCAAGGCATTGTATCAAAATAAAAATCAAAAAAGGTCTGGGAATGAAGCTCAATGGTAGAGTGCCCCTGGGTTCAATCTCCAGTAGGGTACACACACAAGACAGAGAGAGAATGTGGAACCTTAAAGACTTTCAGAATTCAGTGAAGGATCCAGAAAGTTCTAAAACTACTTCTTGTACCCCAGTTTCTCTAATGCTGGGGGCCTCATTCCTTCTAGTTCCTACCTTTACCTGCTTTGACTTGCCCTGGGGTCAATTATGTGGTGGGCAACCTGACCATGTCTATGGAAGCTGTAGGAAAGGCCTAATTTTCTAAAAAGTTAGAATTCCCCACCAGCAAGAGGGTATCATTTCAGATTGCAGGTCTCCACAAAAACCTTTTATTTTCTTAATCAATAACATTTTCCTGCATAAAACACTCTGGGGCCAGTGTAAGCTGGTTCTTCTGGCCAATAGCTGGCCAGACAAGGTAACCACAGGGCAATCCTCCAGACCCAGAAGAAGCTGATGGGCCTGCAAGGCAGGCTTCCGAATCCTACAGCTTCTTGCTCTTCCACTAAGGACTTAGGGAATGCAGCTGAACCAGGCCTCGGGCAGGGCAGGTCCCAGACACGTACCACAGCCAATCCCAGCTACAAACAAGATCAGCAAATGGAAGTACCTAAAACAAACAGGACAGAGTGCTGAGCACAAAAAGGCAGCTTGATGAGCCAAAAATAGCCTCACTTGTTTCAAGAGGATGCTGACAAATGAAGCACATGTAACTTTATCAGCAGAAAAAGAAAAATCAATGAAGCAGAAAACCGGATCATTCCAACAGCGACCAAGACTCTAAAAGATTCCAAACAACCTGACATACCCCTATTGCCAACCAAACCCCACACCCCCCAGCCCACACACTCTATATCTTTACCCCAACTTCGAACTGTGCCTAGATCTCAAAACCTAGTCTCCTTACCCCAAATGTCTAATGATATCTACGTAAGGCGCAGATATTATTGTAAAATCCCACAGGTTTAATCTTAGGACTGGGGTCAGACCATGGCCTGGGAGCACCTGTGGGTGCTCATCCTTGGTTAATGAGGTGGCCAGGGATCAGAAACCCAGGTGGGTTAAGATGTAGAGAGATGCCTGTGGGTGAGTAATAATGGGTGAAGCCTCCCATCAAAAGCTAGGCTGATCAGAACGGGTGTGGCTCTGCTTTAGTCCCAGATAAAATCATCATCTCGATGATTTTCAGGGCCCACTGAGTCAGAACTGCCTATCACCTCACTTCCTTCTGAGATGGATCTTCACCTGCTCTAACTCGATAGCAAGTGAACCTGACACTTTGAAGGCCTGAAAACTAGCACATCTTGGGTTCTCCAAATGTGTAATATAATCTTCCAGGACAGGAATGGTGCAAGGGGAATGTCCAAGACACAGATCAGTCCCCAATGAAAGGATCTGATCTAGGTGTCAGTAGTGACTCTGGCTTTATGCCATCCTCACTGTTCATTCAGTGTGAAGAGATCATAGGGTAACACGACAGTGCATCTCCCTCCCAATTTGCATGCTGTACTTTCACAAGAATGGTTCTCTAGAACCAAAGGAATAAATTGCTTGCCATCTCCCATACCACCCCTCCCAACCCAATCCCATTCCAAACACTTGAGAATTTGCATTCAGGAGAAGGGAAGTTAGTATGGATGCAGGATCAGCTGAAATCTGCAGTGCTTAAACAGCACTTAAAAAAACACCCAGTCCTCCTCCACAGCTTTCCCTACCACTTAACAGATTCCTGCTACAAGTGCAGACTGCCCACCGATGGTGGTGACAGGTACCCACCTGTATCTCCATGGAAGGTGTTGTCCCCATCGCTGGGCCAAATCTGCCCAGTCTTGCGGACACCCACAATGGTTGCCTCAGACACCACCACCTGGCACTGCCGGTGCCGTTTCTGGCACTGAGGTGTCGGGGGGCTGCTGCTATCAAAAGACTGCTGCGAGTTCTGCGAAGGTGAGCGGCTCTTGTCTCGGAACATGCGGTAAGTGGTGGGGCTTGGGGACACCCGGCTTGACTGGCCAGAGGAGAAGTCCTCTTCACTGGAGGTCAGGTTCTCATTGGAGCTGCAGTCCGGAGTGTAGCCACCTCCACTGTCCTCGAAACTCCGGGGGGAGTAGGACCTGCGGGGCCAGGTGAGGCGCTTCTCCTGCTCTGAGGTGCTCTGGCTGCGTAGAAGCGGGCCCTTACCCTCCCCTTCCACCATCATGCCCCCGACGTAGATACTCTGGTAGGGTTGATGCTCCAAGGGTGGCCAAGGGGGTCTGCTGCCGCCATTGGCGTTGATTAGGTTGTCCTTCAGGAACCGAGGGTTCAACTCTGCATCTTCGTAGTCGCCGTCGAGGCCACAGCTGCTCTCTGAGGAGCGCCCGCGGTAATGGGGCCTGGGTGCATCCCCCAGACCCGGCCCCGCACCTTGCTGGGACTTCTTGCGCTCCATTTGCATGGCCTGGCTGCCCAGAGAACTGATCCTGTCAGACACCTCTTTGTCGTTGACCTTCACCAAGCCGCGCTCGTGGTGAAATTCGACATTCACGTAGAAGGGCTTCTCAGTGTCCGCAGCCCCAGGACCCTTGCGAATCCTTTCGAAGTTGGACCTAAGCGCCGCCACACTGGTGGGGGGTCCCCGCTCATCCCGGTCGGCGGAAGTGGCGGTTCCAGGCTTGCGGGCGGTCGCAGGCCGAGCCTTACCTGGGGATCCTTCTCCGTCGGGCCGGGCCTCGGACTCCTCGGCTAGAGGCGGATCCGCGCTGTCGGCGGGCGCCGGCGCCGGGCGCAACGCGGGCGCTCGGGCTTCAGCTGCGCCGTCAGGGGGCTGCGCGGCGCGCCGAAAGCCCCAGCGCTGCCGGTCATAGCTCTTCTTCTCCTTGGCCAGCAGTGTCTGCAGGTATATCATGCGGAAGCGCTCCTGGTTCACCTCCTGCTCCAGGCGCCGGATAGAGGCCTTACAGCGCTCCAACTCTTGCTCGATGTCACCTACCGAGCGCAGCTCCATACGCGGCGGCTCAGAGTCCGGGAATTGCGCCTTCCACGCCTCGGCGAAGCCCACTGGATCCACCATGGCGCGGCCGGCCTCACCTGCACCGCCAGGCTGCGTGCGGGACCCTCTCAGCGGCGACGCAGCGGTCTCGCCAGGCCCGGCCCGGGGTGCCGAGCGGCCCCCATGGCCCGGCTCGGCGGTAGCGGTGAACAATGCCCGCCCCCTCCCGGGCGGCAGGTGAGGCGAGAGGCACTACTGCCCGGGGCGGCGGGTAGCACGGGGCGGGACGCGCGCGTGGGGGCGGGGCGCGCGCGGGCGGGGGAAGGGCGCGGGGTTGCGCGCGCCGCTATTGTGTGCGGGACTCCTCGGCGCGGGGCTGCGCCGGCCGACGCGGGATGGGCGCGGCCCTCAGCTCGGCTCGGCTCAGTAGCCCCTAGCCCGTGTACACTGCTCGCGCGCTCCTCTCTTCTGGCTCCTAAGCCGTCCCGCACCACGACCGCCACCTCCTCTGTGGGCGCAGCGCTCCACCCGGCCGGCTCTCCGCACTCCCGCCCGGCCCGCACTCAGCGCCGCAGGAAGGGGAGGGCCGGGGGGCGGTGGCCGGGCGCGGCTGATGGAGCAGGGCTCGCCTCTTAAAGGGACCGCGCCGCGGGCTCCAGGCGGGGGTCCCTCAAGGCCACCTTCCCACTGAGCCTCTCCTCTCCCTCAATCCCTGCGCACTTGGGGAAACTGAGGTCATGGCGTCGTTGAACCCGCCTGTCCCACTCTGAGGCCAGGGGTGCCCCATAAGAAGGACACTGGGCCCATTGGTTCAAAAAGACCCTTCCAATCGGGAGACCCTGGACAGTTCTGCACACCTGGACCAGGAACACGTGGCTCTTCATTTTCCTACAGCCCAGCCACTCACCTGTGTTAGGAACACCCAGCGGGGCCCAATCCAGAGAAGGGCTAGGCAGGAAAGTTCCCTTGGCGAGAACCAGCGTCAGGCTGGGTCACCAATGTCGGCAGTGCCAGTGTCCCCAAGTCTCTAGTGTTCTGGAAAGGATTGATAAAGCAACAATGACCTCAGGGGATTGTCATAGAGACACCCTTATACTGGATGATAAATAGGAATTTCTCCCCCAAGTCACTCAACATCACATTTCCATTCCTGTGTCCTGGACTGCGCATTTGTCCCTGGCTTCTGAGCTCCAGAAGCCAAAGTAGTTTTCCTAGGGTCTGCCTAATTCAGAACTTACCTTATTAGACTCTCTCTAAAGGGGTCACCAGCCTCCACCTTGACCAGCAGGACTGAGTGGAAGATAGGACAGGCCAGAGCAGGTTGTGAAACCAAATCTTTGATGGTTCCCCAGGGAAACCCAGAGATCTGAGACACACAGCAGAGTGCACTCTCTGTAAGCAGTCTGATGAGTACGATGGAAAATAGCCAAACCAGTCCATTTGGTGAGGAGAAAAGGAAAGAGGATTTGGCAATCAAAGAACTAGATTTGAGTCCTGACCACCTCTCTCTGTATGCCTCAGTTTCCTTGGCATTGAAATGAGAACAAGAATATTTGCCTTCAAAAGTTGTCCCTGCATGGATTTGAGGAACTATCATGCCTTTTCCCCCAGTTCCAGTACCACTGAAAGCAGATGCCCTGACATCCAGTGTAGAGAAATAGAACCCAGAGCTAGAAGCCAGGGTGGCCTGGCTCCAGTCACAGGTTTCTGTGACTCTAGGCTGTGTGATCTCAGTAATTCCCTTCACTTCTCTGGGCTCACTTTTGTCTTCATGTGCAAAATATTGTGAGTACCACGTGTAAAGTGCCTGGATGGGACATACAAAACTGGCAGATACATGGCAGGTGCAGTTTCATCTATGATTATCTCTTGATGTTGATGCAGCTAGAGAACCCTTAGGGCCAGGCCAGAGAGCTGGAAGGATGCTTCATGGCTCACTGCTGCCCCCTGCAGGCTTCTTCAGTCTCCTGAACTGTTAGTCCCCTCACACCCAGCAGACTTCTCATCTGCCAGGCATGCTGTAAATAGTGCTTTTTGCTGGTGAGGAAACAGATGCAGGTGGCACCCTGACTTTGAGGCCAGTGGAACAGAGATGTGCAGGAATCCCGGCTGTGCAATAATACTGAGCAGCGTTCTATCCTCAGTAGCCTCTCCTTTAAAATCAGTATAATAAATCCTGATTCAGATGGGGATATAGAGCACTTGCCTATCATATGCAAGGCCTTGGGTTCAATTCCCAGTACCACATATCCTTGTCCTCCTCACCATCATCCTGAACTCACAAGGTCATGATTAACATTGACTGCTTTGTCCAAATGATTTGCTAAAATTATCAAGGGAGTGGGCCAGGGAAGAATGAGAACCCAGGCCTCTAGAACCCCATTCACTGATCATCATCAAAAAGAATCCCTACAGGACTAAGTGATTTTTTTCCCTTGAAGACTGGATCTCAGTTTCCAGAAGGAAATGTATGCTCAACAGGGCCCATATGATCATTAAATGCCTGGGGGGAAAAGGGGGTACTTGGTGAAGGGGGCTTCATCTATCAATAAGATATCTCTATGTCTGGTTCACAACCTCCAACTTAGGTTCACATTAAATATTTTATTCATTCATTCATTCATTCATTCAATGGTTCATTTATTTGAGATGGGGTCTTCCTATGTTGCCCAGGCTGGTCTTGAACTCCTGGTCTCAAGTGAGCCTCCTACCTCAGCTCCCCAAGTATCTAGGACCACAGGCATGTGTCAGTGCACCTGGATTTTAATATTTTATACATGAGCAAACACACTTCAGAAACTCTGAAGGCATGCTCCATTCTGTTGGCATAACAAGTGGCTTGTCAAGTACAAGGACACATCCAGATAGTGGCTTTCTCCCCTTCGAGACAGCCTCTTTGGGCCCTAAAGACACTCCTTCATCCTTGGGACTCCCTGAAAGTGTTCCCACCTGGGTCTCTCTGGTCCTTTTCTGAAGAATTTTCTTTTTTTCCTTGTAGAGCTTTCTTCTCAACCATCCCTTCCTAGGGAGAAAGAGTGAGGAGAAATATGGAGTCTAGACATAAAACTCTGTAACTCCCCATTTGAGTCTGTCCCAGCTAGATCTAAACTCTGGAGGAATACAGACTATTTATCTTATTCCTCTATGTCTCCAAGTGCTCAGCATATAGTAGATCCTCAGTACTGGTCAAATGAATATGTGTGTGGCTCAGAGGAGAGCACAGCCCAGAGAGAAGCACTGTGTGGGTGTGTATAAATGATAAGGTAGTCAGAGCTGGGCCCTGGCAGAGATGTGTGTCCTTGGTAGGGAATCCAGTAGAAGGCAGAGGTTTGGGGAAGGCTTGCCTAAGTTGGAGTTACCAAGAAACAACAGATATGCAAAGACAAAGGAGACTTCAAAGTTGTAGTTATGTTTGAGGAACAGCTGGGTTGGGAGATGAGACAGGTTTGGACAATAAAAACTGAGATCAGAGGATAAGGCAGTGCCTTCTATGCCTGTAAGAAGTTTAGGTTTCATTCAAAGTGCACTAAAAGTTCTGAGTCTGCACTATCCAATAGAACTTTCCACCACAATGGGCATGTTCTGTAAACTGCACTGAATAACACAGCTGCCACTTCCCTGTAGGATTACTGGGTACCTAAAATTCAGCTTCAGCTACTGAAGAAATGAATTTTTAGTTTAACTTTAATGAATTTAGATTTAAGTATTGGATAGCACAGTAAGCAAAGTGTGAATTGCTTGGATTTGATGGGTAGAGAGTTGGAAGAGTTGGAGGTAGGAGCAGGGTAAGCCTCCAGATCTGTGGAAATTGTCCAGGTGGGAGATGTGGATCATCCAGACGAGGGTGGGAACAAGGTGATAGAGGGAATGGTTTGGACTCCAGAACCATTCTGGAAGTAGAACTCACAGGACTTGCAGAGAAATTGGGTATGGGGAATAAGAGAGGATCAGCCATAGGTCTGACAGTGGGATGCTGACTGTGAGGAGTAAGCAGGGTTCCCATGTGAGGCTTTAGGTGCATATTACCCATCCACAGGGGGGAGTTAAGTGGATACAGAGCGAGTCTGCAGCACCAAGAAGCATTCAAGACAAAAACCACAGATAGAGATTGAAGTATATTAGGTCTGGGGTTGTAGCTCAGTGGTAGAGTGCTTGTCTCACACGTATGAGACCCTGGGTTTGATCCCCAGCACCACATAAAAATAAACAAATAAAAACAAAGATTAAAAAAAGAAATTGAAGGGCTGGGGATGTGGCTCAAGCGGTAGCACGCTCGCCTGGCATGCGTGCGGCCCGGGTTCGATCCTCAGCACCACATACCAACAAAGATGTTGTGTCCGCCGAGAACTAAAAAATAAATATTAAAAATTCTCTCTCTCTCTCTCTCTCTCTCTCTCTCTCTCTCTCTCTCTCTCTCTCCTCTCTCACTCTCTCTTTAAAAAAATAAAATAAAATAAAAAAAGAAATTGAAGTATATTAATAATTGGCTGGGGTTTGGAGTCATGGGTGCCAAAGACTTCATTTCCTGCCTACAAGGGACTGGGTGGGGAGGGACAGGGCTGGACTAGAAGAGAAAAAGAGTCAGAGACTGAGAATAGTCTGACCATGAAGGAGGTAGGGACCTAGGAGTCCGTGGTGGGTAGACTCAGTGAGGAGGGCAGAGCTCCTGTGCCAACAGCTCCTATGCCCTCTGGTGAAAGGACACTGGCTGGATCTGTACTATTAGTTTGCCAGCAGAGCAAAGGTGTGGCCCTGGATTTCAACAACAGAAGCTGGAGGCTAAACGGACCCCAAGCACTTCTGTAGGATTCAACAAGCAGAGGGGCTTCACTTAAGGGCTGCACAGCTGTTCCTGAGCAGTGAGTGACATTTATTTTCTTCCTCATTTTGCCTTTCTAAATTCTTCATAATGAAAGTGTTTATCTTTGGTAATTAAAAAAATAGATAATTGGTTTTGTTTTTATTTTTACAGCTTTATTGAGGTATGATTGACATGCAATAAACTGCCTGTTTAAAGGGTACAATTTGATGAGCTTTGACATCTGTATACACTGTGAAACCATCACCACAATTAAATGACAAACATTTCCATAACTCCCAATATATGTCATGTTTTTAAATCCCAAAGTAAAATGGGACAAAGAGATAGAAGTTTTGGTGACGTTTCCCCTAAATCCCTCACTTTTTTTTCTTTAATGTGCTGAGAATCAAACCCAGGACCTTAAACTTGTTAGGCAAGCACTCTACCACTAAGCTATGCCCATGTCCTCCTCTAAAATTCATATCTTGGAATCATTTTTTTTTGTACTGGAGATCAAATCCTGTAGCATTCTACCTCTAAACTATATCCTCAGCAACTCATCTTTTTGTTTAGATTTTATTTTGTAGCGAGACCAATACATTGCCCAGGCTAGCCTTGAACTTGTGAACCTCCTTCCTTGGCCTCCCAAGTAGCTGGGATTATAGGCATGTATCATTCCATCCAGGCCTATGTTGAAATCTTAACCCACAATATGATGGTATTGGGAGGTGAGTGACTAGGAAGTTATTAGGTCATAAGAATGGCAGGTTATTTTCCTTATAAAAGGAAGCTCAGAGAACTCTTGCTGTCTTTCTTTCATGTAAGTATATAATGAGAAGTCCACAATCTATAGCCTGAAAGAGAACCTTCACCAGAACCCAACAATGCTGTACCTTGGTCTTGAATTTCTAGCCTCCAGAACTGTGGGAAGCTTTTGAGTTGGGGTAATAATTCATAGTAGAGCATTTGCCTAGCATGTATGAGGCCCTGGGTTTGATCCCCAGCACAGAAGAAAGGAAAGAAGGAAGGAAGGATGGACTTCTGTTGTTTATAAACCATCTGGATTACAGTACTTTGTTGTAACAGTACAAACAGACTAAAGACAGTATACTTCCTTGAGTTCTAATACTTTTTTTCTAGTACTGGAAATTGGACCTAGTGGCATTCTTCCACTGAGCTACATTCCTAGCACAAATCGCCCCCCACCCTTGTTTTTTTTTTTTTTTTTTTTTTTAAATTTGAGACAGTCTTCCTAAATTGTGGAGGTTGGCCCCGAACTGTGATCCTCCTGCCTCACCCTCTGGAGTAGGTAAGTTTATAGGCCTGCACCACCATATCTAGCTCCTGTTTTTAATCCTTTTGGGAACATTTCTAAGAATGGAATCTCTGGTCATATGGCAATTCCATGTTTTACTTTTGAGGAATTTCATAAGTGCCTTTGAAAAATTCACCCACAAGTACCATATAATTAGGTGCAGTGGCCCTGCCTGTGAAAGTCTCATAGTCTTCAGGGCTACTGTCCAACTAGCCCTTGTCAGGGTGCCCAGCCTGGGGCCAGAGGTTCCACAGATGTGAATTCTTTCCACTCTCCTAGCATCATTCCAGTGAAGGGCAGGGAAAGGGGCTCAGAGAGGGGTAACTACGCCCATCACACAGCAATAAATTGGGGAACCAGACTTGAGCCAAACCTACCCAAGTCCCAAATCAGTTCTTTTGAACATTGTGCCAACAGCCTGGATGATCAGATGGGGTATTATAAAGATGGCAGGATTTTCTGCTGTAAAACCTACTTGAGGTCAACCAAAAAACCTGGGCTTTTCTTGCTGCTTCCCTGAACTGTCTGAAATGCTGTCTCCATCAAAGCTGGAAGCTGGAGGAGGGCACCCTTCAAGTAAGATGTGGTCACATGACCACCCCCATCCATCATCTGTCATCTAGCCCCAGGGAGCCAAGGGCAAGATCAGAAAACTGAGATCATCAATACAGCTGTCCTTTAGCCTTGCTAGCTTGTATTGTGCTAGACAGTGCTTTGCTGGGGCACCTCTTCCAGGCTCACTGACCCCTGACCCAGAGTGGGGAATAGGGATCTCTATAGGACATCTTTGCTAAAAGAGAAATGAGCTCTTGCTGGAGCTGCTGGCTGGGGTTCTGACTGAGTGAGGGTGTGGGCTCTTCCTTCCTGACTTGGGGCCTAGGGCTTTGAAACCTCTTCTCAGCACTTAATCCACTGCTTCTTCAGAATCAATTATTGATGAGGGCTCTGCAGCCGTTACAATCCCAGAAGAATCTCCTGACTGCTATTTCCAGCCTTAGCAGGGAGAGGAGGGGCCTGGGTGAGATGAGCTTGTTTCTGAAGGGGTGGTGAGTGGTCCAGGCTATGACTTCCAGTGGTTAGTGGCCCAGAGCACTGTCAGACCAAGGGTGCTTCTTACCTGTGGGGGAAGAGGGAGCCCCAGGCCTGCTTTGCCTTACCTAGACCATCCAGTCTGTGTCCTGAAGATTGGTGATGGGCAAGCTGAGTGAAAGGCGGGCCCACAACAGCCCAGGGCCAGAAGCTTTGTACTTGCTAGCGCAGAGGTTCAGACTGATGGCTGGTGACCCTGAATGCCAGGGAGGCATTGGGAAGAGGGGGAGGAGGCCAGGTAGAATTTGCACTGCCTGGAAGGAGATGGTGTGACAGCCACACTTCCCATCTGTCCATCAACTTCCCTCAGGGGAAGGCCTGACATATGGGATATGACATGGGGATGCCACAGCAGATGGCAGAGGAGCCCTGGGAACTGCTGGGAGGGATTCCTATCTCAGGACAGTGCCCAAACTGTGGGCTTCTTGGGTGGAGTCCAGGGCCCACCCAGATTCTCTTCTTGCCCCAAAGAGGAGGGGCCTCTTTCTGAGCTGTATGTTTCTTCTTTGGAGAGCCTCTTTCCACAGGCCTTTCTCATCCCTGCTGTGGACCTCTTCTATCACCAAGTGCTCTCTCTCCCAGGCTTAGGAGTATCTCCAGGGGCTCAAGGCTGTGAGAGTTGGACTGAGCTGCCTCTCGGTCCAGCTGGGCCTGCATAGCCCCAGAGGTCATTTCCTCCCTATACTTTAGATCACTTGTGAGGTGGGGCTATGCTGGCATCCCCTGTGTGGGCTCTGGGAAGAATAAATGGAAGAATACAGAGGATCAGGCTGGAAAGGAAGCTCTAAGAACTTATTAATGAGTAAGAATGAATATGTGACCATGTGATTGATTGATTTGGGTACTGAAGATTGAACTCAGTGGGTGCTTTATGCTTTATTACTGACCTACAATCTCCAGCTCTTTTTTTTTTTTAATTTGATACAGGGTCTCACTATGTTGCTTAGGGTCTTGCTAAGTTCTTGAGGCTGGCCTTGAATTTGCAATCATCTGCCTCACCCTTCAGAGTTGCTGGGATTAAAATCATACACCATTGTGCCTGGCTAACCATGACAGTTTTAACCAGTCTTCTGCCACCTCTATGTTCAGTTATCCTAGGTGACCTTAGGTCTCCTGACTTAAAATACCCTGGGACCCTCTGGAGAGAGAGGTTCATCTGGGAATGGTCTCCATTCCATCCTACAGGCTGAAGTGTACATTGGAACAAGCCCTGTGGCCTCTAGCAGAGCTGGGAAGAGGATGTGGCAGCCAGGTCATAAGACTGAAGGAGACTGAGAGGGATCTTCTCAAGTCACTGTGGAGCCTGTGTCACCATGGCTGTGGGTTTGGTGGAGGACTGCCTAACACTGTGGGGGCACAGAGAGTAGGCTGTGAGGTGGGAAGGCTCAGGTAGGGAATCCTGGGTATAGTTGGACCATGCAAATAAATCCCTTTTCCAGTTACAACCCTGGGCACTGGGGCACTAGGAACACCTGACTAGGGTATACATGTGTAAAGGATACAGAGCCTCAAGGTAAGGCCACCTGTAGTATCATTCCTACTGGGATCAGACCCAGTGTGTGTGGGGCAGAGGCAAAAGAGAGACCAGGAATGTAAAAATGCTCAGACTTCTCATCTGTTAGATGGAGACAGGAAGGGGTCTCTAGCAGAAGAGACAAAGAATGGAAAGATGGACAGAGGACAGATAGTGAGAAGGGAAGGTGCCAGCGGAACCAGAGAAGATGAAAAAGACATCTCTGAAGCACTTGGATATGGTCCTCATTGTGCCATCACATCGCTGCAGGGACTGCTTGCGCAGGTTTGTAGGACCAGGTTCACAGAGACTGTCTCTGCCTCAGAAATTTACTATTAAATATTGAGATTCTTTTGGGCTGGGGTTCTGGCTCAGTGGTGAGCACTTGACTAGCACGCATGAGGCAACGGATTTGATCCTCCGCACTGCATAAAAGTAAATAAATAAAAGTATGGTGAAAAAATTTAAAAAATATATTGAGATTTTTATTTACTTTTTTTTTTTTTGGTACTTGGGATTGAACCCAGGGGGCCTTAACCACTGAGCCACATCTCCAGCTGCACCCCTCTTTTAAAAAAAATCTTTATTTATTTATTTTTATGTGGTGCTGAGGATTGAACCCAGGGCCTCGCACATGCTAGGCAAGTGCTTTACTGCTGAGCCACATTCCCAGCCCCTGCCCTCCCCCTTTTAAAAATAATTTTTAGTTGTGATGGACACAATACCTTTATTTATTTATTTTTTTATGTGGTGCTGAAGATGGAACCCAGTACCTCACTCTTGCTAGGCAAGCGCCCTACCACTGAGCTACAGTCCCAGCCCACTCTCCAGCCCCCTTTAGAAATATTTTATTTATAGGTAGGGTCTTGCTGAGTTGCTTAGGGCCTCGCTAAATTGCTGAGACTGGCTTTGAATTTGTAATCCTCCTGCCTCAGCCTCCTAAACTGCTGGGATTACAGGCATATGTCACTATGCTCAGCTAAATATTGAGATGTTTGAAGAGAATGTCTTTGTATCAAAGAGAATCACACTGGACTGATTCTGAGAAGACACATTCTGTTCTGTTTTGTAGTGCTAGGGATGGAATCCAGGGCCTCATGAATGCTAGGCAAGTGCTCTCCCTGAGCTCCACCCCTGCCTGCTTGATATGGTTTGATTATCCTCTCCAGAAGCTTAATCCCTAGTGTAACATTGTTGGGAGGTATTGCCTAATGAGAGGTGTTTAGGCCTCATGAAGTCATCTTGGCTTCTGCTGGCATGTGCTCCCTCGTCTGTCTGCCATGTTATAATGTGGCTCTTAAACTTCCCAGCCACAAGGATTATTAGCCAAATAAACTTCTATAGTTTATAATTTGCCCATCTAACCAGGCATGGTGGTGCAATCCTATAATCCCAGTAGCTCAAGAGACTGAGGAAGGAGGATAGCAAGTTCAAGGCCAGCCTCAGCAACTTAGTGAGGACCTGAGCAACTTAGCGAGACCCTATCTCAAAATAAAAAATAAAAAGGGCTGTGGACGTGGCTCAGTGATTAAGTGCCCCTGGGTTTAATCCCCAGTACTAATAATGATAACAATAATAATAGCAATTTGCCCAGTGTATGGTATTCAGTTGTAGCAGCACAAACACATGAAGACAACACTGTTTTAATTTCATTTCCCTGGGGAACTTAAGTCTCCCATCCTCCCAGGCCAAATATTGAAATTGAAGAGACCATTACTGTCATTCAGGGTCCACAGGAATCAGCTGGCACACCAGAGTAGGAAATACAAGGGCAGTTTAATAAAGGACCATTTATGGAAGTGTGGGTATACAAGAGACATTATGCTTCTAGCTCAGGAGTTGGTAACAGTAGGACACCATATTGCCCCTTCCCCCACTGGGGCCTGAAGGGGCCAGAGGAGGAAGCTGTGGAGAAAGGCAGCCCACCTAGGCCATCCACTCCCATCCTGTGAAGCTTTCTGCTGCACCCAGCAAAACTGGTCCTCCCTAAGGCACCCCCAGTGTGGCATGCTCCCCTATTCCCATCAAACTACATCTAGTGGACCAGGTCAAGGGCCACAGTTCACAGAAGGGCCCAGCAAGACTGCTTTTGGGAATCTGGAGTATGCAAAGCTTTAACTACAAGATGGTCACTGTAGCACCACCGCTTAAAGCTAAAACATGGACACAAATTGTGGGCTGATAAAATGAACTTTGATCTGTCCACACCAAAGAAAATTTAGCTGCTGAAAGGACAGGAGGCTCAGTGTGCACCTACAGTGAGAGGACTCCAGGCAGGCCATTAGGAAGGCAGCCTGCCAGACAGGGAGCACAGCACAAGGTCATGCTGAGAAACAACAAACCAGCCACCAAACATGGTTTGCACACAAGAGAACATAGCTCAGAAGGAATAGTAATAACTGTTATCCAGACTCATTTCAGGAGTGCAACCAACCTGAGGTGGAGCTTTAAGTCTGTATTTCATATGCTTTGTACTGTTTTGCTTTTTTTTTTAATAGTAAGCACACAATTCCTTCAAATGCAATTTATATAAAGAAGTGTTTATATATATATATATATATATATATATATATATATATATATATATATATATATATGTTTTATATATCATACATATGTAGAGAGAGAAACTGGGAAAAAGGTAATGAGGTAATGAACAGAAAAAATATGCCATTGTTCATTATAATTTTGATGTTTGGTAATTGTTATTAATCAATTAACATTTACTGGGCACATGAGGTGTGCCAGGCACTAAAGGGTGCTGACCAGCACAGCTGCCTACAAAATGCTCACCATCTACAGGCAGCAGACAGGGATACTGGATGTACCAGCAGAGGGCAGAGATGAGTGACATGGGGGAGGGTGGGAAAGTTAATAGCAGTGAAGAGGGTCAGGAAGGACCCCATGGAGGAGCAAAAGGAGGGGTACAGAAGAGGGCATGTACTCTGGGTAGAGAGCTGGGGGTGTTCCTGCCTACTCTGGGTTTGCAAGAGGAAATGGTGGAGTCAGAAACATGCCAGACTCTGGAGAGTCTCTGAAGTCCTCTATAGATAAGTAGTGGTCAGATCACAAAAGTCCTGCAGATATACGGCCAATGGGAGAGAGAGAGGCAGGAAGGCAATGGTGGTCACCATGATTGCCAGAGCAGGGCAGAATAAAGTTCAGGGGATAAGAAGTGAGTTATCCAAGGAGTGGTCATGAAGTCCTTCATCTCACAGTATGGCAAAGGAAATTCATCCTCTAGATGGGCCAGACGTGTGAGCATCTTGTTCTGTCCATTGTTGCCCAATGACCTGGAGGGCAGGACCATGGGGATCTCGGAGGTACTAGGGAAGAACCTGAGAGACTTTCTTGTCCATTGCCTTTGAGAGGAGCAGGGCTGCCCAAGGAACCCGGAAGTCTGTGGCAGAGGAACAGTGCACAGTGAGGCCTGGAGTTCCAAGCCTGGAACTTCATGTCCCATTGATAATAGAAAACTCCCTGGTAGGATGGTAAATAGGTTTTCTCCTTGACAAATTCTGGTCACCTGGAACACTGTAATGAGAAGGATTCTGAAGCCACATCTAAGATCTTTGGAAAGAGTGCCAGGGTTGACTGCTGATGTGGGCCATGGGTGAAAGATGTAAGACAATGCAGGAGTGTCTTGAGCTTGTAGCCCTGAGGCTTCTCAAGGCCACAGATGACTTTCTGATGACCCTAAGACTGGCCATTTAAGGAGCTCACTGAAATACCCACAGGCAGGCATGATGCCCCTTGGTAGGCAGTGTGGAGTGCTCTGGCAGTCAGTGGCTCCTGACCTGCCAGAAAAACGGCTGATCCTTGGGAATGCAAGCCCTCTACACCTAGAGGGGAGACATACTGCAGAGTTCAAGCTCCACGTCACCTCTCCATCGTCACAGGAGTTGCTGCCCATGCATCCAAGGAGTGGAGGCCTCTGATGCTTGCCCAAGCTAACAGCAGCTCAGGCTGGAGGGCCTCTTGTTCTCCTGGGTCTCCAGTGAGCTCCCCTCCATTCCTGTAGAGAGGAAAAGTAAGTTGGTATCATTCAAGCATCCTGCAGCCAACACTGGGCAGGGGCCACACCCACTCTGACAGTGGGTGCCCTGACTTTTATCTCCTAGGCCTATTGTTTGAGGCTTGGGGCAAGAAGCCTAGGGGCACTCTGGGTGGTGGAACAGAGTGGGCAAAGGTAGAGACTAGGAGAACCAGAGCAGAGCCCTAGGAGGCTGTCTGGAGGTCAGGAAGGATGACACAGAAGGTGCCTGAGCTGGAAAGCAGGATTAGGGAGGCTGCAGGTCTGAGACTGGAGCAACAGCCCAGAGAAGAGGGTCCAAAGAAGACAATGGAGGGCCATAAGTTAAGGAAACGGGTGATGGGAGGAGAGTGGATATAGATTTTTGGCCTTCAGCCTGCTCCCCAATCATGTTTAGTCATGGCTGTACGTACGGATGAGGTCTCCATCGCCAACCTGGGGCCGAGTGCCATTTCTCTTCTCCAGATCCTGCAGTACTGACTGCTCAAATGCTAAGGCAGCGACGCGGCTGAAGAATGCCTTCACGTTCTCTCCTGAGGGCCCACAAGATAGCTGTGTGACCCCAGCTGACCCCCAAATGTATTTGAGCATAGAAGCCAGGATAGCCCACCCTCATGCCAGCACATGGGCATTTCTGGAGTACCTCTGACAGTAATGGTGACTGCCTGAACACAGTCCCACCACCCATCTGGGAACTCACAGTGCTGAGTTCAGCTGGCTTCAGCCCCATCTTCCTACCTGGCTCCAGCCCCCATCACTGACCCAGCTGCCTGCCTAGGCTACTTCCTCAGACCTCCAAGCCTTCATTCCCTAGCATCTACGCTTCTAATCAATTGCTATTGAGCACCTGCTATGGGCCAGGTGCTGGCACAGGCAGAGTTCAGGACAAACCTGTGACTGCTCTCCTGTAACTTTCCACATGCTGCTGGCCCTCAGTATGGAGCCTTTGTGTGTACTCTTCCAGGTAGAGGCAACTGCCCATCAGGAAGCAGACTAGGCTCCAGCACCCAATAGGAACACTGCCTTTGTGCAGTTCACAACCTACATAACAGCACAGGGCCGACTGGCTTGGTCTATAGTGAGGTCTCAGTGAACCTGAGGTTACCCTGATAAAGGAGGGTGGGTCTTCACAGGGCAGAAGGGACACTATTGGGATGGAACAGAGGGCACCAGGCAAGGCACTTCCAAGCATTTATGGTGGGCCAATGATGGTTCTTCTACCCTTGGCTCTCACTCAGTCTGGGACCAGATGTCTACTGTCTCTGCTTGGCCAGGGCAAGGACTATTGGGCCCAAATCCTAAGTCCTCCT
Source organism: Spermophilus citellus (assembly GCF_964194105.1). NCBI lineage: Eukaryota > Metazoa > Chordata > Mammalia > Rodentia > Sciuridae > Spermophilus > Spermophilus citellus. Next base: position 75,469,954 of record NC_138184.1, read on the forward strand.
GAAAGCCTCTGCAGTCTATTATATGCCAGGCACTGCATGCTCTTTCATTCAATCTCCCCAGAAACCTGCTTTCAAAGTTTGTCCTTTGCTTAGAGAAGGATTTCCTAATTTTTCTTCAATAAATACATATGGCTTTTATAATATAAATCATGTTATTTCATTAAAAATAAAATGAGATGGATAGCATCACTCTGCTTCTCAGCTAAGGAGATTTAAGGCCAGGAGATGTTGGGCATCTTGCCTGGTTCTGGGGGACCCAGCATGGCCAGGGTCAGACCACCTATGGATAGCCATGGGGGCTGTGTTGAAAAACATGCCGGTAAGGCAATGGCCAGAGGTTGCTATTCCTCTCACCCATGACACGGGCCTCCCAGTGTCCTTCCAGAGAGGAAGAGACTCCTCTCAGGCAATGGAAATTGCTGTCAGTCACCAGTACAGCTGTGCCGTGATACTAGCATGGTCAGAGATGCAAAAGAAAAGGCAAGAATCTCTGTGACACAGCAAGTCCTGCAGAACTGGCCCCAAAACAGCCCACACTCCCCCCATGAGGATGGCCCCTTGTCCTACTCACCAGTCTTGGATGACACTGACCAGTACTCAGCCTGCATCTCATTGGCCAGGTGCACAGCCTCCAGTTCAGTTTGTTCACATGCTGCTACTGACTGGAAGAAGCAGTATTCACTGACCCAGTGTCCTGGCCCTTCTATAGGGAAGCCCCTAAGGGTAGGCAGCGGTTCCCTTTCATTGTGCCACCTCCCTCCCCAGGTCACCTAGGGAAGGTGAGGCAACCCCAGTGCAGAGATGCTGTTTGTCCAGGGATGACACCTCAGTGGTATGAGCACCCTGAACAGGCAAATATGAGTGCCAGTTGTCCCTCTCTTAGGAAACAGCACAGGGAACTTGAGTTCCCCTGACTTTCAGCTCCAAGGCCTGCAGTCTTTGAATTCCAAGGCTTTTTATGTCAGTGCCACCCCCACTCCTCAAACTTGAGCTGAATGTGTAGGAATTTTCCTGAGGGCCACCCAAGCCTCCAGCTCTACCTGCTTACCAGAAGGTCCTTTTTGGTTCCCACGAGGAAGATGAAGCAGGAGCCTGCCTCATTCTCCCTTAATGCATCCTCCAGCCACTGCCTGGAATGCACAGAGGGAAGACAGCCTGAGATGCTACCCACCCATTCATGTCTTGAGGACCAGAGTACAAGGTCAAGACTTGACTCCTCCCCAGGACTGGAAGCACTAAGATGGAAGGTTCAGGGAGGGTGCTTTGGCCCACACTGGCTTAGTGGGGATGCTGGTCCTATAGACAGAAAGACTTTTGTAGGACCAGAGGGGATTGGCAATACAAAAGCACTAGTCACAGGGAGATGAAGAGCCCATCCTCATCCTCTTGGTGAGTCCTGCACTTTATCAACTGGAATGCATTCCTGCCTCCCTCACATGCTTTGGAGGTTTTTGGATGTGAATGCCTCCAGACAAATGAAGGGTGAGGGGGCTTTAGTTTGTGGCAGATGCAGGATGGCCTCCTGGAATTGGTGACATTGCCCATGTTTCTTCTAAGACAACAAGTACCAAATTCATGTTCCTTCAAGACAGGGCTGGCTCTGAAATTATCAGGGCCTAGGGAAAAGGTAACAGAGAGGTCTCCTCATTCAGAAATGATTAGAACACTCAAGATGTGATAGCAGAGAGGCAGAGCATTTTGGGGAGAGTGGGGTGGGGACTGAACCCAGGGTCTCATGCATGTTAGTCAAGTGCTCTCCCACTGAGTCACATCTCCAGCCTGACATTAGGGTATTAAAGCAAATGTGGGTCTTTTGGAGCAAGAGTTGTGGTGCAATTGCATTGGTTATATACCCCTGAGTAGCAGATGAGGACAGATCTTGAGGGATAAAAAGGCAACTGAACAGTGGGTGGCCTATGGGCAATTGGTTCTGACAAATGAGCCTGGTCACTTAAATCCATTTTGGGGGTCCCTAGTGGCCAGGTTTAGGGAGTTCTTCTAGGCAGGTTCCTGAACTTAGGTGACCTGAAGGATTCACAGGGTCCAGGATTACTTGCCTGGTATGCTCCAGAGTCTGTACATCAGTGAGGTCAAAGGCTGTGATGATCACTAGACACATAGGGAAAAGCCAATAGCCAATCAGTAACAAGTGAAGCCAACAAAGTATGAAAAAGGGGCTCCCCTCAGACACATCTACAGAACCCAAGGAACTGCCAACATAGCTTCTGGCCCTGAACCCCAAAGTAGAGGCTGGGGAGGAAATTCCCTATGGCTTCCCTCCAGGATCTGCCCTCCTGCTACCTATACCCAGCAGCACAGTCTCAGGGAGGAATCCAAGGAGGTAGGATGAGGAGACAGGAGCATGTGGCCTTGGCAACAGATACCCTCTGCCACTTATGGAGAAGGGAGCCTGGGCAAGAGTCTTAATGGCTGAGAGCCTCAGTTTCCCCATCTGTAAAATGGTCAGAATGATACCTCTAGCTCTCAGGGATGCTGTGAGGGCAAATAAGGGCAGCTATTTTGAAAATTATTAGTTTAGAGCCTGGTCATAGTTTCAATCTATGGCTATGATGATAATTAGCAACAACCAGCTCAATGGAAACAACTTCTAGGGAGTCAGATGAGCAGAAAACTGGGATGTGCAACCCTGTTGTCAGCTTGTCTTGTCACTGGTACTCCCTTAGGCCCATGGTGTTGAGGTGGTTCCTGAGGGGAAGCCCACGTGGAGGACATTCCAGGCAAATATCTGTTCTCTACTACCCACCCCTTGGGATGTGAGCAAGCTGAACAGAGGATACCTCTGCACCTTGGCTGATGGCCCTCCTAAGGCAGAGAGGAATAGAGAAAAAGAGGACATTGATAATGGGGATAATGGCAGCCCAGCTGCTGATTGCAGAGCTGTGCCAGGTGTCTCACATCTCTAGCCCCAGGGAGGCAGCATCCCTCAAGGAAAAGATATCTGGGAGGTAAAGGTTGCTAGAGGCCACAGTCAACATCGCCAAACTATAGCTTTAACCCTAGGTGAGTTGCTTATGATTTACTTCTGTTTTTGCTTCTTTCAAACCTGAGTGAAACATCTGAATTCTTTCACCACTACTGAGTAGGCCTAATTGTGACTTATACTTTTGAGTCTGGTTTGGTATCCTTTTGACAATTCTTATACCTCCCACTGAAATCAACTTCTATCTTTTTCCTGGGAAGCTAAGGTTGGCATGAAAAGCTTATGCTGCTGCCTCTGCTGAGCCCTACCAATGCTGCTGACCCCCACTTAGGACCTGCCATTCCTGTCAAGGTCTCCCTTTCATTCTTCTTCTTTGGCATAGCCCTCTCCTAACAAGGCAGGACAAGTCTCTCTCTACCTACCACAGAGTCTGATGCTACCTTCTTTTCTGGGACCCCTGGACAAAAACATCCTTTCCTGAGCTGAAAACTAGAACTGAGACAGCCAGCACTCACCATCACAGGCTCCCTAAAAAAAGCATCATTGCCAAAGCTAGCCAAGGCCCTGCCTTGAAGGCAGCTTCCTCACTTCCAAGCACTGGCTGGAGTGTTTTCTCAGTGGCCTGTGCAAAGAACCTAGGTTTCCTGCTATTAAGCACAGCAGGGAGCCCCATGCTGCACATGGCTGAGGGCTCCACCCTTGTAACATTACTTACCCTGGGCACCTCGATAATAGGCAGATGCAATGCACTTGAACTTCTCTTGTCCGGCTGTGTCCCAGCTGTGCAGTGAGAAAAGAGAAAGGAAAATGGTAGCAGGTTAAGCAATTATAGTAATCTGACCCTCCAGGCTAGTAGTATCATGGAGGGAGACCCAAGGACCTGTACCAGTTGTGTCAACAGTGTGGGCTACAGAAAGGGCTTATATGAGCCAACTATCCCTGCCACCAGATCCTGATGATCCCTCCAGCAAAGAATTCTCACCAGATTCACAGTGCTACTGGGGAGAGCATGGCCTTAGCAGTTCCACTGCCCAGATGAATGGAGTTACAGCTCAGACTCTTCTGATTGTGACATTCAAAAGGAACATATGTCATTGGATTAGATAAAGAGGGATGAAGGGAAGGGAGGGGGGCTGGGAATAGGAAAGACAGTAGAATGAATCAGACATAACTTTCCTATGTTTACATATGAATATATGACTAGTGTAACTCCACATTATGTACAACCATAAGAATGGGATCCTAATTAGAATAAGTTGTACTCTATATATGTAATAATATGTCAAAAAGAACAAATAAAATAAATTAATTAATTTAGAAAAAAAGGAACATATGCTCTATAGTGTGGTGTGGCTTACTCCCTGTGAATGGTGTTGGGTTCCAGGCCAGGCCTTCAGCCATGGCCCTCTGCCACTTGCTCATGTGTGACTGGGGCACTGCTTCACCTTCCAGACTGTAGTTACCAGGTATGTCTAACAGGGATGTGATTTGTATCCCCTGGGTAACTCTGATCAATTATCCCTCGGGCTCTTTAAAGTAACACATTGAAATGGACTTAGAAGCTGAGCCACAATAAATTAATGCTATTTACCATAGGCATGATATAGAAGTTCTGTAGGCACATCCTGAGATCTATTTGCCCTGGTTTAGAACAAGGCAGGTGGTCAATATGCAGAGATAAGCCTGAAATTCAACAATGAACCTTTTTTTTTTTTTTTTTTTGGTACTAGTGATTAATCCCAGGGACACTTAACCAATGAGCCTCATCCCCAGTCCCTTTTTATATTTCATTATGAGACAGGGTCTCACTAAATTGCTGAGGCTGGATTTGCACTTGTGATCCTCCTGCTTCAGCTTCCTGAGCCACTGGGATTACAGGCATATGCTACCATACCCAGCTCTGAATACCTTTTTAAAGCCAACATATCAAAATTTAACTTTTCTCAGTAAATTGAAAAGTAAAATAAACCACAGACATGACATCAATGATCTTAAAGTTTTTTTCAAGTGATCCAGCATGATGCAGACTTTTTGGCTATCTTCTTTCATTTCTGGAGAAGATTCTGGTTGGGGAGTTGGGGTTGGACTTAGAGATAGGGCCAGCTGGGTGGCTGGTAACAACCTCAATGTAAGAGAGGCTGCAGCAGGACAGTAACGCTGTTTTGTTCTGGCAACTTTAATTAGATATAGCCTGTTGCTATAATGAGAAACCAGCCACTAGTCACTCTCTGCATGGCTCCATGTGGGACACCTGGCTCTTTGTCCTTCTCACCTTTTTAGATCCCTCAGTCTTACTGCCCTGATTTTCACAGCCTCTTTCGCTCTGGATTGACTCTGTACTGTCCCTTGGACAAGATATGATATCATCTGGCTCTAGGATAGCACTAGGACACTGCCTCGATAAGCTGGGAGCTGACATTCACAGGATCTGCAGGTCTAGCTTAGAGAGGGCACAGAGGATTGGGGGATGAAGCAAGATAGGAAGAAAGGGAAGGAGACCAGGACAAGCCTGGTTAATGCCAACGGGCAAGAAGAAAACAGTGGCCATCATGCAGGAGAGCAAGGTAGAGAGAGGGGCTGCTCAGGATACTGCGGAGGCCTAGAGCCTGAACAAGGTCTGTGGCATCTTTCAGGTGCCAGAGGAGTGAAAGGCAAGGTCCAGAAAATGTACCACTTTGGGCCAAGGTAAGCCTGGGTAGACCCTGGGCTGTTGTGAGAGAAAGTAAAGAGAGGAATTGAAACTAGTAGGCCACAGAGAAGCAGAGGCATGGGGTTAGGCAGGAAAGGAGATAGACAGAAATAGAAGGAAAGAGTAGCAGGGGGAGCAGAAGTTACTTGAGGGAAATGTATGAGGAGGAAGATGAGCACATCAGACCTGAGAGAGAGGTGTGGACAGTGTAGCCTCTGCCAGAACCCTCTTTGTCCAAGCCTGGCACTCAGGGACAGGATTTGGTCCCATTTTATTGCTGCATACAGAGGCTTATCAAAGCTACCTTACTTCCTGTGGAATCACTGGAGGTCCAGATTGGGGAAAGGCTTGCTAGAGCCTGGGAGCAGGACCAGACTTAGCAAGAGCAGAAGGCAATCAGTGGAGGTTGGAGATGGGTGGGAAAGTCAGGCTGTGAAGACCTTCCCCAGATCTGATCATCAACACAGAACAACTCCTGGGACTGAGGGAGGATCTGGGAACTCAGGGAGCTATAAAACCCGATTTCTCTCAACCACTCCAGGCTCTGCTTGTCCAGATGGGTCCTTGCTGAGTACCATGGGGTACAAATGAGAATGAGCTGGCCAACATTTTCCCCAGGCACCTCCTGAAAGTCCACACATAAGTCATGTGAGAATCAGCACCCACAACAGCAACTTACATCTGGAGGCTGTAGGGAATCCCAGCAATCTCAAATCGTTCAATTTCAAAGTCTACCCCGATGGTAGCCTTGTAGTCTCGGTCAAAAACATTCTTGCAAAACCTGTTGGAGGCAATAAAGCTATCAGAGAAGTATCTTCACAGAAATGGGCATGGAAGCTTTGCTCTTGATAGTGACACTATGTCTAGAGACAAATAAAGTACAATGATGGGAACTGATAAAGAAGGGACCATCCACAGAGGTTGCAGACAAACAAGTGTGTTAGCTCTCTGTCACTAAACAATCACCTGAAATAACCAACTTAGGGGAAAGGTTCATTTGGGCTCACAGTTTTAGAGCTTTCAGTTCATGATATTAGCCCCTCTGTTTGGGCCTGTGGCAAGGCAGCATATCATGGCAGCAGCATGTGGTGGAGCAAAAACACTCGCCTCATGGCTGGGAAGGGAAAGAGAGAAGGAAGAAGGGGTGGGGGTCCCATTATCCCCACTAAGGCCATGCTCCCAATAATCTGGAGACCCTTAAATATTCTACCACCTTCCAGTAGTACCATAGGTGGGGGAGCAAGCTTTTAACACATGGGGACAATTATTTAAACTGTGGCAACAGAGCAGCCAATAAGAACAAGGTAGGGGAAGAGGGGCTATGGCAGCCTCAAAGGCAAAATTTAGAACAGTGAGAGAAATAAGGGTTTATTCTCAGGGATGGCAATGAAAGGGTTAGCCCAAGGTCCTAATAGTGTGAATAATCCCAGGCTCTTGGATTGCCCTACTGTCTGTCAACTTCATCATCTCCCCCGTTTCTTGCCCCTTCCCCACCTGGCTCCCACCAGACTGAGGCTAGTTCTCAGCAGCCACACAGTCCCCACTGTGATAATGTGGGCCTCCCAAATAAAGGTGACAACCTGATGTTGGGAAGTGTGGTCAACCTGACTGGGTAGGAAGGAGATGACATGGCCTTACCTGTGGATGAGACTGGTCTTTCCCACATAGAGGTCACCAACCACCACCACCTTGGAGAGTTTGAGCCTGGGAGAAATATGTCTGTGTCACCCTTGAGCATGGTTTCAAGAGTGTCTTCAGCACACACAACTCCTTCCTGAGTTCTTTGCAGTGAGTCATCCCTCAATCCTGAATTTAGCATGGGCCACACTGCTGAGCCTTTTGTTCTCCCTCCCTGATCTTCAAAGGGAAGAGTGGGAAAGCCTACATTTGTTTTGGGAACTCTGCTTACCCTGGGGATGTACCCTTGACCCCTCTTAGCCAAAATCACTGTCTTGAGAATTAGAAATGGGCATAAGGAGAGGCTGAGTCATAGGCTAAGGGGGCAGAGGTGGGAGTACAAGTGGGGCTATGGTAACCAAGAATGATGGGTACATCTAATTTGGGGATGGCAGGGTGCCACACTGAGGATGCAGACCTGGGGCCCAAGAGTGGAGAGATACCAACACAAGGGGTGGGTTGGCAGCTTCTGTTTCCTGCTATGTGCCCTCTGGGAATGTGTACCTACATGGACTAAGCTCACTATAAGCAGATAATCCCTGACCAGGAACCATTGTCACCTACTCACCTGGAGATGTGTGCAAGACTCAAACAGGCCAAGAGGTATGCCATGAAGAGAACTCAGGGTGTGCACATCTGAGCTGTGGCTTGAGGCAAATTTGCTATGAAGTTGTTGGGCTCCTTAGGAACACTGCTTATTGAGAGCAGCCACACCCTTACTGTATATGTGTATATGTCCTGTAATCTGGGAAGCAGCATATTTGGGACTGTTGACAACACTTTCTTTCTGTAGCTCATTCTAAAGGATATCAATGGCTGAAGCAACCAACCCAGGGAAACATCAAATAGGCACTTCCCATGCTTGTAGACTGCAAGAGAGCACCTCTGTGTTACCTGGTGACCTGACCTACAATTCAATTTACCACATCTGGTGAGGGTAGGGACTGTGTCTACCCTACTTCCAGGAAGCCCTCTTCTTCTGGAATAGGCTGACCCTGACTCCATTACTCAAATTGAGAAGTAAAGATATTACCAGTATTATGGCAGGTACCCTCAGTACCTTTTTCTCCCTACCTCTGGTGTGGTCATGAGGGGTCAGGGATTCAGAACATGACTCTCACCCCATGAGCATGGCATGGCCCCTTTGACCATTCTGACTTGAACTTTCACTCCCATTGTGCAATTCTGGGGAACTCTGAGCTGGGCTCTCTTTTGGCCTCACTATATCTGTGAGCACAGCCAACTCCCTGAGCAGACTGTGAGCAGGCCCCTATACCTGTTATTTAAGAAAGAACAACTGCAAAATCCTGTGCCAGTAGTGATAAGTACTGTTGAGATAGGAACATAAGACGCATATCCCTGGCCCTTGTGGGATAGCTCTAGTGAGGAATACAAACAGGCAAAACAGCCCTAAGATAAGTTCTTGGGCTTCAAGAATTCACAGGAAGGGCACCCCATTCAGCGGCTTAGGATGGGGGACAGTGGGAGCAGAGGATCAGATTAGGCTCCCAAAGGAACTGACAGAGAACCAAAGAGGAAGGGGAGGCAACAAGAGTAAGAAAGATGTTTCAGCCAGGCACAGGGTGCATACCTGTAATCCCAGTGGCTCAGGAGGCTGAGGCAAGAGGATCACAAGCTCAAAGCCAGCCTCAGAAACTCAGCGAATCCCTAAGCAACTTAGCAAGACTCTGTCTCAAAAAATAAAAAGGGCTGGAGATGTGGCATAGTGGTTAAGAGCCCCTGGGATTAATCCCCAGTACCAAAAAAGAAAGAAAAAAAGAACGAAAGATGTTATAGAGAGTGGAAATGAACCTGTGTTGAGACCTCAGGATGAAAAAATCACCTGCATGAGCATCCGAGAAAAGGAAATGGCAGTGTGTGTCAAGTAAAGCCAGACAAGAAATCCAGTACTGGACTGTGTCAGTCTAGTCCATGTGTTTTCTTTGTTCATTTTTAAATTCATACTTGCATTTGTTCCTTCTGGTCATCTCTCCCAACATCTCACATCCCACAGGCTCACCCAACAGTCCCGGTGTTCCTGCGCTGGCAGGCTGCGCTCACTTGCCCGTGGAAGTGCTCCTTGAGCTGCAGGCAGGCATCAGGTGTGTACCACTACAAAGAGACAAACAGACAAATACACAGACAGGCACACCATCCTGCAAAGCTACAACAGCCCTGTCACCTGAGCTGGGCATCGTGGGTTTACCTACTTCCCAGTGCTCCCCCTGAGCCTTGAGCCTGGCAGCCTCATTGGCTTTCCCTATTTCTATCATATCATAGGCTGCAAAGTAGCCAATTTTAGTGAGCCGATTTTAGAGACAGGGTAACTGAGGCACAGAGTAAAGGGTAGCACTATGTGGACCCAATACAACCTGACTGGGAATTCCTCAGGTTTGAAGTGCTGTGGCCCTGAGGTACAGGATAGGCTTGGCCAGCAATGGCCTATGATCCTAACTACAGTAGGCAGAAGGAGAACAGATGCCCCAGGTAGCCTCCCTAGGGTAGGGCATTCTGGAACCAGAAGTAGCTGGGTTGAATCCCTGCTCTGCCACTCCGGGCTGTGTGATGTCATGCAAACTTCTCTACCTCTCTGAGCCTCATTGTCTTGATCAATATGTACTTCCTCCCATGAAACTTGGACTGTTTTGTGCCAATCATATTTCCCTTCCTTTCAGTTCATGAAATACCAGTCTCCACCATCCCTAGTTACCACTGTCAAGCTCCATAGAGGAAGCAATGGCCCAAGCTTTGTTGCAATGGAAAACCCAGCAGAACTGTCCAAGGTCTGTGAGTATGTGGAGAACAAACTTATTGGGGAAGGTGAATAAGGCGGGAGAAGGAATAGCTGCAGACCCCAAACACCCAGAGCCTACAGGTTGGTACAGATTCCAAAATATACAAAAGGCCATTTGGTGGCTTGTACCAAGCCACACTCAAACACCAATCAACTGATGACAGAGTTTTAATCTTCCAGAAATATTTTCTGTCATGTATTAACAAACACAGACACTGCTTTTCTCTCTCTCTCTCTCTCTCTCTCTCTCTTTGGTGGTGTGATGGATTGAATCCAGGGCCTCACACATGCTATGCAAGTGCTCTACCACTGAGTGACACCCCCAGTCACTGGAATGCTATTTTGGTAACAGTAACAATAATGAGAACAACAACAACCATTCCAACATGAGATGTTTATCCTTATGTAACAGTGGCTCCAAATTGTGTAACTCGCCTATGGTCACACATTTAATGAAGAAATCAGCATTCACACCTAGAACTGTCTGATTTATAAACTTCAGCCACACTGCAGCTCCCTGTCACCACTAGTCTGCCTTGGGCAAGTCAACATTCAGTTTTCCAGCTGCTCAAGAAGAAAGATCTCCTGGATTCACCTGCTTGATTTCTGGGGGTGACGGTAAGTTGAGGAAATCCGGGCATGGCCTCAGGGTCAGGAGAGCAATGTAGACAAAAAGCACTGGCCTAATGACTCTCTACCTTAGGAAAGTTGGTGATGATGCGGTCCCGGCTCACAGGGGGCCCCAAAGGCATCAGAGAAGACCTCATTCTTCCAGAGTCCTGTGGACTCAAACAGAGGTTAAGAGAGTGTTAAATAAAATTTATAGGAGCCCATCATTTTGGATTAGCCTCCTTGCACTAGGCCTCAGCAGATCAGTCCAAACCAGAATGTAGTCACTTGTGTTAGGTGCCACGTGATCAAACTGAACTCTGAAACAATCAGTTGTCAAAAACAAAACAAAAAAGCAAACAACAACAACAAAAAATCACCATGAGATTCATAGCAATTAATCCAAAGGGGCCCAATTTACCTGAGTCAGGATGATATGGAAGTCCCTCCATTTTAACCTTGGTAACTTGAAACTAATCTGTTTTTTGTCCTGTTTCTGCTTTCTTCAGTACTTTTCTGCCTATTAAACTAACCTCTAATCCACTGGCTATGGTGGTACAGGCCTCTAGTTCCAGCCTGGAGGCTAAAGTGGGACGATTATTTGAGCTCAGAAGTTTGAAACCAGCCTGGGCAACATGGAGAAACTGTCTCAAAACAAAAAGAGGGAAAACAAACAAACAACTTCTCCTGCTTAGCTCATCAGAACACTCATTCTATTTTATAGAAAGATGTGCTGCTGGATTCTAGGATCATTTGCAAATAACACCAATTAAGATCTTTAAATTTGGCTGGGTGCAATGGTGCATGACTATAATCCCAGGAACTGGGGAGGCTGAGACAGGAGGATCCCAAGTTCAAAACCAGCCTCAACAATTTAGCAAAGCCCAGAGAAACTTAGTAGGACCCTGTTTCAAAATTTAAAGAAATAAAAATAAAAAGGGCTTGGGATTGTGACTCAGTGGTTGAGCCCTCCTGGGTTTTCAAAAAGAAAAAGAAAAAGAACCCAAACTTTAAATTTGTAATTTTCATCTTGACAAGAATTAGGGAGCCATGCAAATCCCCAAAGATGTATACCTAGGAGTTTCTGCCTAACTTTTCATCAGTTTTAAAACCAGATCTAAACCTCCTTCTGTAAGGTATATGGGGAAAAGGCCAATGGGGCATAAGAAGTCAGGCCATCTCTTTCCATCTGCAGGCAGCACAGTGTGAGGGACTCAGGCCTGCTGGACTCCGCCTGGGAATCAGAAAACATGGGTCTCTTCTTGACAGGTGTCTAAGCAGGAGAGGCTCTTTCGCTGAGCTTAACTCTCTGGGGTGAGGCATTGCACAAAACCCAGGATGAGGATCACAGCTCAGGTAATGAAAGCAGAGTAGGGAGAGTCCCCTGCTCCCAGTCTTAAAAGGATGAAGGCTGACTGGTCTGGGGACTTTTATGTTTCAGGCCTTTTTCCAGAAAGTCCTCATCCCACCCAGCGTCTGGTCCCTCAAAGCCAACTCAAAGCCCTCCACATCATTTTCCGGTCCGGGGCTCCCTCTTCCCTGTAGGATGGCCCTGACCAAGGTCAGTCCGTTGTTCTTCATTTAACCGCGCTCCCCTTCAGGACCAGAATGGGCCTGGCCCCAGGTGGGCGTTCAGGAAATGAGGAGGCCAAAGGCTGGCAGACCGCGTATAAGTTCTGGGAGTAGGAAGCAGGCGGGGGGAACCCTGAGACCTTGCGACCCTAACCTCTGGAACGTGCCCGCACCGAGACGGAGGAGAGCCGACTTACCTAGAGAGCCTGCGAAGGTTCGGAGGTCCGAGCGGCCTGGTGGGGCAGCGCGCGCCCACCGCCCCGTGATCACCACGGCAACAGGGGCAACGCGGGGTTGGCGAGCGTCCGACGAATCTCGGACGTCGGGGGTGGGGTCTGGGCGGAGCTGATATGGGAAAGAGTCCGGCTCACAGGCGGAACGGGCGATCACCATAGCAACAAGAGTCTCCCGGGGTCTGGGCCAGTCAGCCCAAGAAAAGACTTCCGGACGCAGCCTAAGCGCCAGAGATCACCAAGGCAACCAGGGCGGAAACAGAATAGGCGGGCGATGGGCGGGACCAGGGAGCCCAGTGGGTGGAGCCGGAGCTCTATGGGAAGGAGGCCTGGATGGGGATTGACTTCAGAAAGAGGTTTGCGCGCGCTGCTCCCTCTGGCAATCATCTCAACAGGGAGGAGTAGTAGTAATCATGGGATTCATGGGATTAGAACTCTTGCTGTATTATGGGATTTGTTCGGAGTTCAAGCACCCTGATGGTTGTTGCCTGATGTCTGCCATCTTCTGACCTAACTGTGTAGTTCTGAATCCGACGCTGTCTGAAAATCACATGCATGTCTGGCTTCCAGAGCTCAAGCTACAAAATGAATTTCCATGATAAATGGGTGTTTAAAAGCTGACTGGAGCCGGGCGCAGTGGCGCACGCCTCTCATCCCAGCGACTCAGAGGCTGAGGCAGGAGGATTGCAGTTTTGGGGTCAGCCTCAACAGAGTCTTTAAGCAACTTAATGAGGCCTGTCTCAAAAATAAATATAAAAAGAGCTGCGGGTGTTGTTCAATGGTAAACTACCCCTGGGTTCAATCCCCACTACAAAAAGAAAAAAATAAGGAAAAGTTGACTAAAGTTACTGAACTCTCCTGAGCTGGTTTGTTTGGAAAGTGAGGTTGTGTGTGGAGAACTACATGGTCTCCAGAGGCTCTTTTTTTTTTTTTTTTTTTTTTTTTTAAAGAGAGAGTGAGAGAGGGGGGAGAGAGAGAGAGAGAGAGAGAGAGAGAGAGAGAGAGAGAGAATTTTTAATATTTATTTTTTAGTTCTCGGCGGACACAACATCTTTGTTGGTATGTGGTGCTGAGGATCGAACCCGGGCCGCACGCATGCCAGTCCAGCGCGCTACCGCTTGAGCCACATCCCCAGCCCTCCAGAGGCTCTTTAAAAATTTTATTTTTATTTTTTAGTTGTCAATGGATCTGTGTTTCTATATATGTGGTGCTGAGAATTGATCCCAATGCTTCACACATGCTAGGCAAGTGCTCTACCACTGAGCTACAACACCAGATCCTCCAGAGGCCCTTTCATAAAACCATGTAACTAGATTCAAAGAGGTCCTGATTTTCCAGTTTTGAGAACCTATTTAATTCAGCTCCTTTTTACACAGACAAGGAAACTAAGACTCGTATACATATGAAAGGATTCAAACCTAGTGAGTTAGAATTAGAATTGAAACCCAGATTTCTTGACTCCCGGCCCAGTGCTCTTCACAGCACTTTTCTAAAACAATTAGAACGTTCTCATTTTTAAAATTTATGTTTTAAAATTAATCTTTATTTTAAATGTGTGACTTTTATCATTTTGGGTGCAAAAAAACAGGTTGATTTTCATTATTTTATGTACTTTTAGGATGCTTCATTTCTCTTTTGGGTTGGTTGGAATCAAATTCATCCAAAGGTTAGCAGTGAGTGAGCAGAGCCAAACTGACTTTAGCCTTCTCTGATGACTAGTTTTCCTTTCTTGATGAAATTTCAAGGAGGGAGTTTGAGACAATTTCATTTTTGGGGGGGGGGGTAGGGTGTATCAGGGATTGAACTCAGGCGTACTTGACCATTGAGCCACATTCCCAGCCCTATTTTGTATTTTATTTAGAGACAGGGTCTCACTGAGTTAGTTGTTTAGTGCTTTGGTGTTGCTGAGGCTGGCTTTAAACTCATGATCTGCCTGTCTCAGCCTCCTGAGCTGCTGGGATTACAAGCGTGCCCCACAGCGCCTGGCTCATTTCTTTCTGAAGATTTCCTTCAGTCAGATAAGGAAAGTTCAGAGCAAGAGCTTCCTGTGGTTGACTGTGGGTATATTAAAGGGACCTTGATTTTAAGCAGCTGCCAAGACTTCCAATTCCATTTAATTCAAAATTGTTTTAGTCAGCTTTTTCACTGCTGTGATTAAAAGATCTGACCAGAACAATATGAGAGAAGAAAAGTTGAGGGTTCATGGTTTCCAAGGTCTTAGTCCCTAGAAGACCAGCTCCAATTCCTCGGAGCTGGATTTGAGGCAGAACATCTTGGCAGAAGAGCATGGCTGAGGGAACCAGCTCATAGGATGATCAGGAAGGAGGAAGCAGGACTTTATCCTTTCAAGGACAATAGGGGACAAAGCAGATTTCTCTCCTCTTCCTCCTTCATGCTGGGGATTGAATCCAGGGCCTTGTGTATGCAAGGCAAGCATTCTGTCAACTGAGCTATATCCCCATTCCTAGGGGGCAGATTTCTGCATCATAATATGATGTTCTTGATACACATATCCAAGTTAGTCATCTTTAATTCAGAACTAATATACTGGAGGCAGATGTTCCCATATTTTTGTTAATAGGTTTCATTGAGAAGGTCTCAGACCTAGGGGATAAACTTAGGTGAGTTGCTTTTTAGGCACCATAGTTTGCTCAGCTATGAACCTATATACTTCAAGGGTTTGAAGATCACATGAGATAGTGATCTGTTAGCTGCTGAGGCTGGTCTAGAACTTGTGATCCTCCTGCCTCAGCCTCCTAAACCCAGGTTCTGTGAAAGTGCTTTTAGATTGTAAAGTTCCATTCAAATCCATTAACAACTTAGTTTTTTCTATCCTTACTGAACATCTCATGGGATATGCCTGGCCCTGGGGAGCCAAGGAAACAGAATTGATGTGGTTTCTATCCACAGAGAAGTTGTATATCTCTAGGGGAATCAGAAATAAATAGAGGGCTAGGGGTAAAATTCAGTGGTAGAGCACTTCCTTCGCATACCCAGGGCTCTGTGTTTGATCCCCAGCACCTGGAGGGAGTGTGACAGTGGGGGTGATTAGGTATGAGATACGAAATATCTTAGTAGTTTGGATTTGTTGAGGGAAAAAAAGGTTCCTAGAGAAAGTGTCCACCAATTTGCCTCTTGAAGGACAAAGAGGTCATTAGAGTTACAGGCAATACAGGCTTTGGGAGGGAGCCGGTCATGGTAATGATATCTATAATCCCAGCTACTTGGGGAAAGCTACTGAACCTGAGATTCCTATCCCTAACCTGCATAATGTTAACCACCTCATGGCTTTACTCTAATGATCAAAAGCATGGAAAATGTTGGGCATGATAGTGCAGGCCTATATTCCCAGCGACTTTGGAGGTTGACGCAGGAAGATTCTAAGTTCGAGCAACTTAGTGAGACCCTGTCTCAAAAGAAAAATAAAAAGGATTGGGTCGTGGCTCAGTGGTAAAGCGTTTCTGGATTCAATCCCAGTACGAAAAAAGAAAAAGAAAGTGCCTAGTACTGAGAAAGGCATACATTAGTCACTTTCTTTCAGTTCTGTACCTTGAAGAAAGCTGGGGATGGGGGGTCACTTTTGTTCCCCATAGTAAACCTGTCAAACATTGTTGCTCCCACTTCGAGTAGGACGTTAGTGCAGCCGTTCGCGCCTGCGCCGTGGGCGCCATTTGTAGAAGCCGGACGGAGCAGCCGCTGCTGGAGTCTCCTGGCAACCATGTTGCCTGGCAACGGGAGCACGCCGACGGCTGGGGGGTGCCAGAAGACTGGAAGAGCTGAGGCAGGTGAGGGGCGGCTGTGGGTCAGCGGCGCGGGGACAGGGGGGCTCCCTGACCTAACCAGACCTGCCCACCCAGGACTGATGTCTCCACACCCTATCCTGCGTGTTTCTATAAATGACTCCAGTGTGTGCCCTCTAGAGGAGGGCAGGTCCCTGTCCCAGTGCCTACAGTTTCCTGAGAGGGGAGCCCAGATCAGATATGGTTGTGTCATTACCAGAAAGGCCCCTTTACCCTTGTCATGTGATGCCAGGTATCAGAGTTTGGTTCAATTTTTACTGGGGAGATTCCTGACCATGTGACTAAATGCAATAACAATTATAACAATAGCCACAGGTTTGTAGGTGTCTGTTAATGGTTAATATGATAATGCTGGAAGGACAGGAAGGAGGTACTACTATTACTTCTTTTTTTGTAATTGCAGAAAGGCACAGATGAAGGAGAAAACTTATTAAGGACCACCCTGACCTGGGATTCCAGCCAGCCCTTAACCACTAAGCCACACTGTTAATAGTTGTTGAAAGTGTGTGTGTGTGTGTTTGTGTGTGTGTATGTGTGTGTGTGTGTGTGTGTGTGTGTAATAAAAATAACTCATCCTCTAACCTTAATTCTTTTTTTGCAGATGTATTCTAAACATGTGAATATGGGTCCTTGACAGGTGAATGAGCTAGACCTGGATTTGGACAATGGCTTCTAGCTTTACCAATTCTGCGACCTCCAAGCTCCTTGGCTTTTCTCTTAATTTCCTCATTTGTAAAATGTAGATAATACAAGTCTTCTCCTTAAGGGGTGGTTGAGTTAGGTACTAGTTATTGCTGGCATCAGATAATCACTAAATAGAGAGACCATCTTGGTGTTTGCTTGTTTGGTTTGTTTTGTCCCTTCAGTGCCTGTGAGTGAGAACTGAGCTTATGAACTGTCAGAGTGTTTTCCTCTGTTGTTAAATGAATTGCATGGGAGAACTCTGAGGTTTGCAATTTGGACTGTTATTTTGCCTTCACTGTGACAAATCTCTTCATTGCTCTTAGCCTCAGTTTGCTTATCTATAAAATGCAATATAGCCATCCACCTGCCCTCACAATTTTGATGATCAGATGAAAAGTAGTCTTTAAATCACAATAGTAATAACACAGCTTTTTGGGTTTTTTAAATCAGTGGTCTCTGCAGAACTTCATTTTGAAAGTCCTTTGCATGTGGAAAGATGGCTCATGCCCAGATCTCCAAGTATCTTCCTCCCGACATCAACCCCACCAAGGCTGCCATTGCCTATGGTTGTAGGGCCCTGCCCAAGCTGAATGAGGAGCTAAATTCAGAAGACCTGCTGACAAGGCAGAAAGCCCTCATGGCCCTCTGTGATCTCATGCATGACCCTGAGTATGTCTACGAGGCCATCAACCTAGGTGAGAATTTCACAGCCCAAGTGACCATGACTGGGATCTTGGCATAGCTCAGACACTGTTTGGAGCTTCAGTAATAAGGGTTGCTATTTAATGAGCCTCACTTGGGGCCAGCAGTACCTCAAGTGTTGTGCCTGAGTTATCTTAGTTCTCGTAGTGGCACTTTTAAGAGAGGAAATGTTCTGAATCTACAGACAAGAAAACTGAGGTTCAAAGAAAGGGTGTGAGTCTGGGATTGCCTAATCAATAAGTTAATCAGGGGTTTTTTTTGTACTGGGGATTGAACCCAGAGACCACTGAGTTACATCCCCAGATCTTTGTATTTTTTTTAATTTATTTTTGAGACAGGGACTAAGTTGCTTAGAGCCTTGCTGATTTGCTGAGGCTGGCCTAGAACTTGTTATTCTCCTGCTTCAGCCTCCTGAATCACCGATTACAGTCATGTTCAGAGTTTTTATTTGCTGAATCTGGTATCCTTATATATATCCCATTCAAGGTCATGTGACTAGTTTGGGACAGGGTTGTAATTTTATCTCACATCTCTCCTGGGGTCAAAGAAATGGCAAAGGTCTTTTACTTAACACCATGGATGATTTTGATAGAAGGCACTGGTAGGAAGTATACAAGGAAAATTGAGAAGTGTTAGATGAGATGGTCTCTGGGTGTGAGCCCTTTCAGTGACTCTCAAATGCTGTGTAACTGACATGATTCTTTAACACCCAAAGCAGTGGAAACGCTAGTCATTCTTGTTGTCCAACATTTTCTCACAAGTTGACTTCTGGGTTAATTAATTTCTAGTAATGGCAAATGTTCAAAGATTTTTCTATCTCACAGGCTTCCTGGAGAGCCTGAAATCTTTGCTGAAGGATGATGATGACGTGGTTCGAATAAAGACCACCGAGGTGCTCTACATCATGGCGACTCATAACGTGGGCAGGTGGGCAGCTGTCTCTTAGACCAATGCCTTATTTGGAAGACACACTCATCTCTGGATGGAGGTTCTTGACTGACCTTAGTGTTCTTAAATTTTTTCTGTAGCACTGGTCTTTGGTGGGACTTCTGTTTGACCAGAACAAACCTTTGTATGGGGGTGATTTTTGGTTCCTTTTGTGAGGGCCTAATGGGGCCCTCTGTTCCAGACTAATTTTTATGTTAGCGTCTAGCTATGAACTTCCCACTTTGAAGGTAAAAATTTAGTTCAGATCCCACATCTGCAACAATTTTGTCTTTTCTTTGATTTTTATGGGAAGCAAATTTCCCTGTCCCAGATCCCCACAGGGTCTGTGGCTCTAATTCCTGTTCCTGTGCAGGTGGTAAAATACCAGCTTCAAAGCACACATCTGTTTTGGATTGGTGATCTTACTTCTTGCTCAGAATGCTAAGTTCTTGGTTTCTGGCACCTAGAAATGTCCCTTTCCTGTGTACAGATTTGCATTTTACATTTAAAACATATTTTACTACCACTAACCCTTGGTTAAGGGTTAGTGGTAGTAAGGGGAGGGTTGGAGGTGCTTTATCATATTAGTTGAGTTCAATCTTTTGACCAGAGATCACTAGTTTTACTTTGTATTAAAAACAGGACCCCACCTGGGCACAGTAATCCCAGTGGTTTAGGAGGCTGAGGCAGGAGGATTGCAAGTTTGAGACCAACCCCAGCAACTTAGTGAGGTCCTAAGCAACTTAGTGAGACCCTGTCTCAAAGTAAATAAAATGAAATAAAATAAAATAAAATGGGCTGGGGATGTGGGGATGTGGCTCAATTGTTAAAACACCCGTGAGTTCAATCCCTGGTACCGAAACAAACAAACCAAACTCTAAGTCATATCCCCAAACTCTAGCCCTGGTCTTCTATATAAAGGATAATAATGGCCAGTGTGCACAGGTCCAGAAAAGAAGGGCAGCTTATAGGGCAAGATGCTGACCGCCTTTAGGCTTGTTGAGTATGAACAGCAGTCACCCATTCTGAGAGATGTCAATCCATGTCAAGAGTGTGGTGGTATCTCATAAAACCCAAACTTACTGGGCCCTGTCACTCCCCAAGCTCTCAGACTGCTGGGATCCTCCTTAGTACCTGCTTCAACCTGATCCTGTAGCTCTGGGCTAATTGGGTTCTATGAATGGGGAGTGATGGTGATGATGTGGGGACATGGGGGGAGATAGAGGCAGGGGAAGGTAGTGCAGTTAGCATCCTAAATCACACACTGCAACAGGTAGTAGATCAGTGCTGTGGTCAGAGCAGTGGGGTGAGGCCGTGGGCTCTGGTGTGTCAGGGTGGGGGGCACACTCTTCTCCTCTGTGACCTTTTGATCCAAGTCTCAATTTGCCTATCTGAAATTACCTCAGAATGGTTCTTTAAAACTTTAGACAGGGCCAGGTGTGCTAGTGTGTGCCTGTGCTGAGGTAGGAGGATCACTTGAGCCCACAAGTTCAAACCCAGCCTGGGTAACACAGCAAGATCCTGACTCAAACCAAACAAGAACAACCAACCAACAAACAAAAACAATTTTAGGGGTACAGGATCAGGTTGAAGCAGGTACTTAGGAGGACCCCAGGGATCTGAGAGCTTGGGGAGTGACAGGGCCCAGGAGTCAAGTGTCTCTCATTTTTCTTGTTGTTTTTCCTTTTTTTTTTTTCCTGGACTTGATATGGGCATTAGGTTATAGTTTTTAGGGAGGAACAATGGATGCTGAGGAGAGATGATCAAATAGAAGTAAATGCCTAGGGAAGGTGACAGTAAATTATTTAGTGGCACTAGGATAACCTGCACTGGGGAGTCCTGGCTGTGCCCACATTAACAATATGGGAGGATATGGTGAAAAATCTGGCCTTCGCACAGAACATATTCAGTGTTCTCAGCCATTCCTCACACCACCATTGTGAGGCAAGTTGGGTACTGGGGGAGACCAGAGAGAGGACATACTACTGTGTGCCCAGGGTCTAGGAGTCCAAACTCCAGCCTCTTACCAGCATACTACATTGGACAAGGAAGACAAAGGGCCAAAAACAAATATGGGTGATTTCTAAATTTCCCCCAAGTTCAGCAGTAATCTTACAACTAAAGCCAACAGCTTTTGGAGCCCATTCAAATCCTGTGTAACTGCCCTGAACTGCCTGTGTTGAAACCTTTTTGCCCTCTTGCTACACAGGTAGTGATGGAAGGGGTGATGAGGATAGCAGCTCAGGCTGGGCATCTTGACACTTTGGGAAGTCAATTCACATGATATTTTCATGAACAGGAGAGTTTTCTAGATGGTCTAATCTTTCCTCTAGCTTGTGTGCTAGTGAGAGGGGTCACATAACTCTACAGACAACATAACTGGCTTTATTATTATTTTTATTTTTTGAGTGATCGAGATTAAACCCAGGGCCTCATGCATGCTTAGGACATGCTTTGCCACTGAAATAGACCCCAAAAGAAATAGACCCCAAAATATTTTAATTTTATTTTTAAAAATGAGATAGGGTCTCATTGTTTCCTAGGCTGGTCCTGAACTCCTTGGCTCAAACCATCCTTCTGCCTTAGACTCTTGAGTAGTTGGGACTACCGTTCTGCACCACCCAGCTTTCAAGCATGAATGACATAGAGTGGGTCACAGGGCACTGACTGATGAGAACCCAATGGTCAGTGAAGTCCCCTGCAACTTGTGTGTTCCACTATGACCTTTTCTTCCAGAACAATTCAAAACATTCCATAAATACATGACCAGTGAAACTCCACATCAAGTACAACCACAAGAATAGGATCCTAATTAGAACCTGCACCAGGCATGTATGTATAATGTATCAAAATACACTCTACTGTCATGTATATCTAAAAAGAACAATAACAACAACAAACATTTCATTAAGGTTAATGCCATTGTAGCACAATTAGTCCTATATTCTGGGAACTTAGCTGAGGGCTTCACACATGACTTCTCATTTATCTCTGAATTCTGCTCTGACAGATGTGACCTCAGCAGTCCTCTTTACAAGTTCAGTTGGATTCAATAATCAGTTGGTTGCTTTAAAGAAATGGTGAAAGCTGGGCGGCAGTGGCACATACCTGTAGTCCCAGCAGTTTGGAAGGCTGAGGCAGGAGGATCACGAGTTCAAAGCCAGCTTTAGCAAAAGCAAAGCTTGCTAAGCAACTCAGTGCAATCCTGTCTCTAAATAAAATACAAAATAGGACTTGGGATGTGGCTCAGTGATCAAGTACCCTAAAAAAATTATTTTAGATTACCATTTTGCTGGGCAATCCCTAGTACCAACAAAACAAAACAAAAACAAAAACAAAAAACAAAAAACCTCCCCAAAATCCAACCAAACAAAAAAAGTGATGGAGGGGTAATGAGGATAGAAGGGGATCCAAGAAAGAAATGGTATATTTTCTTTAAGTGATTCATTTTAACCCAAAACACAAATGATAAGGCATTGCTAATCCCCATATGGGACCTAGGCCTTTTCTAGGCTATGGATCCACTGGATGGTATTTCCTTGTCAACTTTTTTTTCTTTAACCACACACCTGATTTGCAACTATGGTTTCATTAAAGCAGAGCAAGAACTGAAAAACATCAGTGAAATAATCTGTGTGCAAAAAACATTCTAGAATCTTTTACAATTATCTCACTTCTTTTTTTTTTAGACTTTTGAGTCTTTGCAAAACATTCAAACTTTTTTTTTTCATAAGGAAATTTTAAAAAGTCTTCTCACCTAGTTGGCTTATTCATAATTATAATTACCCTATTCATAATGATAAAAACAAGCATAACAGGTACCCCTAAGTCTGGAGGTAAGCAGCTGGCCTCTGGCAAGCTCACAACTCAACTAGGGGAAGATAAGTAGGAGAAGTTGGGGCGGGTGGGCTTATGGAGCTCAATTGAGAGCCAGTGAGCTCAGCCCTGCAATTCAGGCAAGGTAGGTGCTTTGCCTGAACCCCTCTGCTGACCCATCCTCATTTTACAGACCTTGGGATTGATTGAGGGCCAGAAGAGTGAAAATAAGAATACAGGGGCACAAAGAGCTGGAGTCTAAATCATGGCTAGGAAGGAGCAGAGCTATGTGATTCTTGTCACCACATCAACTACTGCTCTGCTCTCATGGCTTCTGGGGATTCCAGAATGTGGTGTTTACTTCTGGCCTTGTCTGCCCTATCTAACATGAATTCAGACTCCCACAGGGGCCTGACCTCTTATTTGATCCTATCCAGGCATGATATTAGTTATGTCTAAATCCACTTTTTCTTCCCAGAAATGGCTTTTTAGAGAATGATATCATCCTTGCCCTGTCCTTCCTGATGGATGACCCCTACGCACTGTGCCGGCAGAACCTGCACCAGGCATTCAAGTACCTGGCCCAGCTACCTTCAGGTAGGCTTGCCCCACAAGCAGATCTGGTAGATTTTCCTGTGGCCCCTGGACTTCCTCACCAGGTCACATACATGCCAGAATGCAGATCACAGTCCACAGTATATTAAAAAAATTTTTTTAGATTACCATTTTGCTGGGCATGATGGTACATGCCTATAATCCCAGCTGCTTGGGAGGTCAAGTTAAGAGGTTCACCTGAACCCAGGAGTTTAAGACCAGCCTGGATAACAGACCCACATCTCAACGATTTTAGCAACAACAACAAAAAAGTTACCTTTTTATTAAAATATAACATGTACTTTTAAAAGCACACATACGGGCAGTAGTTCATAGCTCAGAGATAGAGTACATACTTAGCAAATACAAGGCCCTGTGTTCAATCCCCAGCACCCTTCACCTAAAAAAAGCAATAACTACAACAACAACAACAAAAGCAAAATCACATATGTGAATATTTGATTAAATTGCACTAAATGAGTATGCCATGTGACAACTACCCAAGTCAAGAAATACATAGCATATTTCAGTACTCCAAGACTTCCCATAAACACCATACAGGGTTCTACCTCACATCCAAAGAGAAACAGTATATTTAATTTATAAGGCCATAGCTTAGTTCATGTTTTTTTTTTTTCAGTGATGGGTATTGAACACAGGTCCTTACACATGGTAATCATGTACTATACCCCCAACCCTGTTCATGTCTTTTAAAAAACTTAATGGAAATAGAAACATACAGATTATAATATTTTGCTTCTTTCACTCAATGTTTTGTTTCTGAGATTCATGTATGTTATATATTACTGATTTCTGCTGTTTTAGTACTGGGGTTTGGTATATACATTATATATATAATGAGAGTGTACTGCAGTTTATCCATTCTGCTGCTGAGGGACATTTGAGTTGTTTTTACTTATGGCTACCAAGAACAAAGGGGTATAGGCACACTTATATATGTCTTCTGGTGGGCACATATATACATTTCTTTTGAGACATATGTAGGAGTAGAATTGGCTGGCATAAGATAAATTCATGTTCAGCTTTAGATGGTACTACTAATGATTTTCTAAAATAGTTGCACTAATTTTCACTCCCAGTAGCAGTATATGAGAGTTCCAGGTATTCTACATTCTAATCAACATTTGGTCTTTTCTTTTTATTTTAGCTAGTTTGATGTGTGTGTGTGTATGTGTGTGTGCGTACGTGTATAGTATCTTGATTTTATTTTATTTTTTAAACTTTTACTTTTTTAATATATATCCTTATTTTTTTAATGTGGTGCTGAGAACCAGTGCCTCACGCATACTAGGTGAGCGTGCTACCACTTGAGCCACATCCCCAGCCCCAATTGTTTTTATTTTAATATGTATTTCCTTGGTAATTAAAGGGGAGCCCATTTATTTATTTATTTATTTATTTATTTATTTATTTATTCATTCATTCATTCATTCTGAGATGGGGGTCTCACTATGTTCCCCAGCCTGATCCCGAATATAGGCTCAAGTGATCCTCCTGCCTCTAAGCCTCCTGAGTAGCTGGGATCACAGGTGCAGGCTACCATGCATGACTGGAGGCCCTTTAAAGGTTCTTTTATGAAATGTCACAGCAGGTTTTTAGGAATAAAGAAGGCCTGCCCCAAAGGTAATGTTGTACACACTCACTGTGGGCCCCTTCAACCCTGGTTTGTGGTACCCTTCAGCTGACTGTTCCTGCTAATTAGATGGGGAATCTAGGGTAACAATTACCTAGAGGGTTGACACTTGTCAGGTTGACATCCACCTGGTTGCATGAGCATTTTTAAATGAAGTGCTAATTCCAAGAGTTGGGACAGTAGGCCTTGAAGTGTATTTTAGGTAAAGGTAGACAAGTAAATGTTATAGTGCAGAAGTCAGATGAATCTGGTTTCCCTTCCCTTCATTCCTACAAGTTATTTCCTCAAATATAAAGTGAGGACAAAGTGAGATCAAAGTGAGAAAACACTGGCTAGGTGTACAGTCTGGCACCCTGTATAAGAAGTATAAGCATTCAGGGACTGTGAGACCTCCCTGAATTAAGGCCCAGAGACAAATGACTATGGGATCAGGTGCAGAGAGACAAGCCCAGCAGAGCAGTGCCCATGAGGATTGCTGCCTGTTCCTGAGGCACATCTTTCTCCAGCTGAACTGGGTTAGATGTTGGGTAGCATGCAAGGGTAGACAACAAGTGGTATTTTTAAAATGACCACTATAGGGGCTGGTAGTATAGCTCAGTGGAGGAATGATTGCCTACCACGTGGAGACACTGGGTTCAATCCTCAGCACTGGTTCAAATAAATAAATAAAGTAAAGGTATCATGTCCATCTACAATTTTTTTTTAAAAAAAGACAATTATATCCCTGGTCCTCTCCCAAGCCACCAAGATCAGTCTCTGGGGATCACCTCTACACAGTTTTTTTTCCCTATATGGTAGTGGGGATTGAACCCATGGCCTCCCACATGCCAGGCAAGCACTCTACCACTGAGCTACACATCTATTCCACACACATATATTTTTAAATGCACCCTTGGCTGTTTCTCACATGTGTTGAGAGCCTTGAGGTATCTTGTGTCTTCATAGAGGACCAGTACCAGTGCTGAACTAAACTTGTGCCCTGTGCTCACCATGCTAAAACTCAAAGAGTGAGGCAGGACCTGGTCACCTCTCATTCCTAGTGTGTGGGAAGGCTCTTAAAATTAGTGTTACCTATTTAAAAGTGTCACCCAAGGTTCTTAAAATTAGTGTTACCTATTTAAAACATTTGAGAAACAGAGATAATAATAATGAAGGCTGAATACCACCATTCAGCTTTGCCAAATTGTAACATTCTACAATATTTCATATTTGTTTGAAAAAAGTCATATATAAAATCCAAGTACCTTGTGAACCTTTTCCCACTCTTCCTCCCATCCTCCCTTGAACACTAATAAACTTTGTGACTAGATCCTCAATAAATCTTTATATTTTATCACAAATATAAATTATATTATATATAATATGTAATTTTGCTTTGTATGTCTTAACATGTCTTAACAGATCTTGCTGTATATATCCATATGCTACTTAAAATACCTTTTAAAACACTGCTTTTTTAAAAATGTGGGTACTAGGGATTGAATTCAGGGGTAGTTGGCCACTGAGCCACATTCCTAGCTCTATTTTATTTTTAAAAAATATTTATTTTTTTGGTGTAGATGGACACAACACAATGCATTTTATTTTTATGTGGTGCTGAGGATCGAACCCGGGTCCCGCCCGTGCTAGGCAAGCGCTCTACCGCTGAGCCACAATCCCAGCCCCCTAGCCCTATTTTATATTTTATTTAGAGACAGGGTCTCACTGAGTTGCTTAGTGCCTCACCATTGCTGAGCCTGGCTTTGAACTCAAGGATCCCCCTATCTCAGCTGCTGGGATTACAGGCATGTACTACCATGCCCAGCTTAAAACACTGCTTTTTAAAAGGTATTTTTTTTTTTTAAGTAGCATGGATAAATATTGAGATTGTCCATGTCATATCATGGGCTGTATTTCATTTATTTCTACTGCTTCATGTTTTCACAGCATTTGACTGAACCATGATATTTTTCTTTTTTTTGTTCTTTTGAGATACACATGACAGTAGAGTGTATTTTGACATATTATCCACAGCCATAAATTATGCCATGATATGTTTCTATGTTGAAACAACTTATTTGTTGAATTGTTGGCTCCATAGTTTTCACTTGTTTCTCTGTTGGGTGTTTCGGCTCCTGTGCTGCAGAAGGAATGACAGTGAGAGTTCCAGCTCTGGTTTTCCTGGTACACTCAAGGGAGAATCCCTTGGGTCCTCTCCTGAGGAGGGCGATCACACATCCTTGTTAGCATCCCAGTGGGTAGCTCTGGTGTTTCATTGTTGTGTTGCTTTGTTGATCCCTGTGATCAGTAAAAAGGATCAAAAAAAGTTTCCCCTCTGGCAACCGTCTGCCTAGAGCCTCTGGGGATCCAGGGTACCTCAGAGTTCTTTTTTTATTTCTTAATTTTTTTTTGGTAATTGTAGATGGACAGAATGTCTTTATTTTGTTTGTTTATTTTTATGTGGTGCTAAGGATCGAACCCGGTGCCTCATGCCAGCTAGGCAAGCGCTCTGGCACTAAGCTACAGCCCCAGCCCCTTTTTCTATTTCTTATTGATTCCAGGAAGTGTTCTTTGTTTATCTCAGATTTCAAGCCATTGTTGGTTACCTAGATTGCAAATATCATTTCCCAAGATGTTTGTGTGACTTCTTACTATTTATTTGTTGAATCATTGGCTCCATAGTTTTCATTTGAATAATGTAATCAGTTTCATCAATCTTTCCTTTTGCATTTTTTTGGGGGGGTAGGGTTGTGTGTTGAGTAAGAGAATTCTTTACCCTGAACTTTGAAGATATTTTGCTGTATCTTCTGCTGAAACCTTTAAGTTTTGCTTTTCACATTTAGTCTGTGAAGATACTTGGAAAGGAGTTCTATCTGTCTGTTTTTAGTGCTTGACAATCTAACACTGCCTGGATCCCAAAAGCTCTTTGGTTATCTGAGTTCTAAATGATGTTGCATGCCTGAAATTAGGAGGCTGAGGCAGGAGGATCACAAGTTCAAGGCCAGCCTTGGCAACTTAGCAAGACCCTGTCTCAAAATTAAAAAAAAAAAAAAAAGCCTGGGGATGTACAATGCCCTGGGTTCAGTCCCAAGTATCTAAAAAACCGTAATCAAACCAAACCCAACCAAAACAGAAGCCTTGGCCCTTTGTCATAGGATTTTCTGGGTGCTGCTCATCATTTGTGAAGGGCCCAGAAGGGAGGCCTGGGACCCTCTGGTGGAGGGATGGTTGGGGCTGGGAGGATGGCTGTACAGATGGATGGAGATAGGCAGGTAGTATGATAGGCACCCCTGGACATCCATCCTGGAGGAATTTTTGAGTACTGTGGCTTCTGGGTTGGCCAGTGTGGCTTTGCCCGAAGTGATGCCCTTGTTGGGCTTACAGTTGGGGATATTTAGGTAAGGCATGGGCTTTTATTTTCTTGATGGCTTTACTCTTATCAGCATGTGACCTTGGGCAGTAGTGTAGCCCATGGAAACTTGAGTTTTGTCACCTGTATAGTTTAGCTGACATAGTCTGAACATAGGACTCAGCATGTTCTCAGCATATGCTGTGGTCATTACTATGGGTTTCCTATCCATAGCCACACTTGAAGGAAGATGCTTTTTAAAAAAATCATGGTTCCCTTGACACCTGAGAGAGTACTTGGTTTGTGGTTAGCAGTCAATAAATACTGTTCAGCAGGTTTTATATTATATTTTAAAGGATCATTCATTGTTTTCTGGCTATAATTCACTTATACAATTGATTATTCATTCAATAAATATGTATTGAACCATTGTCTTGTTCCCGTGACTGTGCCTTCAGTTTCCTCCCCTGTAATTCGGAATTTCTGTGGGAGAATGTTTGTAAGGTCTTCCCTCTAATTCTGCATGATGGTCTGATTTGCTATGTGATTTCCCAGAGTGACCAGCAGGTGGCACCCTAGGACTGAAAACTGTTCCTACAGGGCCCTTGCCCATTCCTTGGAGACCTACTTTTGATGCCCCAAGATAGTGCTGTGTGAGGAGGGGAGAGACCAGGACAGTCCAGGCAAAGGCCATGCAGAGGCTTCCAGCCCAGGCTTCCCATTAGATCCTGAATGATCACCAAGGATTTTTCTGTTTTCACCCACTACTCTTCCTATCCCACCCCTGCTCCTGCTAACCCCCTGCGAAAACAGGTCTCATTTTGTGGTCAGGCATTCTGGGGAGAGAGTTCTGGTGCTTAAATTGAGGAATCTTTCCTAACTAGATTTTGGGATACAGATGGACACCCCAGGGTCCCTTGGAAGTTTTCCACTACCAGTCCTACGTGCATTGATTGACCAGGCACACCTGTGAATCTGGCCTGGCTCTTCCTTCTGTTACCCCATCCTTGTGCCAGGCTCTGAGATGCTGGTTTAGCTTTTGTGGCAGTGTGGTGGGATCTGATGTGTCCCTGATCCCAGTACGTGCAGCCTGGGCTTGGGTCAGGCCTTGGGAGTGAAGGTAGGTACCCTTCCTAACCCAGAGGAAAGTACTAGTTCTCCACAGGAGGGACCCTGCCTAAGGAAACTGGCTTCCTGGCTCCAGAAGGGAGCAAGTCTCAGGAGCCTTGGAGAGGCAGAGAACAGATGAGGAGATGTCTGGATGTAGTTTTGATCCCAGGCATTTTGAGGGGTAGAGGACATCCTTAGAGTCATAGCAGTTAGAGGGAAATCTGGGGGTGGTTGTGTCCATGAAGAACTTAAGTTCTGGGAGCAGGCTGCTTCTCCAGGCAGGACTGCTGGAGGAGAAAAGTGGGTATGCCCTCCCTTCAGCAGTGTGCCTCAGCCCCAGGCAGGGAATCCTTTTCTCTCCTTAGCAGCTTCCCAGACACCCAGACATCCAGAGCAAACCCTATTCCTCCTGGCCCTGACACCATAGGGCAGAGGGAGAAGGAGCTGCCTCAGAAGGGCAGGCCCTTTCTTTCCTTGCCTGCCCTCAGGACAGGGTGCATCAGGGGCCCAGGCACATGCTTGGCCTTACAGTCATTGGTGAGCTGTTGCTCCTTTCTCCAGTCTTAGTGGGGATAATGCCCACCAACAGGGACACTCTGCTTGCTTGGCTCCCGACTTGCTGTACCTGTTAGATGCCTCTTCCCCTCTTTCCTCCCCTTTACCTGACCATGTCAAGCCTGGCAAGGGTCATAGAATCTATCTTCACCATCTCTGTTGGGTAAGGTGGCATTTTCCTTGAGGCTTTCATAATATTCCCAAGTAGTTTGAGACAAACTGTTACAAATGGAATTACTACAGGGATCAGATCCTCCCCAGAGCATGTCTGGGCTGCATTAGCTGGCACTTGCTGATTTGGGACCTGCCTCAGCATTGAGGACCCTTGCCAGGCTCCTTTCAGTGAGATGATATCCCCAGGGTGTCATCTAGCCTCAGTATGGCCCCCTCCTCCTCATGGTGGTATGTAACCTTCCCTGGTACTTGCCCCTCTGCCAGCTGGACCCATACTCCTATGCCCCTTTGTCCTGGATGGTTGGCATTGTACAGGGCTTGGCAGAACTCTGGGGAGTGTGGACAGATGGAGTGCAGCCACTTGGGCCCTGGGCCTGACTGCGTCACTTGTTACACACCGATGGTGGGATGTTGTCCCCTCTCAGTGTCTGCTTCCTCTTCTGTAAATCAGAACAAATAATCTTGGCTTCCTAGGAGTTTGGGGAAGAGTGAGAAGTCACTGAAGGGAGATAGGATTACTGTGACCACGGTCATCACCCCACTGTCCCACCTTGGTGACCATACAAGTTATAGGGAAGGATGACAATCTCTCATGGGTAGGGAGCTACACATTAGTGTGTCCTGGGAGAGAAGGCTGGGGCTATAATGTAGTAAGATAGGCTAGACATAATCACCAGCAGAGGGCAGGCCAGCTTGGTTGACCCCAGCTCCTCCCCTTCAGCCATCCTCATCCTGCCCTCCCCTGCAAGGCTTTCTGTGGATATTTGCCTTATTGGTCTCTCTTGGATTCTCCAACTCAGCATGTGCCTTTGGAGAAAGATGGTGGGTCAGATGGTGCCCTTCCCTTGAACTGTCCAGTGGAATTTGCAGATACCTCTTCTTACTTTGCCTTGGAGTACTCTAGGAAGTAGAATGTGGGCAGCGATGCTGGGGTGGCTGTGAACTGAAGGTTGGGTGGATCCTGGACTGTGAGGCTGGGAAAGGGCATGTAAAGCAGAGAGATCAGCAAGAGCAAAGGGGCGGGGGGTCTTGTGAGAGAAGAACCAGTGCACACAAGCGGCAGTGGAGGACAGAGCTAAGGAGCCCAGCTGTGAGACCCCAGTATGGGGGTCTGGGAATCTGGGGTTCTTCTGCAGCCTATGGGGAATTGTGGGAGATCTTGTGCTGACTGGGCTTTGAGAACCAGGAGGGAGCTCTTTACTGGGGGAAGTCCTCCTCTGGTCTTTATGCACATCAGCTATGTATTTTTAGGTTAAAGATGCTCACAGTGAAATAACTGCTCTTTTTCACAGTTGGCATTAAAAAGCACAAAATAAGTGTTAACAATTTTAAGTTACATGTTATTTCTTCTTAAACAAAAGCTCCTTTGGGTTCTTGCTGTTTGGAGACGTGGGGAGGTAGAAAGGGAATCCCCATACTGGATACAGTGGGAATGGGGTGGCCAGAGCCAGGTCCAAGTGGTGGATCTGCACATGTGTGCATGTATTTGTATGCATGAGTGTGTGTATGCATTTGCATGTGTATACATTCCTAAGAACACAAGCTTGTCAGTAAGCAGTGGGTCCCAGTGTACACTTCTTCCCTAGCACCCACAGGGTTTGCACTATACTTTTATGGGGAGTGATCTTCTTCCCAGTTGCCCTGGGAAGATGATTCAGACCTCAGCAGAAGTCATTTGTAGGGTGAGGGGTCTGGTTAATGGTGCAGCCTAGACTATTGCTGGGCAGGGTCCTGAGGGCAATAGGAGGTTCCCTTGGTCTTCAATCTCCTCAAGCCACAGGGCCCTGATAGGTCTCCCCACTCTCACAGATTCTTTCCTCTCAAGGTTATTCCTGACAATAATTTTAAAATGATTTTACCTAGGGCTGGGGGTGTGGCTCAGTGTTGCAGCACTTGCCCAGCT
This sequence comes from Spermophilus citellus, assembly GCF_964194105.1. Lineage (NCBI taxonomy): Eukaryota > Metazoa > Chordata > Mammalia > Rodentia > Sciuridae > Spermophilus > Spermophilus citellus. Next base: position 75,501,716 of record NC_138184.1, read on the forward strand.
GGGTTCAATCCTCAGCTCGGGTGGGGGGTATTTATCTAATTGTATGGAAATGTGGGAGCAGAAGAGGAAGGAAATTCAGTGTGGAAGGTAGCCCCAGCTGCCCGAGACAGCACCAAATTTAGCCATGTACACAGAACACTGGGACAAGATTCGGCTCCATTCAGGGTATTTTATTTTCTTCAAGTAGACAATCTTTGACTTTCATATGATCACCAGTTCCTCTCTTTCCCTCTGTACATCTCTTCAAGTCCTTGGCTGTGATTCTGCACGCTGACCTTGGACACATGGGTACTGAACAAAGGGCGAGAGAGAAGGAGATATGCTAAGGGCTCTGGAGGTGCCTCCCCTCCCAGCAGCAGGGGTTCTTATTTACACATGGTTCTCGGCCAAGGTCCTTTCAAGGCCAGTGCCCATGGGACAGGAAGGTGCAGAATGCATGGTCCCAGCAGGGCCTCCCTCAGGCCACAACGCTGGCTGTGCCTTCACAGGAGTCGTAGCAGCTCCCAGCCTATCTCAGGCTTGGGGCCTGTGGGGACTGGGGGTTGCAGGGGAACAATCTCTTGCCTCTCCTTCCTTCACTCAGCAAAGCCACAGATAATTTATGCTTTAAATACCAAGACATTTAGCTATTGTTCATTCGCTCCTAGGTGAAGAACCTTCTTTAAATACATCACATTTATTTTTCTTAAATAAAAACAAAGCAGAAAACTGCACCAATAACAAGAGGACACTACAGAGGCTTATGTACAACATATGTCCTGCACTAGCCTTGCAGGACTATTCGCCCCAGAATCCTTTGGAGCAGAGGGACAGTGTCATCCGGGTACGACTTTTACACTCAGCAAGCCAGACACAAAAAGGACCACCTGAAAAAAAATATGTTTTGAAAATCTGCATTTAAAAAAGAATACTCAACTGCATCTGAAATTTCTGTATATTTTTTGTTTTCCTGCGAAACACGATGAGATTTGGCCAAAATTAAAAAAAAAAAAGTATGTCAGAGAAGAAAAAACCAGGTTTCAATTTATAAAACATCAGACCAGTAGAAGAAAAACTGGAAACCCAGCTGGTCTAAATTGAAGTAAATCGTGCCACTTGTTTTATTGTGTTGATTTTTTGCTGCATATTTTGAAGCTGTTTAAAAAGAGCCATGAGTGGCTGAAGGTCTGGTTAGTGCTGTCACATGGCTCCTCAGGTCCCAGGTCCAGGACAAATGGGGTACAGAGCAGCTGTGTGTAGGGTATGGCCAGCAGGAATGGCCTATAGTCCCTGCTCTAGCCTTCACTCCTTGTCATTGGCAAGGTCCTCAGTCCAGAATTCAGGTGGTGAGCTGGCCTTCCTCCAGGCAACAGGGACACAGTTGGCCTGACCTGGTCCCAGCCCTGCTGCCTTTCCTCAGCAGTTGGATGCAGACCTCTGTGCAGAGTGGGGCCAGCTCAGGAAGGCAGAGTGAAGGGGCAGGATGATCTTATAATAAACTTGTGACAACAGCTCTTCAAATCTTGATGAGACCTCAGTGCTTTGGAGAACTCTGCCATCTCCAGGTGTGTGTGGTGTATGTGTGTGTGTGTGTGTGTGTGTGTGTGTGTGTGTATGTGTGTGTGCATGCGCGCATGTGCACACGTGTCTAACTACCTAGCAATCTATCCATATATATTTATGTTTGCAGAAATGTGGGGCCAAGGAGGTGGCAGCTGAGGGTTGTGGGGGACATTCTTCAGGCTCCCCATTTCCTGCCCCTGGGTTGGGCTTCTCTAGCACGAGTTGGGGTGTGATTCCCCATGGGTTTTACCATAGGCAAGCAGGCTGGGCCTGGCTCCTCAGCAAAGGCCAATGTACTTAAGATTGTTCTGTATAATGACATCTGTCACTGCGTCAAAGACAAACTGGATGTTACTGGTGTCAGTGGCACAGGTGAAGTGGGAGTAGATTTCCTTGGTCTCCTTGTTGCGGTTCAGGTCCTCGAACTGCCGCTGGATATAGACGGCGGCCTCCTCATACGTGTTCTGGCCCTTGTATTCAGGGAAGCAGATGGTGAGCGGGATGCGCCGGATCTTCTCTGACAGCAGGTCCTTCTTGTTCAGGAAGAGGATAAGTGAGGTGTTGATGAACCAGTTGTTGTTGCAGATGGAGTCAAAAAGGCGCAGGCTCTCCGCCATTCGACTCTGGGTGGGGGAAGGAAAGTGCTGGCATTAGCATGTATAGACCCTAGACCCTCAGTCCTGCTGGGAGGAAGCCTTCCTTAGCACAGGGTCTGCCAGCTCAATTCTGGTCCCCAAGAGAGCACCATGATTTTATAAAGTCCTTCCTCTCTCAGGTCAGCTTCCTCCCACACTCTGAATCCCATAGCGTTTCCCATGCCTGTCTCTTGCTTGCCCTACATCCATGCACGGAAGCTCAAATCTTCCACATGAGCTGCTATGAGATCATGTCTCCTTTAAGTCTGGGTTTTGTGCAGTCCTTTGAAATTTTGATCCTGCTACATGGTACTTCTGAAGGGGCAGCCTGCACATCTGTAACCAAAGAATTCTGAGCTAGGAATGAAACGCCTGCCCTGCACCAGGCTCCTCTCCCCACCTTACCTGGCTTTTTTACATTGCTAAAGGCTTCCAGCCCTGCTGTATATTGAGGGCAGGATCCTGGCCCTATTGCCTGGTGGCCTGGACTGAGCAGGTAGGCTTGGCCCATGGAGAGAGCAGAAAGATGGCATTCAGGATACAGCGGTGACCAAATTATAGAACACGGCCCTATTCACCACCCATCTTCGCCTCTCTTCTTTCTGAGGACCTTGAGTAACTCTGGACTTCAAGCAGTATAATGCTTTTGTCTCCCCAATCTACCACAAAACTGACAGTTCTCACTTCTAAAAGAAATAACTACTGAGAACTACAAGAACTCCTACCTGGAATTACTGCTGGTGAAAGTTGTCCTCATTTTAAGATAAATTGAACCAGCTAAAAGTCCAGACAAGTCTGGTTCCAGTTTAATTAAGATGTAAGGCTTTGGGGCTGGGGATGTGGCTTAAGCGGTTGCGCGCTCGCCTGGCATGCGTGCGGCCCGGGTTCAATCCTTAGCACCACATACCAACAAAGATGTTGTGTCCGCCGAGAACTAAAAAATAAATATTAAAAATTCTCTCTCTCTCTCTTTCTCTCTCTTTAAAAAAAAAGAAGTTCTCTGCCCTTGTCCAAGTTAAAGATTAAAAAGCCAATTGATATTAGACTTAATAAATCAAGTAATCATATTCTAATCTCTGATAGAAATATTGAAATCTCTGAAAGAATATATAACTTCCATACAAATTAGGTGGAAATGCAGTAAAAATAATAAAGTCAATAAATATAAATTTACATTAAAAAAAAGATGTAAGGCTTTGGATTGAAGGTCTTTTCTGACCAGATTTTATCACCATTGACCATAGTATTGCAATGTACTTGGCATTAACAGTGCAGACATGAGACACCAATATCACCAATGACTGCAGTAATAATAAATGGCAACTACAGATGGACATGCGGTGATACCTATTCAATCCTCACACCATCTTATTCCCATTGTACAGATGAAGAAACTGAGAGCTAGAGAGGCAGGAAATGTGTTCCATGTCCCTTGGTTAGGATCTCTAGGCTTGCTGCTCTTGTAGGTTGGATCCAAGGGAGGTCACCCCAGGGGTAGCCGGGAGGATGCCTCACAGACACCCTGATTTCTATGTCCATCTGGGAGACCATGTTTTCCAAATCTAATCTTGTTCCTTCTTTAGATGATCTCAGAATACAAACTGAAAAGTGGGTAGCCTCAGGTCTAGGTGTGGGTAGCCTCAGGTCAGGTGTAGGTGGAAGTGACCTTACTGCAGAGAGAATTATGAGGCAGGGCTCCAATCACAGCAGTGCCCTGGGGAACAAGCACCTCCACAGTTGAACCGGATATGATGTTCCCAAAGGTGAGATCAGTGTTGGTCTAGGAATGTCACATTCTACTGGGAGAGTAATTAGCTCTAATTACTGGAAGCTACATTGTAAAGATAATGTGGAAACAGACCTGTCACTTCTCATAGGAATGTTATAAGTGGAGGCTATGTTTCTGATCCCCAATACTGCATCAGCTATGGTCATTAACACATGTTCATTGAGCAGATGCTCGCTGAACATATTCTGAACTCATGGGCCACTGACAGGTCCACATGTCTGGCGATGGGCCCTAGAATTGTGAGCCCTGGGGCTGAGGGAACAGAGGGGCTAGGCAGGAGTATCCAGCTCCATTTAGGGGTGGGCTGGCGGTATGAAGAGGATAGTCTGGTCATTAGCAGGTTGTGATCATGGGGTTGAAGGGTGGACAGACAAGCACAGAGTAGGAGTAAGGGCCTGGCTCAGGCTCCCTGAATCCTGCTGGATCACCTGGGGTGAGAGTCGGCATGGATTCTGCATCCAGCTTAGCCCAGCTTCTTGGGCAGGAAGAAGAATGTAGCCAAGAAGAGAAGTAGGAATTCACCTCAGCATGCTACAACGGTACAAGAATGCTGGCCATCGCTCAGGGAGGGCTCTGTGGGTTGATTCTCTGTAGGGCACATGTGAAGGGGAAGAGCTCAGGTGCTGAAATCCACGTGGAGCAAGCTGGAGTGGCAATGGGAGGAGCCAACAGACCAGATGGGCAAATCTATCCCCTAGGCCATCTTAGCGACCATTTTTGTTGGCACCATAAGCCCCTTCCACCCAAGTGGTCTGGACCCTTTCCCTGATGATGCCTCTCAATAGGCTTTGGAAACCCTGAATGATTCTGGGCATCCTGCTCCTGACAAAGATCACGGAAACTCAGACACTTATCTCAGAAGGCAGCAGAAAGCAGAGGAGGTAGGGTCCTTCCTCCATTGTGTGGCATCTTTCACACGTGCTCACCAGAGTTTTTGATTTCAGGTCTAGGTGTGGGTAGCCTCAGGTCAGGTGTGGGTAATGGGCTTCCCAGAAGCTCAGGACCCCCCCCCCTCAGGCGCCCATTCTCACACCTCAGGTTCCTTTTGCTTTGCTGGTATTGGGGGGGCTCAGATTTTCCTGTTCTTCTCTTTTCCTTAGGACAAACCAGGGGAAACCACACTGGCCCTCATGGCAGGCTCCTGGGAGGTGGTGATGGGCCTCAAAGAATAACAAAACCTCTATATGTATGGATGCCTGTCCCTCTTGTCCCATCTCTTGAGTCCTGCCCAGCAGGATTCAGGAGAGCTTATGGAGACATTGACCCTTGTGTGTGACTTGTGGGCTCACAAAGACATGAAACTTCAGAGTGGGAGTAGACCCTAAACTAGCTGTCTCCATTTAACCCTCACTGATGCTGGCTGAGCCCTCATTGAGTACGAGCAGTGTACCATGGGGAGGTGGATGTGGACACCTACTCTAGCATCTTTACAAATTGGGAAGGCTGCTCAGAAGGCCTAGAATGGGCAGCATGAACTGGCATGCACCCTTTCAAGGTGTCTGAAGGCCTGGCAAGTGAGGCAGAAACTATGTCCTACTAGGATGTGTCCCTAGACTAGAGGCTGAGGGCCTACAGGTAGGTCTCTGCTCAGTGGAAACTGAAAAAGGAGCTTATACTCAGAAAGTGGTGCCATACTTGGCTCAAAAAGACCAACAGTAGAAGCAGTGATGGGATCTCTGTCTACTCCCCTGACATGTGCCCAGTCTAGGGTCCCTGTGCCTGCCCATGGGTGCCTCTTAGCCTCAGAACCATGTCACAGTTGTTCCTATGCTCCTGCAGTCCCACATGCAGGCAGGTGGGCAGAATGGTCTCCTAATAATTCAAACCACAGCCATTGAAAGAGCCATGCTATTTTGGGCTGTGACTCTGGAAACCATATAAAGTTTGCGTGAGTATGAGGAAGGGAGGGATGAGGCCACATGCCTTGTATCTCAGGCCTCTTTCCCGCAGTACCACCTACTTGTCCAAGTTCTGCTCACCCTGCAGGGCATTTTTTCCATCTCCTTAGCACATAGCTGACTATTCCCTCTGTACCACCATAAGGTCCCAGTCCTTCAGTCTGGTCTTTAGGAGTTCTCCTGCCTTGGTGGGTGTAAACAGCCAGAGGCAGCTTTGTAGTCATCCAATTCTAGTCACTTCTGCCACATCCATCCTTTCCCTGTCCTGTAGTGACTTCCCCAATCAGCCAGATACAAACATGCTCTCATCAAACCCAAGAATCAGAGGAGTTGTCCCTGTGATAACCCCCGTCAGGGAGAAGTTTTCCCATTCCACACACTGACAAGCCTAGAGGGGGGCTCTCTTGCTAGGGCTCATGGAGAACACCGTTTTTTCACCAACCACAATGTTCTCTCCCAGGGAGAAGCCCTCCATGCCCTTACCTCTCCAGTTGCCAATGGAGAAGCCGTGGTGGGAGGAAGTACAGCAGCCATTAGTTATTGTGATGCTAGCCCAGGGCACTGATGCTCAACTCTCCAAGATTTACTCACCAGCGAAGTGGCACCTTCTAGGAGGCTGGGGTTTGTCTGCACATTTGTTTATAATAATAACATGGAGCAGACGGTTCCCATTAGAAGCCTGTGCAGTGGCGGGAATCTCAGGGCTGGTTGATGGGAAATCAGTGATTTGTAACAAGGTGTGTCAGTGGTTGGCTATAGTCCCCAGGGTGGTGCAGTCATTTCTTTAGCCATTTGCAAGAAGAAAGCCCCTGCTCCGACAGAACCAAATATACCCAATGTCACTGAACCTGTTTTACCTCAGGGTGGTACTTGTTTGGGCCTTGTCTCCCATACCACATTATGAAAGGGACTGATGGCCCATCCCTTAGGGGTTTTCAGCTTGCTGACCTTCAAGTATGCGTCTTCATCTAAAGCACCACTGCCAGGTGCCAGCACCTATAATAGCCAAACCAGCTCCTGGAATAGTATTCTGAGTGGCCAGTGAGTTAAGGAGCACAATGGAGCTTGTATCTGGTTAGTCAGGAGCTGAAACCCCTCAGTCTTAATTCCCCAGAGGCTCTACTCATGACACAAAGAGCAGATGTCCCTGGTTATGTGCACAAGGTCTGGGATTCACTTTTTTTTCGGGAGTACCAGGGATTGCACTCAACCATTGAGCCACATCCCCAGCCCTATTTTGAATTTTATTTAGAGACAGGATCTCATTGAGTTGTTTAGCACCTCACTTTTGCTGAGGCTGATTTTGAACTTGCGATCCTCCTGCCTCAGCCTCCCAAGACACTGGGATTACAGGAGTGTGCCACTGCGCCCAGCTGGGGTTCACTCTTAGCACAGTGCTTGTTTTGCCTCAGACAACTCCTTTCTCCTCTTGGGCCTGGTTCCTTATCTGTAAGATGCCAGGACTAACCTGGTGTAGTGGTGCACACTTGTAATCCCAGAGACTTAGGAGGCTGAGGCAGGAAGTTTGTGAGTTGGAACAACTTTGTAAGTTTCAGCAACTTAGCAAGACCCTGTCTTAAAAATTAAAAAGGGCTGGGGATGTAGTTTATGGGTAAAGTGCCCCTTTGTTCAATCCCCAGTAACTCTACCCCTTCCCCAAACAACAACAACAACAACACAATAACAACAACAACAAAATGCCAAGCTATTATGAGGAGGCACAAAACTAAACAACCTGTAGCGGATGGGCATTCTCCCTAGCCACACCACTTGCCCCTCACTTTGGCACTGGAATGTCCTCTCACCAGTGACTTCTTACGGGAGGACCCATGGGTAGAGGAGGATGAAGTGGAATAGAGGGGAAAAAGCCTCAGCTCTTCAGTCAGGGATTCAGCCAGTGATACACCTCTGTGCTGGTCATAAGCCCAAGTCAGCTTGGCTTCCCAGGAAGCTCCTGTGACTCCTTAGCTCAGAGGTCTGATGGCCACCCAAGGCAGATTGCACCACATAACATACTGGGTCAGCCCCTTCTACTGCATGTTGGGACAGTCTCCTTGCAGTAAGTTCCCCTTGTTTGTGGGGCTGAACATCGCCAAGTACTAGTTGAGTTCTTCCAGTTACCACTATTAACCCCCATTAATAGGTCAGGCTAAATGCTAGCTCATAGGAGGGCTATTTGGGGAGGCAGGAGTCTCACCCAGGGCCTCATGGAACCCATGATCTGACCCTCAGTTCGGTGCACCCCTCCTGGGACACCACAGTGCTGTATCCTGAAGCCCACTTGTGCTGTTGCTATAGAGAAGCCCAGAGGGCAACATCCTTCCTTTTCTTTCTTCACAGTCACCCAAGTGCTGTATATGGTAACTCAGTGGCCACTCTGAGGAGCAGAAGAGTCACCAGGCTGGTTCTGAAGCTCTCTTCCTCCCCTCATTTCTAATGTCCTCAGGCATGAACCATCTTCCTATAGGCTGTCTCCTGACTAAACTCCTGAGGATAAAATCTGGAGTCCCACACAAGCTCTTCATGACCCATATATTCTTTATCTCCTGTTCCCCCATTTCCTCATTACTTCCTATTCTCTCAACTCACCAGCCCCTCAGTGCCTCACATAGGCCAGCCATGCCACACAGAATATGCTCAGTCTCTTGTCTCACTCTGCCAGCTTATCAGTGCCTCATACCCCTCACCTATGATGACAGTAGCTCACAAACGGGCTTGGCTTTTAATCAAACACACACACATTTGTACACATGCTCAGAACTAAGTATACTGGTGAGCACATGATAGAGGCTGACTGCCCTAGTGTTTTCATTGTTTGCTGTGGGACATTAGGCCCTTCACCCACTGGGGGTGGGAGCTTGGGTCCCCATCTGCTACATGCATGTGGCACCTGTCCTGGTGTGCCTGGCTGGATGCAGAACTAGAGGCAGTCACATTACCTCAGGTCATCACACAGGTTGTCAGGTTAGTGACGACTACCACCTTCCTTCCCCATGAATAAGGGATGGATAACTGATATAAAAACCATAAAATTTCCAAAATGAGCAATTATATTTTATGCTTCAAGTAAACTGTGGTTTAGAAAATGCTGTTTTAGTTTCCTCTAAGAAATGAAAAAGACCCATGTCAAAATAGCTGAAAAATCAGCCCTAGACTCCTTGACCTTGACCTCCTTTTGGGAGGTCCTGTGGTTAGGTGGGTAGCCAGTGTTGTTTTGGGATACCCCTGTAGAAAGCTCCTCCAAGGCCCACACTAACTTCATGCACCTCCTGCCTTGGATGCCACCCTGGGGCTCTAGGTGCCACCAACCCCTCCTATCCTGAGAAGGCACACTGTGTGTGGGCCTTGTCTTCATGGGGACATCGCTCATCTCTGGACCACCCAACAGCTCCTCCTAGAGGCCAAGCACACGCCAGTTTCTCTTGGTTTCCATGCTGGCTACCAACATGTGACACTTCTCTGGAACACTAGTCCAGTCTAACCCCTTCCCAACACTCCAGCATTGGGACCCTCACCTCCCTATCCCTACTCATGCTAAACATGACCCATTGGATGATTCTCATCACATATTGTAGCCAGGTGAAGGCCCTGTCCTGTGTTGTGCTGGGGATTGCACTGGTAGCTAGGGAAGGCTCTGTACTGACCTGTTCTGTCCCCCTACTCTTCACCCATTCCCAGAGTCCAGAGCAGGACAGCTGTGGCCTCAATACAAAACAAGAACATCTGCCTCAATCAGTTCTCAAGCATCAGACCTTATGTAAAATGTAGGTGATGTAAAGTCTGCAGCTCTTTCTGGCACTGGCATGAATCCTGGGAATGAGTAAGCTGGAAACCCCAGCCCCACTGGCAGCTCTTAAACCCCCTTTCACCATGGAAACCCCCATCTCACACTTTGTTTTCCTAGGAAGGTGGCATTGCCATCGACAATGCAGATACCATTGTGAGTCTGAGATAAGTGACCCAATGCTCACAGCAGCAGGGGGAAGGGAAATCGTTAGGGTGAAAGTAAAGGAGGACAAAGGCCAGAGAAGCAGTCTGGGTGTGCTGGGGATTTGATGCAGTATTATGGGGGCACTGTTGTGGGGGACTCAGTTCCCTTATCTGTCAGTTCTAGTGTAATCTGGGAAGCCCAAGTTGGCCCACTGTAGAAAAGCCTGGAGCATTTGTTCATGGAACAGTGAATTCAGCTTTTCACCCTGGAAATGGGGCTGTGGGGCTGGGTGGGGAACATGAATGGGTTTCATTCACCAGCCAGCCAGTCCCATGGCTGCTCTTGCTGCAACTAAACCACGTGGCCTTGCCTTGTCTGAGCCACAGAGTGCCAGGCTCCAAGGGCAGTGCACCGGCTGGAAGGGTCAAGGGGGAGTTTCATATGGGGTTGGACTTCATGTTGGCACTCTTCAGAAATAACAGCCAAGCCTCTGGCCCTTCCTTAGTGGTGAAGGATTGGGGCTGCCTGGTAGCTTGGCAAGATGAAGCTTGAAGGGCACAGGGGTACTCCTGCGACAGCAACCAACACATCCCTGGTTAGCAGCCTCAGTGTGGAATTGACTGCTCTCCCCTTTTCTGTCCTCTGACAGAGGCAGGTGAACACAGGATTTTGGGCCTGGTGGCAGGAAGAGCCTCTGCCACTTCCCTGGACCATCCTAAAACCTGCTGGTGTGAAGTCTGGGGCAACTCTCTAGAGAGGAAAGGATGAGTGGACCATACCCTCAACATATGCCCTGTGGTTCTGACAGGCACAAAGGGGTGAAGGAATCTGTGATGTCTATGCCCCTATGCCTAGCACCCATGTTAGATGTGTCTGCAGCTGTGGAATGGGTGGACACCACTCCAAGGATGGTGTCAGTGATTCAGAAAACAGCTTATTCTTTGTCTCCAAGAATCGGGGCAAGTCTAGTGTGGGAGAGGTATGTACGTGTGTTTTTCTCATTGCAAAGTAGCAGAGAAGTAAATGGTGATTGGTGGATGTTTAGCTGGTTCTATTGGCTGGCTGTAGGAGGCAAGTGGGGTGCCTCTGGCCCTGTGCTCTGTAGGGAAGAGTCCCACCCAGGTCCAGAATGCAGGAGGCTGGGTAGCTCACATGGTGGGTGGGATTGGGACACAGGGAGGTGATGTTGACAAGTGTTGAGGGTACAGGGCAGGATCCTGGGATCTGCAGGGCCTCACCTGGGCACAAGGGTAGTTGTCTCTGGAATCCTGTGCTGTCACAAAGAGGCCATTTAGTTAAGCTTGGAACACCCAGTTCTCCTAGAGAGCACTGAGGCTGAGCAGCTGTCCACCATGTGCCTTTTTGGTTAGGGTTGGCCTCAGGGCTAGAGTGCTTGCCCAGGAGTGACACCCTGTCGGATGCCAAGTGTACTGTGCTCAGAGTGACCCTTTGTGTGTCAAATCAGCTCAGATAACTGGCCATTAGAATTTAGTTCTATGAGATGTTATTTTTCTCCCCTTTCCTGGCTTCAGCTGATGTTCCTTGGAACTGTCCAGCTGGAACTCTGGAGACCTTACCCAGCACCCCTCCATGCTTCCCTGTCCCTGAAGTTGAGTCCCCATTCCCCATAGACCCTCCTTGTGCTTTGGGGTTTGGCCTTGATGGACTTTTCTAGATCTCCCTGCCAAGCTCCCTACTCTAATCACTCTGTCATTGCAGGTGTGCAGTATCCCTGTCCTCACAGAGAAGAGGCCTTTCTGTACCACATTGCCCCAGCCAATTCCAATAGAATGCTTGGCCAAGTGTCCCTCTGAGCATCCATTTCTCCCTCCCTTTCCCCTGATGTCCCTAGGACCATCATATTGTTGGTTGTAGAATGTGGTCACATACCCCATGGAAGGTGTTTCAAGTCACTGAGTCTGTGGATCTCCCAGGGCTTTGAGTTGTCACTACAAGATGGTTTAAAGGGCACATGGTCTGCTAGATACTGAACCCTAAAGCCTGGTGTTGGTAGGGTGTTGGAAATTGATCCTCTTTTGAAGAGTCTAGTTGCTCTCTCACAGCCCTACTGGCTTCTTGGGGAAGGGTCCTGGGATGTATTAGCTGAGTCCCAGACCTTTCTATCAACAAACTGCATGGGAATTCTGGGCATATAAGCTGTTTTTTCATGATGGCCACATGGATCTACTGTAGTGACCTGGGGAAACCTGGATCAGTTTGGTGTTCCTATGAAGTCAGCCCTAGTCTGGGCACAGGATGAGACACTCCCTCTCTCCTCAAAGACACCTCTCCCCAAGACCTCCCTATCTCCAGGTTCCATCATACCCCAGGCAAATGTAAGGCTTTACAGCTGGGCCCTGCATCAAGCCCCTGAGGTTTTTTGGGGTCTCCCTTTGTTGCTAGATTGGACTAAGTCCATTATGCATGCATCTCTCTGGTCTGGGCCTGGAGATTTGTGGCTGCAGCCTTTGTCTGGTGGCCAACTGGCTGTGCTGCTGAGAATATCTCTGGATCCACTGATCTCTTTTGCTTTAGAGCCTGTGGGGAGGCCACTGTCTACCTCCTGTCTTCAAGGATTTTAAGACACATAATGGTGATGGGGAAGGAAGACAGAGAAGGGAAGCCAGACAGAACCCAAGCAGGCAGTGCAGGGGCTCCTTCTTGGCAGAAGCCCAGAGCAGGAGCAGGTGGAGGAGGTGTGAGTCATCTTTGCTCACACTCACAGGGCTGGGCTCATGGGCCTCCTCAGGCAGTCCCAGATAGTGGCTGTTGCCTGCTAGAATCCTTTCTCCTCAGTGGAAGTGACTCCTGGGAGCAGGGTCTGTGTTTGGCTCATCCAACACCAATCATAGTCAACTTACATGGATAAAACAGATGTGCCCATGGTTCTGCTGCCCACCAGGAAATGGCAAGTGAAGAGGATCCAGCTACTTTCAGTGCTCTGATTGCCCTCAGATCTTTCCCAGCATTCAGATGCTGGGATGCAGTAACAGTAGCTGCCACCCAGGCCCAGCTGCCCCTCCCTCTGCTCAGCTTAGCACCTGACTCTTTGCAGGCGCAATGCTGTTTCCATGACAACTGGGGAAGACGCCTCCATCCTCACACAGTAACACAGACCAAAGGAAAGAGGAAGCTGCTGGTCCTTGAGCTGGGGCAGGTTCCTAGTCCAAACTGTACCATTCATCCACTTGGGATAGTAAGAGAGGGCTCTGGAAGTTGGAGGGATCTGGCCCTCCCTCAGTTCCTTTAAGGCCCTGGCTCACTCTGCCCTAAGGGAGAGGGTCATGGGCAGAGAAGAGAGGAGGCCCTTCTGCTCCTCCTAGCTGGAGCACCCATGGGTGGGGTGGGCCTCTTGTTGAGAGGGAGGCACAGGATGCTGTGGCATCTGTGAAGGAACTGAAGGAGCACTGGATGGAGAACTCCAGAGTGTGTTTCACTCTTGTCACCCTGAGGTCATTTTTGCCCTGGCTTCTACGTGTGTGAGTGTGTGTGTGTGTGTGTGTGTGTGTGTGTGAGTGTGTGTGTGTGTGTGTGTGTGTGTGTGTGTTGGGGACGGGGTGGCTACCATAATGCCCTCCAGCTCTGTTCCTTTTAAGAAGCGGCTGTAAGGGACTCCCAGACTTACCAGGGAGAGGAAGCCACAAGAGACTCCTGCAACTTTCCATTTTATAGATGCAGAACTAGGCCTTTCTACCTGGCCGACCACCCCTGCCCCAAAGAGAGCCCCAGATAGTCCAAATCACTCCTCAGGTCTGGTCATCTCCCCAGTAATACTGGCCTTAGGAAGCTGAGAGTTGTCTGGAGACAGAGCCAGATGTGGGGTCACTTCCAGTCCAATCTGGTTAGCATTCCCCTCTTCTTCCTCCAGCAAACCTAAAATTGCTGCCCTGAAGAATTGGATTAATAAAGCTAATGACTTGGTGGCCCCCAGATCTACTCTGCAGGGACAGCACACAAAGGGCTAGGTTAATAGCCAGGCTGGGAGAAACAGGGGTGAGCATGGGGGTGGGGGAGGGCTGCTCCTGCTACCTCTGGGTCCTTCCTATGCTCAGGGCATTCTTCCTCAAGGTGGTAACTTCCCTTCAGCTGCCCAGGGTGGAGCAGCCTCACCCTCTCACCAAGCCTGACCCTGTGGTTCTATTGGTATTTAGGATGCTGATGTAGAAAGGCATGGCCCTGCCTGCATGGAGGGCTGTTCTGGCTCTAACCAACTTGGCTGTTGGCCCCTATTCCTGCCTCTCTACCACCAATCCCAGCTACTCCATGACTCCCGGTTCCACATCTTGCTTCCCACCTGCAGCCACGGTCTTCCCAAGAATAGGCCCTGGGTATCCCTACTCTCAGGTCCCCTTGGTCAGACTTGCCCTTGGCTTAGTGCTCATCACTTCCATCTGATCCCTTCTTTATGGCTTACTTCAGTTTTAGGCTCTCCGAGTAGAGTATCTGAGTCAGCCTGGAAGGATGGCACCTGGGCCCTTAGCAAGGCAGGATACAGCAAGAGAGGTTAGGGGCCCAGAATGAGGGGTTGTGGAGGCAGCCCACTCTGAGCCTCTGACCACCAGAAGGGCGGCTCCTAGAGGAGCTATTTTGTTGCCAGGCCCAGTGTGGGCCATGGTTCTCCCTGAACTCCACTTTACCCCAGTCTCAGGTCCTAGTAGCTGTGAAACAGCAGTTATTCTGGGTAACTGAAAGGAGTCACAATAAAGACATGGTCAACAAATATTAACAAGGAGGGTGGAGCCCAGCATCTCCTTCCCACCCACCCACCCACCCACCAGAATTGACCAATCCACACAAAGACCCTGCTCCTTCTAAGAGGACACATGGACCTGAGGCTGAGATGCAAGCCCAGATTTCCTAGAAGCTTCAGCTGACCTTTTCTCTGAACCCAGGTGGTCACTCCTAGATAGTTTTTAACCTCTTGCTGTGTGCAGATTTTTTTCTTGCCTTGAGGGACAGAGAGGAGCGAGGAAAAGTCCTGGCTTCAGAGAACTGAGTCCCCTAGAGGAGGGATACACATGCAAACCCTCTGTCCAGCAAGGCAGACGAAACAAACAAAAGGGCTGGCTAGTACAGTGGCTACCAAACTGTGTAAACAGAGTAGGTGCCACAGAGGGCCACACCAGGGATGGGCTGCTTTGCCAGAGGCCATCCAGGCCTTGGCACAATCCATGGGGTGTGGTGCAGAGGGCCTAGTGACAGGCTGTGGCCTCTGCCTGTGTTCTCTCCCATGGTGGCACCTGTAACACTTGGGGAGTCTATGTTGCCACTTTTGTTCCTCACTGGGACCCACCTCCATGCATGTGCTCTGTGTCCACTTACTCCCCTATATTAGGCCGCTAGACTTCTAGTCTCCTTAACACATATGCCTCAACCACAGGGTTTCCTCTTTACCTGGAGGCCTTTGCCATGCTGACCTCCCCTGGGTCATGGTGGATGCTGGGCTCCACCCCCCACCCTAGATTGCTCTTCCTCTGGTTTCCATAGCTGGTTGGTTCACCGACTCCCATTATGTGGTACCCTTTCATCATGACCTCAACTCTTTTTAAAAATACTGTGCTGCTTTTAATACCATTGGACTCGTTTCCCCCCCCCCACCCAGTTCTCAGTTTATTTGCGGTTCTCATCTAAAATACCTTTTAAAGTTCTGAATATGAGTTTATATATCTTGGAACTTTACCTATGGGAACTGCTTTGAGACCTAAAAGGTTCCATCAGAGAATATTTATATTTGCTTCTTTCTAAAACAAAAAATAAAGTGGACCCTGTTCTTGTTATTGCTCATCATCTGCCGGCGAGCACAGGTCTGTCCATCTGGGGGCTGCTTTCACCAACTTGAGGTAAATGGCAGGCAGGGCCAGATGGTGTGTGTTAGGCATTCAGAGTGGCAGCCATTGTGGGGCCAGGGGTGAGAGGAGGCGTGGGTGCCCCAGGCCTCTTGCACAGGTGCAGCTACCGATGGATTTGGCCCTCAGGTAGTCAACTTGACGGAAGAGACAGAAAAGGCTTGATAAGCAGGTGTTCTTCCAGTTCTGAAGGATCGGGAATTGTCTGATCTTGTATCTTGGTGGGTGAAACTTTGGGTTTAATTTTTGTAATTTAGCATCCTCTGGCCAATCCCCTTGTGTTCTGTGTGCAGAGACCCCAGGACCCAACTCCACTGCTGTGCTCCCCTAGATGGGTTTTCCTTGCTGGGAATACTGTACCGCCCAGCTGCCAGGCTACTGTTCCACCCACCCCAGCTGCCAATGCCACCTGCAGATAGCCTTAGATCCACAAGACCCATTGGGTTCAAGTAGTGAGTGGCACAGAAGGATTAGCAACTGGGGGCAACACTTCATGAAATGAGACACTCCTGGGTCTCTGGTTTTCTTGGGGACCTCAATTTTTCTTCAGGGCCACTGCTCTCTTCCCTCATCTGATGCCTCTTACTGTCACTTTCTCTTCTCCCCATCCCTACCCACCTCCACCTATTGCGGGAACTAGCCCAGGAAGGGAGGGAGGACAGATGCACCCATTTTGTAGAGCACTTAGCTCTGTAGGCCTCGGGCAGTGACAGATGGGGCTTCTTTGCCATGGCAGTTGGGTAGAGATGAGTCCAGAAGTCAGAACCTCTGCTTGCTTGTGTATATTGCTACCCCCAACCCCCGCCCCAAACAACTATGCCCAGTGATAAGTGCAATGCTCATAGTAACAGCACAGGCCAGGCCTGCCACTTCAAACAGCAAGGACTGTTTAAACAAGATAACAGTCTGCCAGTAAAGCCATAACTCAGGCCCTAATAGCCTGGAAAGCCCTTGTTCCGAACCTGCCAGAAATGGTGGAGAGCTACTTCCTGTCTCATGCAGCAGTTCAGCTTGTCTGCCTCTTATTTGCCTGTTCAACATGGAGTGGGCCAGGGTGACTCTAAATGACAGCAAGGGATATAGCCTCCCAACCCTGCCCAGTGGATAGCCAAGGATAATCAGGATGTAGTGGAGGGGCTTCCAAGTCAAGAGGCCCCTGGTTTTGGGCAACCTGTTCTTGAATCCAAGTTCCCTCATCTGTGTGGTAGAGAGGGGTTAAAAACTGTGTGCAATGTACTGGTATGCATTTCCTTTGATTCTGTTGTCAACTACCACACATCCCTCTCCACAGCTCTGAACCCACAATGTACCTTGTGAATAAAGTCCTCAAGAGCTGGGTGAGGGACTTGGAGTTGGGGTACTCGGCCAGCCTGAACTGGGCAGTCTCAGTGGACACAGATGGCCTATTGACAACCCTGGACTATTGTCGAGCCAGGGCCTTACCTACTCTAGGTTGCCTTACCTACTCTAGGGCGAGTTATAAATGGCACTGAACCCAGAACTTTCTCAAGTCCCAGTGGGGCTTCACCACCTGACAGGGATTTCTTTTTTTTTTTTTTTTAATATTTATTTTTTAGTTCTCGGCGGACACAACATCTTTGTATGTGGTGCTGAGGATCGAACCCGGGCCGCACGCATGCCAGGCGAGCGCGCTACTGCTTGAGCCACATCCCTAGCCCCTGATAGGGATTTCTAAGAGTTTGAAGGCAGCTGCTGGACACTGTGCTCTGTCAAGTCTGTATGTTGGCAGCAGTGGCCTCTTAGTATAGGCCCAGCATCTCATCCATCCCTCCATTTTGCTTTTTGTCCTCAATGGATCTCAAAATCAATGACTGGCTAGATCTTGGTCTGATGAGACCCTTTCTTTGTTGGTCAAAGTCCCTGGGAAGCAAAGCCCAGGGTGTGACACAGGCAGTGAGAGTCACATGCAGGGAGGGAATGATTTAGGAATACTCTAAGGCTTCCAGTGCTGGGAGAGCAAATTCCCACAAGATTCTGGGAGCATCTGCTTTGAAAGGGCTTGGAGCCCCAGTGTCCTGTTCCATTTCATACCCAGCAGGCCAGCAGCACTATGGGATGAAGCTCCAGCTGCAGGTCATACTGGAACTCACATGTTTTCCCATCCTACAGGGAGGGGCACTTCTTTCAAAGTCCCAATTTGCCTTTGCTTCAGCTGAAATGAGAATTGACTCCTATTTATTTCTGTGCTAAATCTTGCTGGCTTGATTTAAGTCCCCTTGCTGTCAGTCACTCACAGGAAATTAGTAGACAACAGGAAACAGGTGCCGGGTAGACTGGAGGCTGTTAACACAGACACAGACCTGTGCAAGGAAACTGTAGTTCATGAAGTCCCTCCTATCTCAGCTTCACAGGACCTTCTGGGATCTACAGCCTAGTAATGTTCAGTGAGGTGAAAATTCTGCACTGCTGGCTACTGGGGCTGTAGCCCCAGCTCACACCTGTAGGTGCCCAGGCTTGTGAAACCATCTGTAGTAGGCCTAGGCCATTCCTGTGACGGACCTGAGAAATTGGGGTAAGGAGGAGAGATCCCAGTGGGGGACCTGTGTTTGTAGCCTATAAAATAGATTTCTACAATGCTCATCCTTTATGGAAGAAAAAAAGTACTTGGATCATTACTGGCCTAACCCAGCATCTCCAACTGTAGGAACAGTAAGGCTGGAGCAAACTAAGACTCTATCTAAAATCTAGTTCAAGTGTTGAAGCCTCTCTTGAGAACAATGATGTGTGTGTGTGCACGCCACACAATCCAGATGTGACTTACTTCCTGGCTCATAGGCACTGCCACATCAGGGGCCTGGAACCTGGGGATGTTTGCTCCTATCTCCAATACCCATAACTGCATGTGTGGTAAGCTGCTCAGAATGCAGCAGTTACCCAGCTGTGAGAGCTGGTGTGTTGGCAGATGGCCTAGGCAGGCCTAAAGCTTCAAAATGGTCCCTCTGGAGTTGTCTGAAGGGTGTGGCAGGATAAGAGCATCTAGGATGAGGCTTTTGTCTTACCTCAGAAGCTGCTCTAGGAGAAAAAACTTTTGCATCCCTGGCTAAAGACTTGGTCAGCAGATGTGCAAAGTTGCCAAGAGGTCATGTAGGGAGGCTGGTGCATTGTATAGTCACTTCCAAACCTTACAGTAGAGGAACATCATGCCTGTGATGTCCACAGGCTGAGGACTCCTGGTCTGTCTTGTCATCTTTGGGCCTCAGTGGGAACTAATGCCTGGGCCAACTCTAATGACTTTTTGAGATGAACCTTCTGGTCAGTGATAAAGTTTTTGACCCAAGAATATCCTCAAAGATGTTATGTTTATATTGTAGGCTGTATCTCTTGGCATGTTGTACAAGCCATAAAGTAGGCTGTGAGCAGTGATTTAAAAAACAGACGAGAAAGCAGAGTACCCCATGCTTGGTGCTATTATTGTCATGGACACACCCCATATTTACATGGTTCTTGGCAGCTGAAAGCACTAACCCAGGCCAGCACCTTCTGAGTTCTCAGCTTCACCAAGGATGACTATCCTCTGCCCTCTTTATAAGCAGGTGCCTGAGCCTGCACTCTTCACTGGGAGGATGCTTTCACCCTTTAGTCACTCAGCTTAGGCATCGCTACCTCTTGGGTGGGTCTCTAAACACCTCACCACTCTTCCATTCTTCTTCTCACCTACATCTCCATGGCCGTGTAAGCCCCGTGTAAGGGATGCAGTGACGGGGAGAGAAAGAGACAGCCCAGGGTGCCACTCATGGCTCAGAGGCCACAGTCTAGGAAGTACTGCTCCAAACCTTATTGTATGGGTATGCAGTGGGGTGTCTCTAGCCCTCTATGATGCTAGGCCCCAGTAACCTAGTAAGAGGTAGCTGTCCCTCTGGGGACCCAGGCTCAGCTTCAGCCACCTGTGCCTTGGCCTGCTTTATAGTGGACAGGCCTTGTTGGGCCTCATGCTGTGTGTGGGCTCAGCTCACTCACTTTCCTGCAGATAGGGCTCATGGCTGTCTCTGAGAGAAATATTAAATGGCTGGCAGGCTCAATAGCAGGCAGGTACCATGTTCCCATCAATTCCTTGACAATTACCACAGTCTTCTCAACTACTCCAAACCAGGCAAGGGTACCTATTGTATGGGTGAGGCCACTGGGGTTGGGAGAAGCTCATCGCCCTGCTGAGCCCCCTCAGGGTCTACACTCCAAAGCAGACACTTCCCTCTGTCATAACACCACACCAAGCACAGGCACAAGTAATAGTAGATAACAACCCTGTCTTTTTGTGCTCAGGCTTAAACTGGGCCATGATCATAGAAGGGAAGAAGAAAATGCATCATTACAGGCTTTCTGTCCATTTCTTCTATAAGCACCTTTTTAACCTTGATCTGTAGCCAGTCCCACTTTACAGTTGAGGGGGGCAAACCTAGACAAGCTTGTCTGTGCTAAGGCAGAGCCAGGTTGGGTCTGACCTGGGGCTGTGCCCTCTTCTGAGGTCTCATCCTCAGGCTCTAAGAGAAGCAGGAGATGTGCCTGGCTTCATGTAGTGCAGTTGTTTTTCTATAGTTTCTGTCCTGCTGGCCATAGGTGGGAAGCCACCAAAGACCCACAGGTTGCCTTGGTTAGTATTTCCAGTGTCTTGGAGCCCTGGGACAAAAAAGCCAGGGCCTGCGGCTCTTCAGGAATGTTGAGCAGGTCACAGGTTTTCCAGCTTTCACTTGTCGCTGCTTTTGGAAGGCCTGAGAGGAAGGGACTTGCCCATGACCACTCTCTGGCTGGGCTAAATTGCCCTGAAGGCTCCAAGTCTCCTGTTGTTCAGCTTCTCCCTGGGTTACCACAGGTCAGGTAAAGGTGTGTGGGGCTAGCCTCATTGGTAAACTTCAGGCCATGGGGTCTGGGGCCCTGGGAAGACTGTCCCAGGTTTTATTATTAATGAAATTAGACAAAGTGTTGGAGCCAAGGAGGCATTTACCATGGGTACAATGAAGACCAGATTAGCGTGACATGTGGCCCAAGCTCCTGTGACCAGCACTTACCTCCTGCACAATTTGGAGACACATGTAGGGAGAAGGGACACTTTTCACTGTGACTTGGTCAATGCTGGGTGTCTCTCTCAGGGCCCAGTGCCCTCCCCTGGCTAACTGCCATTCTAATCCCTCCAGAAACTAGACAGTAGGAGCCTGTGGGCCGTGGGGAGCTCCACAGAGGCTCTGTGTAGAAAGCCCTGTGCCCTGTCGCACAGACATCTTTCTGCCCCATAGGTGAACCCCAGGTATCCTGCTCTCATTCCTACCCCTCTCCTGTTGTTCAGGGCCAGCAACAGAACTCCCCTGAGTAGAATCCCCAATACACAGGAGGTGACACCAGGTCAGCGAGGCCCACAGTGCCCTCAGCCTCCACCCTCAAGTCTGTTCTTGATAAGTGGAAAAATTGTTTTTCCGTTCTTAGATTATACAAATCCCTTAAAACAATAATAATCAGCATCTTAAAACTCAGAGCTGTTCTGATGTGTGCATAATGAGCAGGGCTAATGCGATCAGGAAATTAATTACCTACTAGCCAGGGCAGGCTGAACAGATGCAGGGTGGGGAGCCATTCAGCCCTAAGGTTTGTGGTACAACCTGAGAGGGGCATCTTTGTGAGTATCCAGTGCAATAGTCTGGTAAGCAAAAAATGCAGACTGGGAATGAGGCACAGGTCAATTCCAACTCTATCACAGTGTGTTCTGGCAGCACTGCTGGCATGGGCAGTGTTAGGGATTGGATGTGGCACCTGGGACCTGACCCTACCTGTTCCTTCCCTGCCCCTGATGCAGAGTGCCTGACGGGGCCAGCTTTCCCTGAAAGATGCTGTGCACAGTACTGCATTCTCCATGGCCCCAAGAGTAGCCCACAGCCTTAGGGCTGGATTCTGTAAGGTCCAGATCAGATCACCACCCTGTCTTCATCCCAGCAAAATCAAGTCCTGCTCCAGATGTCTAAGCCCTCTTTTCTCTTTCAAGTTGGTCGCTGGGTCAGAAGAGGTCCTTCCAGCCTCAGGCCTTTTCTGGCCACTCGGGAGGAAAGAAATGACCCTCTGTTCTTAGACTGGGAGCTCACTGGGCCTGGAACCTGCACATACAACGTGTGACTGCTTCCTGAATATCAGAGGGCTTGTTTTCTCTCAGATGGAGGACACAGGATGGCCCCTAGCTTGAGCAGATGGCCTCATAGTAGCTGATGACAAAGAGAAACCAGAACTCTGTTTGCAGGTTGCTTCTCTGTGCAGTAGGATGCTCTTAAACCTACCCAGGGAGAGCAGGAATAAGGGTCAGAATAACCATGAAGCCACTTTGGGCTCTAAGACACTGGAAATACTAACCAAGGCAACCTGTGGTTCTTTGGTGGCTTCCCACCTATGGCCAGCAGGAGAGTGGGACAAATGTGAATAGAAATAATATATGTGGTTAGTGGGCAAGAGGAGGGCAGATAGGAAGGGCAGCAGAATAGAATAAACATTATGATTGATGTATGTATATAGGTGACTCTATGACCAGTGTGATTCTGCAATCTGTACAATTAGAAAAATGAGAAATTATATCCCAATGATACAAATGTATGAATTGCCAAGACCACTGTAATGTCATGTGTAGATAATTAAAAAAATGGCAAAAAAAAAGAGGAGAGCAGAAAGACAAAGACACTGTTCTGTTCTTCAAAAAGATGCAAACAGTGAATCTAATAATTCACTATTAAGCTTGACTTAGGACAGGCTCTTCTGTCCAGGGTTGGGGACTTACTGCCTATGGTGTGCTGGTAAACATTTAACAACTGGCTTTGGTAAGGGCAATGTGGTATGGGGGAGCTGATTTGTAGGGCTTGCCAATTTCTGTGGTATAATTACTACCACCTGGCTGATTTAACACTGTCAATATGAAGTCAGCTAATAAACTTCCTAGAGATTGAAAAATTACCTCTGGTAAGGTATATGAGTCAGCTCCAGCCCTGCACTGGACTGGTATGGAGAGAGGGAGGCTCTGCCACTGCTAATCCCTAATCCCCTGGTCTTGGTGCCCTTTTTTGCAGAGGAGGTGCTTTATTTCTTTCCTTAATGTTTATCAGTGCTAGGCAAAAGACTGACCATAACTAGACTATAAGGAAGCCCCATCC
The DNA here is from genome assembly GCF_964194105.1 of Spermophilus citellus. Taxonomy (NCBI): domain Eukaryota; kingdom Metazoa; phylum Chordata; class Mammalia; order Rodentia; family Sciuridae; genus Spermophilus; species Spermophilus citellus. The sequence goes on from NC_138184.1 coordinate 75,524,493, forward strand.
ATGTACCAAGCTGGCTGATCTCATGTCTTAGTAGGGTCATTAGTCTGAGAGATCCAAGGACCACCATGGACATCCCAGATACCCACTACTTACTTATCTATCATCACAGTGAAAAATGGATTGATGGGGCTAGTGGCCCAGCGGCTACCCAGCTGTGTTCAGTGATAGCCTGTATCCAGGGAGTAGTATCTAGTGACACAGCAGGAGGTGACTGACCACCACAGAGGGACAGCTGATACACTCAATGACAGAGCTAGGTTTATAAGGGTAAGGAAAGAAGGATAAATGGAAAAGCCGTATCAGAAACCCAAATCACCACACAGGTGTAGCTGAGGTAGGAGACAGAGAGATCTATTAAAAATCAAGTACCCAAGCTCAGGTCCAGGCTTCACCCCACCTTTTGGCCAGTGTCTCACTGAAGATCAAACAAGGGTAAAGAACTACTGCATAAAGGAGGTAAGGAATGGTTTTGCAAGTGAAGCTCCCACTATGACAGGGAAGGAAGGACAGAAATTGTTATTGATAGAGGCCTCTGAGGCTGTGTGTCCCCCTGACAGCAGAGAGGAGGTCCTAGCTCGGTGATCTGAAATGCTAGTTGGCAAGTACCAAGGACCTGGTACCAGGATCTGTTTCCTTCTCCAACATCTCCCACCAATCATGGACCCGAAGCCTAGATTCCTGGGCAAGCAGATATCCACTACTTACTGATCACAAACCACAGGCCCAGAGCAGCTGAAGACCCACCCAAGAGACAACCAGCTAGCTGCAATCTTCAGTTAGGACAAAAATGAAGGCTGGGAAGTGGAGCCAGGGACCTTGGGTTGTAGAGCCAGTCACAAGCACCTCTAGGCGACCAGTGGTCCATCTGTGCATGCATCCATCTTGGCATGGGCATGGTGGGGGAAATGGCTGGGAAGATTGTGTGCTAGCTGCTCCCTACTGTGCACCTGCCTCCGTCTGGCCCTCTCTGCCTCTCACCTCTGTTGTGTCACCTCTCGGGCCATTTAGTCCTTGGGAACTGAAGCCCTTCTGCCAGCCTGCCTCTGCTTTGGCTCTAGCCCAGGAGGTCCCCACTGTCCCAGGGTTGCAATGATTTATGGTTCTCATGGACAAATTATATGTGCCAGTTCCTGGCACAACATAAGATCAGAGGGGGCTGCTGGGAGATCAGTGCCCAGAGGGAGAAGGGCAGTAGGCTCCTGGCGGGTAAACTGTGCCTCTCTCTGGCACCCCATGCAGAGAGAGGCACAATTTTAGCACTAGATACTATCACTAGAGCTATGCCCTGAACTGGGTCAGAAGCAGGAGGCAAAGTGAAGACAGGCTGTGTCAGGGCTCCCTGTGGTCCTACCACAGACTGGTGGTAGTGGTGGTGGGGAGGGCTGGTTCAGACACCCACTCATGTGTCTTGAGCCCTGTGGCGACTGCCCTCTATTCTCCCTGAAGGGAGGCCAGTTATACAGTAGCCCCCATGGTGGAATCCAATCTATACCCCCAAAGCCCTCTGAGGAGCACTCCTGCACCCACAGGATATGGGGTTGGTAGGTAAATAGGAGATTTCTGGAATCCCCAGGGGGCAGTGCAGGGTCCTCCCTGAGAGTCAGAGATAGCCCTGGGTCAGGTAATGTAACCTCTGAGCCTCAGTTCCTCATCTGCAAAGCTGACTGGTTAAAGACACTAAGGGACCTATAAGGTCCCTTACCATTCCAGGTCTCTGTATACCGGGGAGTGGGGAATCAGCCACACCTGGCTGTTTCACATTTATAATCCTCTCATTTGGCTGGATGAACCAGTTCCATTATCATCAGGTGCGAGCTGTCTTACTGCAGATAACTTGCATATCCCCCGGCACCTTATTTCTTGACACAGCTGTTTAAACTCCACTTTTAAAGCACTAAAATCACCTTCCTTCACAATCTGCTTGACAACCACAGTGCTAGGGTGGCAAGTACACACTATATTTGCAGGACAGTCTCCTCAGGGGCACATACTCCCATTAGGGATCAGCACCCCTGGCTGCTGGTCAGTACTCTGGCACTACAGTTTTCTACAAGCCTGCCCACCTTCTGCCCACTCCATAGTGCCTGCTGAGTGCCTACTAGTGCCAGGGCCTCTACCCACAGCACAGGTGTGTGGGTGGGTACCAGTCTATCCTCAGCAGGTGTTGGGCTGTTGATCTGTAGGGTGAGGGAAAGGGCTGCCCAGGGCCCCAGGACCACTGCTCAGAGCTGGGCAGAGGCCACCTGCTTGGAGTCTAGATGCTGTAGTTTCCACCACCTGCAGCATTTGACTCCCACAAATGAATGTCCTTGTATCCTGCTCTCCCCTCCTTGACACATGTTGGCTAGTTGTCTCTTGGATAGATGGTGGGGCAAAGGTTCTCCCATGGTGTTTTGTGGTGGCCCAGTCTGCCTATAGGGCCCTAGTGGGTACCACTGGTTCTAGATGAAAGCAAAACAAGGGTTACCCCTCAGAATTGTGCCTTATGGCTCTGGAAGGAAAGGGCAGGTGTCCCCAGAAGCATGAGGGTTTGTGGATAAAGTAGTGGCTGTGTTGGTATGACTGTCCCCTGCCCCTCAAGCTCCTTGTGTTGCTGTTAGAATCAGGCTCATGCTTATGCCCAGGACCATGCACAGCAGGCACACAGCAGGCACACAATGGGCTTGCCACAGGGCTGGGAATGCTGACAGCTCCACTGGGAAATGGGCAGCAAGCTCTCTGTAGGTTTCCACATTAAAACATTTGACACTTTACAACCAGGCCTTTTAATCTGTCTCTTTTAAAGAATTCATCCACCATTAAGCAGCCAGCAGAGTCCATCAGCTGATCTGCAGGGGCAGAGGTTGGAAACTAGGCACCTGCCTTCCCACTTCCCCAAGGATCTCACCAAGTATGCTCTAGGTCCTGCTTCTGATGGGGGAGTGAGGACACATTCCTGCTGGTCACAGCAATGGTCATCTCTCCACATGGGCTGCTAGATGCCAGTGTCTCCACTTCTCCTTGTCTATAGTGGTCCTGAGGCCAAAGAGTGACCTATCTCTGTCAATTGACACTTATGTAAATACAGTAAGGAGGAAGGGCAGAGTCCTGGGCCTGGCTGAGTGAAAAGCCCAGAGTAGGTTCTTGGGCCTCTCAGGGACTGTCCTCATGTGAGAGGAAGCATGAGGGGTGGGAAGCTAGCTAGCACCATCCTGCACTTAAGCTTCGGTGCCTCCCCCTATGACAGAAGTAACAGGTGCTGCTGCTTCACAGGATCAATTAGGGAATGGTGCCTGAGAAAAATACCCATGCTATCCTGTGTTTTGGCCTCTGGTGCCATCTGGGGGGATACCAGGTGGGGTACTGGAGGCCCATCCAGCTTTAAAGCCCAGGTACCTACCAGGACTGCAAGGGGACAGGGTCTCAATCAGCCCTCCCATTAGGGATAAGCACCCCTGGCTGCTGGTCAGTACTCCATCACTACATTTTTCTCCAAGCCTGCCCACCTTCTGCCTAATTCTTCCTGGAGACAAGAGCGGAATGCTGGCCAAGGGCAGGTATGGTTTCTTGTTTGTGCTTTGTTGCCACAATTCATGGGTGGCTGGGAATCCGTCTGCCCTTGCCTCCAGGGTGCTACCCTGTGCTTGCTGCAGCCCTCACAACCAGAAGCCCAGAGATGCTGACACTCTCCTTGGCAACGTGCTGACGTAGGAACCAGCAGGCAAGCTGGGCGGTGGGAGGGGGGGGGTGCTGTGGTTTCTTCACCAGGCATGGGGGCAGGGGGTACCACAGTCTCCATCAGAGGGAAAATAAGGCCTCAGAGATGAGCAGGGAAGGAGTGCTGTGGAGGGGCCATGTCCAGAGCCTTGGCACTGAACCCGGAGATTCGTTTGGCTTTTGCAAAAATTAGCATGACTCATTTTTGGCTGACTTGCCTTTGTCGGGGCTGAGAGGACAGTTCAGGGCATTCCAGGAGGCAGAAGGTGGCAGGCTTGTTTTAGCCTCTGTGCAGGTGGAGTAAGCCCTGGCTCAGCTGGAGAGAGGTAAGCAGTTCTCACTGCCTGCACCACCCCATGGCAGCCAGCTGGAGGAATCATGGGAGAGTATTGTCTTTCCTCAGCAGCCTGTTTGTTTTCCATCCCCAGATATTACTGGTGGAGCATGAAAGGTCAGATCCATTTGGAATCCAGTGAATTTCCAGTTTTGCTTGGGTTTCTCATCAAGAATTTCCTTTTCTGGTGAACAATCACTTCCCCAGGCCTGTGGAAACCAGGGTGGTGGTGGTGGCAGCTGCAGGCCCAGCTGCCAGCCCCTTTATTTAGAAAATCCCCTGAACATCCCAGAGCCTGGTTCTTCCACCAAGGCAAGCTCAGGCCTCAGAGAGATCCCCATGGGAGGTAGGGCTGGAAGAAGGCTAGAGATCAGGGGCCCACCCAGGCCTCCCAGGGCCTGCCCCCAGGAGCTTGCTGGCTTGTGAGCAATGACCCACCCTGCAATGAATGATTCAATGAAGGAGTGTGTAGGCACTGGATAAGGTCATGGAAGGCCACTTAAAGGAGTGTCACTTGGGATGAGTCCTGGCGGATGGGGGAAGAAGACAGGGATGGTCATGAACTTAAGTCTGGGCAAAGCAGTGCTATGAGAGCAAAACAAGCTGTAAGTGGCGGAGTAGAAAGAGCAGAGAAAGGCATCAAGGCAGTAGCATGGGCTAGGTGAAGTCAGAAGGGTTTGGAGCAGGCAATAATTTGGCTTTGGGCCTGTCTTTTGAGGTCATTGGGGCCTCTTCCTTGTTGACAGGTTTGGAGAGTAGAGGTGACAACTAGTCTTCCATAAAACTTAGGGTCCAGGCATCCTGCCTCCTGGGTGCAGGCACACTTTGGGCACAGCCAAAGAATGGGTCTGGGAGCCAGGCCAGCACTGAGGGAATTTGCCATGTCCACCCTGGAGATGATGGATGAGGCAACCCCCAGATACAGATCTGGAAGGCTTTTGAGCAGAGTTTTTTGTCAGCTCCAGGAAACAGTAGAAGATACCTGGGGCAGAGAGCCAACAGCCTAAACCTGTGTGACTAGCAGCTGCAGTGTGGCCAGCAGACCTGCCATGACCTTGTCCTTCGGAACAGCTCAGCCCAGGCACTTCACTTTGCCTCACAGCCTGGTCAACCCCAAGCCCTGTCTCTGTCCACAGTAATGTTTTATAAACAAAGCTTGACCTCACTCATTTGCTGGGATGTCACCTTTATCTAGAACCACTTATGATGCTCAAGTGGGGGCAGCCAGAGAAGTAAAAGGGACTAGAAGATCCAAAGACCACTCACTCACTGACAGACATGGCCTGTGAATAGGGCCATAAGCCACCAGCCTCTTGTGGACTTGGCATCTATAGCTCCTTACACCAGCCACTGAAGCCATCAACTGCGGGACACAGTAAAGGGAATACCCTTAGATGTATAAAGAGGAGAGAAAAGAGGTGCATCCTGCCTTTTACTTTTATACTGACCTGACAAAAAGGCCTCAGACCCTCTCTGCCCAGAAAAATGTTCAGGAACCCAGCCCTCCTCCCTTGGAGGCTACAGGACCTAAGTTAGAACCCTTGGATGAACCCAAAGAATAAAGCTATCACCTGCCTTAATAAGAACAGATGAAGGAAGGAGTCCATCCTTGCAGCTGACCCTGGAGGCCCAGTGTTTCAAAGGGGCTAGGACAGACCTTCATCTCCTAGCATGATGGAGGTTCCATGTTGACAAGGTCCCCTCACCAACATCATTACTGCCCCCTAGGCACCCACAGCTCCATTCATGGCTCCTTGAGGGACTGTCCCCCCACCACAACTCAAAGGCTATTCCCCCCCCCCCCTTTTTTTCTCAGTACTGGGCCTCACACATGCTAGGCAAGCCCTCTATTGAAAAGAAAGGCCTTTTTCTCATAAGAAACCTGCCTTAAGAAAAAAGCTTTTGCTTAGTGCTCCTGCCAAGCACAAAAACCTCTTTAAAGCAAGAGATGGCCCTCAGGGTGGGGCAGCCCTGGCCACATCCATCACTTCCACTGTTGCTACTCCAAGGTGCCTGGGAAGATTGGGCCTTCTATCTCAGTTGGACTGGAGCATGCTACCCACCATTTCCTTGCCAGGGGCTTGCCTCCCCGTCCCTCTCGTCCTGTGGCCTTTAAGGCCTCAGTGCTTAAGGCATGGGTATGATTTGTCCACTGCACCGAGGTGAGGGTAACCTTGCAACCTGGTCTCCTGCAGTCAGCAAGAACCACAAGGACAGTATGATTTGCAACAGGGAGAGGATGGCTATAACTGATTGTGGGGGTGGTATCCCTGCTTGGTGTGTTCCCAAGGAGTATGGCAACATCTAGAAGGTGTCAGAATATCATGGGTCTGTCAGAGCATGGTCACCTAGGTCAAAATGTATCCCCCAAGGCCAGGGCAGCTGTGGAGAGCTGTTCTTACAGAGAACCTTTGAGGGCCTAGCATGGTCCTACCTGCCAGGAACCACTCTAGGACTGACATCCTGACAGAAGTGAAGAAGTGACCGTAAGGTCCTGTGATGCCCACAACACCCACCACACTCCACAGTGTATTTCCTGAGGACAGAAAGAGGGACACACATGGCCCCATCACATTAGAGCAGACATGTATGCTAGATCAGGCATAGTTTCAGTTCTACTGCCCATAGCCTCTCCCTGTCCAAGGAGTCTACCTGCTTCCCTGGACGGCAGGAACAAGCCATGAAAACCTGGGCCCCACTCACCGTCTGGTTATCCTCATAGAGCTTCAGGTCATAGCCACTAAGCTCCACACAGAAGATGATGGCAGTGACACCCTCGAAACAGTGGATCCACTTTTTGCGCTCTGACCTCTGTCCGCCTACATCTACCATCTTGAATGTGAGCTCCTTGAAGGTGAATTTGTTCTCCACAATGCCCGTGGTCATGTCCCGGGAACGTAGGATGTCCTCAACAGTGGGAATATAGTCAGGTGCAGCAATGCGCTCCAGGTCATTCAGGTAATAGGCTGCATTGTCCTCCAAGTGGTACTCACTGGAGCGGCCAAAGCATGCCTGTGCCCCAGGATCAGCCCACAGCCGCCGCATGACACCCAGCAGCTCAGGTGTGATCTCACCTTTGCTCTCTGCGGGGCCTGTCAGTGCAAACAGCTGCACAGCATCGTAGGCGCGGTCAGGATTGTGGAAGTCTATCTTGAGGGCAGCCAGGGCCCGGATGATGCGGGTCAGTGAATCAATGGCATTGTAGATGATGAGGGGCTTATACTCCTTGCAGGCCTCCAGGTTGAAGCCACCACTGTGAATGATCTTCATCTGCTTGACGATGGTGCTCTTGCCTGAGTTGCTGGTACCCAGCAGGAGCAGCTTGATTTCACGGCGTTGCCGCTGACTCTCTGAGCGCAGGTGGCGGTCGATTCTCCGGGACCGCCGCGCTGCCTCTTTTTCCTCTGAGCTTTGCCGACATCCCATGGTCCGGCAGCAATAGGCCCAGATGTGGGGCACAGATAGGTGCCTCTCCCTCTTGCCAACAGGTAAGGATGGCTGCAGTGAGGAATGTGAGATGTGGGCTGATGAGCCCAGCAGACAAGAGTCAGCTCCCTGGGGGAGTTCAGCACTGGGTGTGAGGCCAGATCATATCACACTGCAGCCCCTGCCCCAGTGACTCTTCTCCAGCTGGCATGGCGCTCCTTGCAACGGGCGGTGGCTGCACCCTTTCCTCTAGTGACACTCCACCTCCCTTGTCAGCAGTGTGGTCTGATTTGCCGGAGTCATTCCCTGTCCTCGGCCACGGTGGGAAGCCGTCTGCTTGCGTCTGCCTAGGCTGCTGCCTTCTCGTTGCTGGTTGCTGTGGCGATGCTGCTAAGCTCGGCTGGAGGGCCCTGCACTCTCTGTGGCCCCCCTGCCTCAGGCTGCTCCGACTCCCAGCAGTGCATTCGGCCCTTCACCTGCCAAACAGACAACAGCATGAGCCACCCGCTGCTCCTCCCAGCCCCACCTCAGGTTGGATAGAAAACTGGGCTCTGAAAGCGCGGGAATAATCCATTGACTCCCTGCTCCTCTGGCATGCTGCAGGATTAGTGCCCAAATCACAGCAAAACAAACATGTCTGGCTGATGTCTACCCTTCTACTTCTCTCTTGGTTGGTCCAATTTGTCTGAAGCCAGGTGCACAAGGAAGAGGAGTGAGGTATACAAGGCCTCTGCCCATTTGCACCCCACGCTGGGTCCTACCCACTGGACCCTGTGGACCTCACCTTCTCTGAATCTCTGCATCTGAATAGGATTCAATAATGATCCTGCTGTGATGTCCCTCTGGTGCTTTATTACCCAAAGGTACCCATGGAGCTTAGCCTCACCCTGTTTTACAGTGGGGTTCTGGCTGTGACCTTGCCTGGAAGAGGCCCAGGCTCCCTTAACCTCAGGTCTGGGATAAATGGATGCCTCCCTGCCTCTCACCTCCTCTTGCAGGGGCTGGGTCACCTCTCCTCTCACAGAATAGGATATGTGCCAGGAGGGAGGTCTGGCCATTGACTTCCCTCATGGTACTCTGTGGCACCAAACCTAGGAGTAAGCAGATACACAGGGACCAAACCAGGCAGAGGCTGCAGACTGTAGGGATAAATAACGCAGGGTACCTAAGTAGACAGTGGCTTGGGGATGGCCTTGAAGAATAGGCAGAGGTGGCCTTACTTCTGGTTGGGCGAGGGAGGCTTGGATGGAGGCATGGGTCAGGGGCTAGCAGGTGGGCAGGGTCTGCAAGACAGGGCACTATGCTGAAGTCTTGTTGGGGAAGGCCAGGGTACCTCCCAAGGACAGTGGGAATCGCTAAGTCCAGGCTATGCATGGTAGCCCAAAGTCCCCCCTCCCCAAGTCTGAGGTGGAATCTTTCACCGACCCTGGCTATAGCATCCTGTCGAAAGCAAGGGAAGGGGCAAACCCCAGAACACTCCTGTGACCTGCTGGGTGGCTGGGCCAGTCTTCCTCTACCAGAGAACTCAGGCTTCTGACACTGACTGGGAGCCCATGGAGGCACCTGCAATCTCATAATTCTTCCCTTGCCTTCCCTTCTCAGCCATTCTGCCATGACCAGCATTCACTCCTCTAATATCTCTTATGGTAGGCCCTAAGGTGGGAAAGCCTGGGGCAGACAAGACCTGCCAGCTACGGAACTTACTCTGTCTATACTCCTAGGTGTGTTAGCTTCCAAAACTCAACCTGCCCCAGCTGCCTCTGCTTTTCTTACCTTCCCTGCTCCAGGACCTAAAGAAAATCACGCTGCTCTCCCCACACCAGCTGACCTCTCCCTGGCCAGGTTCCACTGCCTGCCCTGCCCTCTCTTCACTGCTACCTCCACAGAAGTCCCCAGCTAACAAGTGACCTACATGACTTTGTGTGCTGATGCAGCCTCCTCCCTAATTGGGGGTTCCAGGTGAGCAGGGCCCATCTTGGCCTTGACCCCAACATGAGCAAAGCAGTGCTCTACATGTGATGGGCCCTTGATAGGTGCTGGGGATGAAAAGAAGAAAGGAAGAAAGTGAGGCTGAGCAATATTCCCACATTTCTGCAGTTCCATCTGCCAGGCCTCCATGGAAGAAGAGTGCACCAGGGAACACCCCAGGAACATCTCTGCTGAGAGCAGTGATTAAAAGGGTCATTCAATGAGGCTGAAATTATGCCTGAGAATGGAAGCCTCAAGAAGCACCTTGAGATGGTACAGTAGATGTCTAGGAGCACCTGCTTGAGTGTAATACATGTAGTGTACTCACGTGCTGGAATGCACATGAGGTCTGGGCGCTAGTTCCCTAGCAGCATGAGTTCAGGGTTATGGAACCTCAGCAGAGTTTTTTTCTTTTGTATTTTATTGTATCTCTTATATTTCCTTCAATGAACTAATATTAGAAAAAAATCTGAAAAAACAAATGTAATAGCATTGACAAGCCCCTGTCTTTAATTCACATCTGGGGCTTGCTTCTCTCTGCTATGGAGTGAATGTTAGCAAGGTCAAGGAATCCTGTGGTTGCTCTTTTGTCCCTGCTAATGACTTAACCCCATCTGACAACCCCTTGGGATGGAAAGGGTGTGGGCAGACCTCAGCCTGCTATGCTTCTGGGAGCACCAAGGCCCTTCCTGCCAGTGCTGTCATTCTGGCATGATTGCCAACAACCTCCACTTGGGAGAAGCCTGCCTGGGGATGTCCCTGTCATCACCATTCTTTTCAATTCAATGTTTTAAAATCTGAGATACAACCAGGCCTGAAATGATACAAATGCCAGTCGGTAGCAGTCCCTATCCTTCCTTCAGCTGGTTAGTGTTGGGCAAAGATTGTCCAGAAAATAAGTTTCTCCCAAATGAACCTCCCAAGCTATTTGCTGCTACCCAGGAAAAGCAGGCTTGTGGCTACCTTTGGAACACCCTGTCATGATCCCATTCTTAGAACATGGTCTAGTACAGGGAGGTAAGATGTAAACTTCAGAACTGGGATTCCTGGGGGTCAGGTGAGGGAATACTTTGCCTTGGTGTAGAGCTGCACCTGAACAGACTAGGACACGGGCCATTTCCTGGCAGTTTACACTTTCTCATCTCAGGTCCCCATAAAACCCCCACCCAAATGTGGGCCCAGCACAGGCTGTTCTCTGCAGAGCTGGATCCATCACCTCAACTCTCCTCAGATTGCTCCATCTGTAGCACCTCTTGACTGGCCTCATAGGTCGGCACATTTGTAGTAACTCCCCACCATCAATTGGGTGCTTCTATCTTCCCCCTTCTCTCTCCCATGCTGCTGAACCTCTTTGTTCTCTGCATCTTGTCCTACCTTTCTGGTCCTTACCTTTAGCTGGGATTTCCTTAAAAATGAAGAGGCCAGGGGGCTGGGGTTGTGGCTCAGGGGTAGAGGGCTTGCCTTGTACGTGTGAAGCACTGGGTTTGATCTTCAGTACCACATAAAAATAAATAAACAAAATAAAGGTATTGTGTCCATCTACAATTAAAATATATGTGTGCTGGGGATGTGGCTCAAGTGGTAGCGGGCTCGCCCGGGATGCGCAAGGTGCTGGGTTCGATCCTCAGCACCACATAAAAATAAGATAGAAATGTTGTGTCCACCAAAACCTAAAAAATAAATATTAAAAAATTCTCTCTCTCTCTAAAAAAAATATGTGTGTGTGTGTATGTATGTATGTGTATATATATATATATAAAAAATAAATGCAGAGGCCATGTAGTGCAGGAGAGAGGTAGGCATGTGGGCAGAGGGCTACTCTTGATGGTCTCTAGCTCTGTGAGCTGGGCAGGTTGGTGTGGGCAGAGTCCCTGTACAGGTCACACACCAGAGGAGGAGCATACTCAAAGGGCCTGTGTATTAGGGATGGCAGGGATGAACCATAGTGACTACAGAACTGAAGGGTAGTCAGAGTGACTGGGCATAGAGAGAAGTACAGATGAAAGGAAGGGGCACGGCAGAACAGAAGGGTGGTCAGAGTGGCTGGGCACAAGGAAGACAGAGGTACAAGGTGAGAGGACAGAATAGAAACCTAGCTGGGGCCTTGGTTTTCCTTCATCAAAGAGAAAAAGCCACTGAAGGGGTTTAAGCCACATATGCAGGTGTATGTGACAGTGATAGGTATATACCTTTGGGTGTGCACATGCAGGTCCATGTCTGTGTCTGCTGTGGATGCATGTGTGTGGACCCACCTGAATGTGTCTGTACAGCTGCATGTGTACCAGGGAAGATGTGTTCTGAGAGCAGAGGTAGCTATGAAGGGGAGGGGCTGGCAGTGGTATAGCAAATGGGGTTGAGATGATGATTCAGGGATTCTCTGTTATACTTACTTACTGACCTGTGGCTTTGAGCTTGACACTGGGTGGAGGTGGCAAGTCAGGATTTGAGCAAGGAGTTCCATGACCAGCAACCCCAGTGGCTGCTGGGCTAAGGCCAGACTGGCTCCTGCACAAAGACATCCAGGTGAGAGGGTAGCACTGTGGGTGAGGGCTATGGAGGAGGATGCAGCAAACAGGCACAGACACAGGCTATAGGCTACAGGAAAGGCAGTGCCTGGTGATAAAGTGGTGACTGTGTGAGAACAGGGAGGTGTTCAGGGTATCCCAGGAATAGTCAGCAGGCTGGGAGTGAGGCCTTTCATGGAGAGGAGATTCTCCAGGAAGTGGCAGGTATTGGCAAAGTTGTCACCTCCCTGTAATGTGGGACTCTATTCTGCTGTGGCAGGGGATCAGTACAGATGTGTGGAATGATTAATCACTGAGTACTAGCCAGCCCTACCCGTGTTCCACAGCAGCAGAGCTTGAGACACATAAAGCATGATGAATTCACCAGGCCTGAGTCTGCAGCCTCCCTGCTTCCTCCCCTGTTGTCTTGGGAAACTAGCTCTCCTTGATCTATGGCTCTAGACAAATTCTATCCTGACCTCTGAGAGGTCTCCTTAACTCATCTACCTAAAGGTTTCAAGGTATAACCCCCAAACCCTAAGCCCATTCAGGGACCCCTCTCCTGAAAGCTCCTCACTGCCTGTGTTCTCAAGGCCAGACCCTTTAGCACACAGAGGGAATCCCTTCAGTATTCTCTCTGCCTGCCTCTCAGGCCTCTGACCTGGTCCTAGTTGACTCCTGGCAGGCTGGCCTGCCCTCATGTTGCCCCTTCCGCAGACATGGCCCTCTCCAGGCTGCTCCTGGAATAGATGTGGGTGACAGCCCTGAACCAGGGCAGTACGTGGTTGTGGAGGGATGGTGCTGCCACTTCTCTCAATGTCTTGGCATCATGGATGCCCTCCATATGGGCTGCTACTGCTCTCCCCTGGCCTGTCCCCACAGCCTGTGATTGCTGGGCATACAACCTGGCAACACAACCCTCATACCCATGGCTGTCTGTCTATACCCACAAGGCAGGGCTAGGCTGTGGGAACACAAGTCACTAACCTGTCCCATATCCCTATCCAACCTCTCCCTCTAAAGCCTCTCCCAGGGCCACTTTTCAACAGCCAGGAAAGTCAGCCCTCGAAGTGGGGGAAGGCAATCCAAAGTCAAGGTCACTGAGGTATCACTGCCCAAGCCAAGCTAAGCCAGGGAACTCTTGGGTAGAAAGGTTTATCAGCTTATAGGCTAGGCTCCTTCGCTACTATGCCCCACTTCCATGGGGACAAGCAGCCCAGACCCTCACTACCTATTGGCCTCCCCTCTGGTCTCCCAGGAAAGCTTATTCCACACTGAGCCTGGGCCACTAGAAGGGAGGTAGTTCAGATTCACTAAGGAGATGTGCCAGCACTTGGGACTGTGAATGAACAAAAAAGCATGGTCATATCTCTGAGGCCCACAGAGATCATTCAGATGGCTAACTCTGCTGGGGACAATGGTTAGGACCCCAAGAAGTGATGAGTGGCCAGGCAACAAGGCCAGCAAGGCAGTGAGAGGCCATACACCCAGCACAATGATGGGTTCCCAATTTTCCCCACTGCTTTTAAACCTTTGGGAATTCCCACTCTGCCCTCAGCCAAGGCCCTGGCTTGGAGTGTGTCAAGCCTTAGTGCGAGGGATCAGCAGTGCCTCTGGTTCCAGGCCTGGGGGTGACACGCAGGATGCATAGCCCTCATCATGAACTGATGAGCCCTTTCCAACCCAAGACAGCTGCCCTGGACTACCTGTACCTACCTACCCCTGGCCCTGCCCTCGAGTCCCCCCATGCCCCCATGGAGGCTGAACTGCTCAGGGAGCCCTAAATGGGGTTATGACTCAGCACTGCTCACCCCTACCCCAGTTTGCTCAGATGTCTCTGCCCTGGCAGTGGTGGCCTTTCTACTACTGCCAGCTCTACCCTGGCACCCAACAGCTGTTCTGTGATGACCTGGAGAGAGCAGAGGGAGGTTGGCCTGGTGGCAGCAGATGGAGCTCACTGCGTCTGTGATTACAGGCCCTTCCTTAAACAAAGACATCAGGCAGAATGGGGAGGGCCTCACCCTGGAGAGGGCGCCACCCCACAGCCAACCTCTGTCTGTCTCATGGTTTGCAGGATCTGGCAGGAGAAACGCATGTGGAGTTCCCTGAACCTACACCTGAGGCACTGCTGGTCTTAGGTTGCCCGAATCACTAGTCCTAAGGTGCTTCCCATGCCTCCCAGGCTAGCATGAGAACCCAAACTTATTCATGGTATTTCCATCTCCTTTTAAAGAGTAGGTCTTCTCCTTTGCTCTCTGGACCCACTATCCCCTACTCAGCTCTTACTAAGTGGCTCTATTTTAGAAATTGAAGGTCCGGAAAAGCCTGTGCCTGCGGCTGCCACTGATAATCAGTTTCCTTCCCGCTTAATAAGGAAACATTTTCCACTGCCCTTTTATGCCTGGCTTACTGGCATTGTGCTTTCTGCTTTCAACTGACATACTGAATGTTTCTCTCCTGCCCAAGTGTTATAGCTGTCATTAGGTTTTCCCAGAGCCAGGCTTGGACCCACAGGGACCTTCTCCACTACAGTGGCTCCTTGGTGGTCTCCAAGGAGCCAGGTGTCCTTTGTGCTGCCCACCTCTTCTGTCATTTCCAACTTCCCTTCCCTATCAACCCAGACTCTTCTCAGGGTGAAAGGAACTCCACAAATGCCAAGATAACACAACTGGAAGTTTTGTCTCTCTGGTCAGATTCCCACGCCAGTCTTGTCCCACACATCACTATAATGGTCCAATCACAGTGCAGGGAGGGTTCTGGCATACTTTTCATGGAGGTGTTTCCATGTGTGTTCTTCGATAATTAGGGATAGCTGTGGGTTAGACTCTGGGGAGCATCCATTCCAGGAAGACTGGGCATGGCAGGATCAGGAAGAAGGCTACAGATCCCAGCCATAGCTTGGCTGTGCTTTCCATGTCTAAAGCATGCCTCCTTGGGCCACTGGAGTCATCATGAGGAGGAAGGTACACAGGAAACCTGGGCCCAATAGCCCAAGGCTAGAGATGCTGGGGACAAATGTACTTTCATCCACATCTGTCTGCTACCACTGCTGTGGCACTAGCCTGTGCTGGCACACATGTTATCTTGCATGATATGCTTGGGAGGTGGCCATAATTTTGCAGATATAGAAACCAAGATTTAAATAGAGAAGGGTATTTCCTTGGGGTCACCCAGCTGAGAGTCTATAAGGCTCAACTTCCATCAAGCTCTCCACCTCTTGGCACCCTGACATCACAATCTAACATCGCTACATCTGGGTATCACCTGCTGCTATTTACTCAATGTTTTTCTTTAAATGGAAAGCCAGAGTCACTCACAACAGACAAAAGTAATCTAAAATATAGAATAGCATAAAGGAACCACTTTTTCTGCTAGCTAGGGCCTGGTATCTGCACAAGAGCCAGGTGAAGCCACTCTCTGTTTGTTAAATGGTGGGGATTAGAGCCTGCTGGAGGTTGTGAGATTTTCTCACAAACTGGGATTTTCTCCTTGAAGGAAAAGGGTTGAGAGAAAAATAAAAGGATTACTATTTTCGTAGGAAGGGTTAGCTCTGTTCATGACTGCCCTCAGGACACCTTGTATGGTCTGGTAGCTGCACAGCCCCCTGTTGAGAAGCTGGGCTTTGTCCCTACTAGCTCCTGGGAACACAGAGAGGGTGCACAGGAAGCCTAGGCTCAGAGGCTCTCTTGGCTATGATGCCCAGGGATGGGACTCTTGGTCTATGGTGTCAACACAGTACTTCTTGTCCTTAGGCCAGAGGCTGCCTCTTGTCTCAGTAAAGTGGGTCAATCCCATCCTAGCTCAATTCCACTTGCTTGTTCAGCAGGGTACCTACCCTCCACCACTTCACGTATTACTCCTGAATAACTCAGTATGTGTGTCTGGGCCCGAGGTTAACTACCCTCAGATCTCTGTGGGCAAAGTGATCTATCAGCCCACTGTAATCAATATTCACTCAGAATCCAACCCCAATGTGTGCCACCCTGCATAGGGCAGCGGCACACAGTGGGGGGGGGGCGGTGAGCTGAGTCTGTGCATTAAAGAGCTTATACTCTGGTTAAGAAGACCATACGTAAAAAGACCATAAGTAAGAGAGCCAGGCTATTACTGATAAAGACAAGCTCTGTGGAGACAAACATTCAGCAAAGATATAGAATGGCACCAGTCCTCCCTGGTTGAGGATGCAAATAGCCTGGGCAACTCCTAGAGCTGACCCCAGAAAGGGCAGATGGGAATTCTGTAAGTTTCCTGTGGCTCATGGCAGCCTGGTGGGGGGTATCCTGAAAAACATGTCCACCCCTCTGAATAGGGGGTTCCAAGCCTGAGTGCTATCCCTGAGAAAGTTCAGGGACTCTGGAAGAGGATTCCCATTTGGGGAAGTAGGCTCTTACTTGGTGTAGGTAGCTGATGTGGATGGGCTGAGCACCCTTGGGCAGGACTGTACAGGGGAACCAAGACAGGACAGGGGCACCAGGACTCCTGGAGCAGCAGTTTTCCTGGATTAGGGAGAAGCACTTCCATGCTACAGCACATGATGCCATTCAGACATGCTTTGTGAGGGTAGAACACAAAACCAATGTGCACTGGAGTGGGTTGGGCTGGGATCTGTACCCATGTTCGTCTTGGAGGTGGGGACATACGTTCATAGCTTTTCCAGTTTGGCCATGTGAAATGTCCTCATTGAATGGCTGGCTGTCCAGCTCCTCAGGGGCCTCTGTGTAAAAGACAAGACTCCCATTTCTCAAGACCACATCCCAGCACTGAGTAGTGCCAGCAAGGAGCAGGTGTTCAGTGAGTGTCAATAACATAGCTACATACATGCACACTGCCTTTTGGCTTACTTGTGTCTCTTCACCTGTCCAGTGTCACTGTCTGCAAGAAGGGCCTGAGGGTTTTACGTTTTTGATACAGCACGTATTTGGGGACTAAAAAGTTACATCTTTCTGAGGAGATAAAAACTCTTGTTTGCCTGATGCCAATGACAATGGACAAGGAATGGGGACAGGCTACATTCCTAGGAATTGCTCTTTGGGGAAAGACAATCTGCACACCTTGCCCCTTCCTTCCTGGTTCCTGCTTCCATGGCTACATCTCTTTTCCCCATGCCCACAGTGCCCTGCTCCACCCTATTTGGCTGAGAAGCCCCCTTTCAAATGACTCAGGGAGAGCCTCCTTCCCTTTGAGCCTAGTGGACTCAGTCTGCACTCACAACTCAGCCCAATGTAACCTTGAACCATGTGTGGTGTACGGCTGGGTCAGTAGTGGGACTTAATCTCACCCTGGGAAGAGAAGGCAGAGATATCCACACACAGGCCCTTACTAGTCTTAGAGCCACTGGCTCCTCTAGAGGGGCCCTCCCTGACTGCAGTGTGTGTGTGTGTGTGTTTGTGTGTGTGTGTGTGTGTGTGTGTGTGTGTGGGTGTGGTTTCCTCAGGTTCCCCACAGCAGGTTGGTCTGGGTTGCTACCCTGACTTCTCTCCCCCAGTTGCCAGCTTGACTTCCCTCGAAGCAGGTGCTGTGGGAAAGATTTGCAGAGCAGATGGATGGGTAGATAGATGAACATCAAAATATGTTTATAAAAGAAAGAGCTCAGAAACTTCCCCAGCACTCCCTTTGAGCATGTCACCTAACATGACCTCTTCTAAATGTCTGTGGCAGAGGAGTCACAACACAGTCCATATTGAAACTTAGGCTCTAAGGTCTCTGTTGACCCATGAATAGCTCCTGGAGCCCTCATGCTCCTAGGATTCTGGGACCCAGCTCTGTTGGGATTCTACGGGCCCCACTGTCTGCCTGCCTCCATGCCCAGGCTTCCTTTGGTCCTCTTGCTCCTCTCCACAAATACTCCTCATATGGACATTATACCCACCCCTCTAAGAGCTGCAGGCCAGTCCCTTATAGATCCCAAACTCAGCAGTTTCCAGCTCCTTCTCCTGTGTGGGACAAGAGTCCTCCTGAAGCTTCTGCTAACCGTTCCACTCATTCTCCCACCATCCTGGAGCTTTCACTGCAGGAGATTCTTGCTGCCTACTCCCATCCTAGTCAGAGCCAGCCCCTTTGGAAACACGTTTTTGGCCACTTCAGACATTGCTAAATAAGATGGGAGCCTTTGGGAGCAAGGGCAGGGGCAAGTGTGGGCTCTGCATGCAGCACACCCTGGGCTAGGGCCTTGGCAGCCTTGGCTCTGGGTAAATTATTCTGCTGGTCCTTGTGTGGCCCTTGCCCCACATCCTTCCATGCTATAAAGCCCCACACTTCCCTTCCCTGCATGTTGCCCCTGGAATCTTTCACTGGGGTGGTTTGGAAGCTCTAAGGATCCTTTGCCTCCTAGGGAGAGGAAAAGAATTTTCAGGTTGGCCTGTCCTGGGAGTTCTGCTATGTTGCCATGCATCCTCCTCCTATTTTTCAGCCTCTGTGGCCTTGTCTCTGCTGCAGACCATGGTTTACTACCTTTTCAAATAGACTGGTCTCCCCTCATGCAAGAAAACAAAAAACAATAACACACACACACACACACACACACACACACACAAAACCCAACAACAACCAAATAAACCAACTTGCAGATTCCAACATTATTAAAGGAATGTTTCTAATATCCATTAATGACTGAAAGTTGTCATCAAAGTTTGGGCTGCTGGCTGGCTAGCCTACTGAAATGTAAGTTATAGCAAGGAGTCCTAAGAAATGATATATAAGTACTTTTACATTTGCATACCAAGGTCTGGAAAGGGCTGAGATCTTTTTCTGGAGTACAGGTTCACATTCTGATATTGCTGGCACTGTCCTTATATAAACCACAGCACACCTTGTGCCATATGCAGTTGCTTTTTCCACCAATGAGGTGGCCAAGTTATCAGAATAGATTTTTAAGACTTCTTATTCCCAAACTTCTGTCTCATCCACATCAAACTGACCATAGCTTCTAAGGCTTTCTGAAGCATCCATTTTGATTTCCATAAAAGCCCCCTTTATGCTCATTTTCTATCAGTTTATGTAACATTCAAGGATGTAACTATAGTAAGGAAAAACTGTATAAACAGGTTTGAGACACCCAGCCAACTCAGGGGTATGAGCAGAAATACTCAGGGGTGCTTGGCCTACCACTAACACAGGCCAGCATGCTTCACAGTGAGAATGGAGAGTGCTCACTTATCCAGCAAGTGCTGATGACACAGAGAAAAAGGGCTTTTGCTTGCCAAGCTTTCTATAGTGATTGTAAATGACTTTGCATTTCATTTATCACAAAATCTCCCCCAAATATTTGAAAAATGATAGCATGTGCATGTGTAAGATATTACTGATTGAGGCTTGGGAACATGTGACTTTGTGTTTGTGGGTTCTTTGTAGTCACTCCATGGTCACTTGGGCCCAGACCACTGGGTTAGTTTCTCCATGCTGCCCTTACAACCTGTGGTCTTGGCACCACAGGCTGGCAGCAGGTCTCCCCTTAAAAACAGGCCTCCTTTCTTTGTCTCCTCTAAGTTCCCTGCTTATTTTGAAACTAGAGTTCAAGCAGATGGTAGGAAGGACTAGGGTTAGTGTTCCCCCATTTGCAGACAGGCTCCAACCCAACTAATGGCTCTGCCCTAGTTGGGCAGGTCATAGCCTATCAGAGTCCCTCTGCTAAAAGTTGACATTAGATGACCAGGGAGGCCCTTCCCTGTGGCCCTGTGCTATCTTAGCTCTGGACGCCCTCTGCCATGTGTCCAGTCTTCTGACCCACAGCCAACAAGGCTCAGTATATGAGAGGTGACAGCACTACCTGAGGAGCACTGACTTACGAGGCAATGGAGCCAGATGCCTCTCTGGGCCAGAAGTAAACAGATAAATTAAAATGGAAGGTTCCACCTATCATAGGAGCTGTGACAGGGAGGAGGGATATGACAGTTAAGAGAAGAGGTAAGGAGTTTCAATGGGAGCCAAAGGAATTGCTGCCTGGGGCAGCTATGGTCCCAGGATCCCCCAGCCCTGGCTTCCCTAGGGAAGGTTAATTGCTGACTTTCTTTTTTTTCTTTTTCTTTTTTTTAAAGAGAGAGTGAGAGAGGAGAGAGAGAGAGAGAGAGAGAGAGAGAGAGAGAGAGAGAGAGAGAGAGAGAGAGAGAGAGAATTTTTTAATATTTATTTTTTAGTTCTCGGCAGACACAACATCTTTGTTGGTATGTGGTGCTGAGGATCGAACCCGGGCCGCACGCATGCCAGGCGAGCGCGCTACCGCTTGAGCCACATCCCCTAATTGCTGACTTTCAATGAGGCTCCTCAGCTGGGTGGGAGTCTGATTTCACCATTCTGGACCCCTGCAATTTCCTGTCCTTACCTCTGAGTGTGATACTCCCACCCTCAAACCATGGTTGGACTCTCTCTGGTAAGAATTCCACGGGGCCAGATGAGTGACAACTCCTTCCCAGGACCTTTCTATTTCTCTGCAGCCCCTTTCTTCTTTCTCGCATCTGGAAGGTAAGCAGCACGCCCCGTCTATCAACTTCCCCTTTTCTTCCTTGCTTTGGCCCACAGCCTTCTTCCCAAGTCTCCTAAACTCACTCATGTACTAAGACCAGCTCATGCAAGCCATCAGCCAGGAAATCAGAGGCTCTCAAAGAAGTACAGATTCCCTCCACCCTCTGTCTCAGGAAGAGCCCAGGAATATGCATTTTTCCAAGCACTGTAGGTCCTTCTGAGGCCAACAGCCTGGGAATCTGTTTCAGGTAACTCTCAGTAGTTGGCACCAATCCTTCTGCCTGTGATAGGCTACCCCCAGGAGTGTCCAAACCTGCAGCTGCTGCTGAACCTATCCTGATCAGGTCCTTAAGAGGTAGAAGTTGAGCAGAACATTCCTGTACCTATGATCAATGGAGGCATAGCATCAGGAGAAACCAACAGAGGAGACAGAGATTCAGGAAAGGGCCAGGGAAGAAGCTAGGCACAGTGAGATTCCAGCCGTCTTGACCGGACCCCACAAAGAGCTCAGGAGGCAGAAGGACTACATAGTTGTCCCACCTTGAGGGAAGTGGGTGGAACCTTCTAGGCATCTCTAGGACAGGAGACATGAAGGACTTAAGGGCAGAAGTCTGATGAGGGGTGCAACCATGAACTATTGGGACTGTATTTGGTGATCAGTGCACCCACAGGAAGGAATCCTGGGGCACTACAGCATCCATAACATGCCTGGCATACCTTCCTTCTGCCTTCTTCCTTTCTAATAGGGTCTGGAGCCTCAGGTCAGGGCTGGGCCTGGTTGGTCTCAAGGGAGTCTTCAGCTGACCTTCTGACCCTGTCCATTAGGAGACCATTGAGCTCATCATGCCCAGCCAGCCCCTCCTCTGGCAGTCACTTATCTATCTCCTTGTTGTTCCCACCTCCCTGTAAGTGGTGCTCCACCAGCAGACAGGGGGCTTCTCATAAAAACAAGAAAGGACATATCTCTTTTGTGCTTGAAGTTTTCTGTCCCTTGCCATCTCACTTCAGAGCTAGGGTCATAGTTCTTCCAGGGTCCCGGGCTGTGGACCAGTCCAGCTTCTCCAATTGCCTCCCACTATGCTCTCTACCTCCCAGAATCTGCCACACTGGTCCCTTACTGACCTCCCTACTGATTCCCCAGCACATACGGCTCACTCTCAACTCAGGGCCTTTGCACCAACTGTTCCTTCCATCTAAAAAACTTTGTCCAGAGCCAGGTGGCCCATTTCCCCCAATTCAATGGCTTGGAGTCTCCTTCTCAGGAGGCTACCCTACTTATCCTATTTACAACAACCCCAGCCTACGCCACATATCTTGGCCCACAATGTTTTAGCCCACAGCACTGTCCTTCTCTAATACACTGCTGCATCATTCACTTAGGATGGGCACTATACCCTTCCCAAATTATGCTCATAACAATGCAAACACCACTGTTTGCTCCCTGACACATCCCACATGCCTACAAGCACCTGGCATAAAGCAGATACTGTTAAATCAAGCCCAACACTTTGTAGTGATTGAATGAGGGATGGGTTAACTTGGTGAAGGGAGAGGACAGCTGGGGATATCTGAACAATCTTCTGAAAAGGCTCTTGGCCTTCCCATGGATAGACATAGTGGATGGATGGCTAGTTGACCCTGATGCTGCCCCAATGCTGAGCTCCCAGGTTCAGGATGTCCCTCATCTTATAAATTCTTTGGGGCTGGATTTCTATTGCCATATGGAAAATGTACCTCCACCCAACCCTCCTTACAAGCCCCCAGCCCTGGCTGTCTTCTTGTGCCAGTGACAGGGACATTTCCCCAAACATGGCCTACCAGAGTCTGAGACTGAAGTCCATCCTTCTGCCCTAGAACATAACCAGAGTCCAAAGTCAAGTAGTGTGTATAGGGGGCAAGTTCAGTCAAAGAACTGAGCTGAGCAGGGATGAGGTGCCGGCATGGCCATGATGCTCCCTGGAAAAGGTAGGTAGAACTGGGAGGACAAGAACAATCTCATCAGTGCCTCTGTACAGTCTCTACCACAGGGCAGGGCAGAGCTGGGAATGTGCGTGTGTGCATGGTGTTATCGTAGAGGAAATCGATGCCTGGCACCAGCCCAGTGTTTAAGGGAAATGAATAGATTTTGGCCGAGGACAAAGAGAGTTTGATTAATCAGAAATTGGATAATGGAGGCAACACTCTAATTATTTTTCTTCCTAGCATTTTATCGAGAAATATGTTTGCACAGCATTATCAGAGGTAACAGAGTGGGTGAGGGGGGCAATTACACTAAAGAAGACGCTGGCTTAGGGCAGGCCACCCACACCCACACTCACTAATGGGCTAGATGTCAGGCCAGATAGCCAGGGTCCTAGTAGTCAGTCCACAGAGTCATAGGAAGCAAGAAGGGTGGGTAGTGCAGGCCTGCTGTGGCAACTAAGGCCAGAAAGGACATGCCATATAGGGGAAGGAGAGAGGCAGAAGGGTAGGCCCTCAGTCAGCCCAAAGCCCCCACCCTTATGACCCCTTTCCACCCTGTCCTGCCAATTCAAGCCCCACTCATCAGGCAGGAGCACCAGCCCTCCATGGGACAACCACCAGCTGTGGTCAAGTTGCCTTTCCCATGGGTCCAGAACATGCTGGAGCCAGAACATGGGAGGTAGGATCTAGTTCTTTAATACTTTGTCAAGGAGGGTATTCAGAGCCCCCCCCCGCCCCCCGCCACCAGGAATTTGAAAGGTTTTCTCACCCAGTGAAACCTGACAGACCCCCCCCTAAAGCCAAGGTCAGACAGGAGCACTGGGCTCTCCACAGGATACAGAGACTAGGTCTCTCATACCTTTAGCTCCCCCTGGTCACTCTGCTGCTCCTTATTCCAATGTTGTCCCCACTTCTATAACATCTACAGCTAAAACCACACAGTTTTATACTCTTCTTCTGTGATGATCCTGTCTATGCAGATAGGCAGGCTTCTTGGAGTTCCTTGCTGGAATAAAACTCAGTGCAAGATTTATAACCAGGAGGAGGCTCCTGAATCTTCAGAGCTTAGTGGTTGAGTCAGTCTCACTCATTCACTTGCTCATTCATTAATTCAGAAGGTCACTAGGCCTCTAGGTCAGCAGGTCACTAGGCCTCAACGTGTAGAGAGAAGCTACACTGGGCCAGACATGGGGCTGGACCCAGGGGCACCGAAGGGAACAAAGTGTCAGCTGAGATGGGAACAGACATTCAACAATGATCCAAGCTGCTTGACACTCCAGATGTCAGCTGGGGAAGTGTTGAGGAAAAAGGAGAGTACTTATATAATTAGGGGGGTCAGGTCAGTGTTCCCAAGGAGGAGGGAATGAATTAAAGTTGCTAGGCAAGAAGAGGAGTGCAGTAGTGAGGCTGGTTAGTTGTTGGCAAATGTGTCTAAATCCTGTCTCTCCTGGACCAATTGTAGATATTATTACCCAGCCATGACTGCTTCCTCTCTGAGCCACAACACAGCCTTAGAATTCTCTTTAGCACAGTGTGCTTTGGGTGGTCATTCCAAATCTGGAATAAGAATTGAAAACTACATCAAAGGCCCAGAGCTTTTGATTTAAAGGTGAGGAAGGCTGGGGGTAATAGGTCAGCAGTATAGTACTTGCCTAGTATGCACAATTCCCTGGATTTAAGCCCTGGCAATGAATGAATGAATGAATGTGAAGAATGAGGCTCTGAGAGTAAAAAAGACTCACCAGGGTCATCTTTATAGGCAGAACCAGGTCTTGGGCCTTGCTTTGCACCGAGCTACCCTGCCTCCCTGACTGACAGGCCGTTCCTTGACCCTGGGGCACAGGGGTTACCTGGAAAGGCTACTTGGCTCTCACCATGTTCTTTTACTTCCATCAGAATCTTGTCTCATCCTCTTGGGACATTTTCCCATAAACCTTCCTATGTGAATCCCCAACATCTGAAAAAGGCCCCATTGAGTCACACCGTGAACTGAGGAGTCAAGTGTCAGTCTGAAGTGTCTGATTCAATGTGAGAAACAAGGAATCCACCTGTCTCTGGCTCCAGAGTGAATCATGATCAGGCTTGACATGACCCAGTCAGTGTCTATCTGTGGGGTTGTGTGCACTGGGTGGTCAAATCTAAGGCAAAAGGCACACTTTTCTGAAACAGAAGGTTGAGCTAGAGCAGCAATTCTCTAACATGAGAGCACAAGCCCGCTTTCAGTCCCTCTCCACGACTTCCTGGGTGCCAGCTTGGGCACACTGGCTTTGGGAGCCTGGTTCTCAGAGGTGAACACAGCTAAGTCCTTGCCTCACAGAGCTTATATTTAGGCCCAGGAAAGAGACAATAAATAAATAAAATAGTTGGTTAGACTGTGGCTAGTGCCAAGGGGAAAAAGAGCAGCAGGAAAGGGGCACAGGAACCATGTGAGTGTGGACATAAACACTGTTCTAGAGAGATGGCCTCAAGTGAACATGTAATTGAAAGACCTGGAGACCCTCCCTTGTGTATGGCCTTGTCTGAGAACCATAAGTGAGAACAAAAAGCAGCTGTGAGGACCACCTGGCATTGCAGAGAAACTTGGCCTTTAACACTGACACACAGAAAAACAACTGAGCAACCAGAAGGGAGCAATTTTGGGCAGAAACCAAAAAAGTGCAAAGATAGATGGTGAGGAGCCAAGCTCCCGTGTCATGATACCATGGGCCCAAATGGCACAGTAAGCTTTCCTAACAGCAAAGGAACACTGGTGTTGGCAAAGAAGGGGCCTCACAGCCCAAAGAGGTGCAGTGTCAGCCTATGGCACACAGGTATAGGAAGTCAGCCCAGCCCCTGAACTGCCCCCACCCCAGGGGTGTGGAGTGAGAATGGAAACGGATGGATGGAAAATGTTCAGGGTTTGCTGTAGCCCACCAGCCTACCCAGAGCAGAGTCAGAACCTAAGAGCTAGCAGCAGCGGCCATGCCAACTCTAAATCAGCAGGTCACTAGGCCTCACCTATCATCCTTCTTGGGACCAACGAGGGGATAGAACCAGGCCATACAGAAGGAAGCTGGGTCACCCTAGGCTAAGAAGAATCCTCTGGTTTCTAGATAACTTCCAATAAGTCTGATGACTAGACTCACTGAGCCACTGAGAAAAACCAATTCACCTCTCCAGATCTGTCTCCTTGACTATAAAAGTGAGATAAAAACAGGCCCTTTTCTGCACTTTGGTTTGTGAACTTTGGTTCCCTGGAAGGCACTTGGCTATGAAATCCAGTGCAGATTCTATATACTCTCCTTGCTAACAATTGTATCTGGGCTCTGGGGAAAATATGCACATTAGTCCCTACTCCCCAACCCCAACACTCTGACAAAGTCTGGCCTTCACAACTGACAGGGGCAGCCTTGCTGAGGGGGATCAAAGCTCAGACCAGACCTCACCTAGGAATCCTGTCCTGGTGGTTCCCCATCCCAGGGGCAGGGAAGGGCCACTTGATAGTGCAGGGGTATTCTTCTGAAAGATATGCTCTGACCACAGTCCACCACAGCCCTTGGACAGGGTCTGTTTCTGGTTTGAGGCTGCTAGAAGGAATACCAGTCTTGACACTATTTGTAAGGCCCCTCCCAGCACTGTGGCTTGTAACAGTCTCGCTTCTTAGCACTTTTTGATGGATTCTCCAGGGACGTCTCTAAAAGAGAGTTATACCTTAATTTAGAAGCAAATAACTCAAAATTTCATGATGTAGCAGGCTCCTGTGGAAGAGAGGAATTTAAGGAAGCCATTGTGTGAAGCTGTTGGCCATGCTTGCCCAGGGCCTGCTGAAGCTGGACTTGCCTCCTGCTACCTTCTACCCAAGAAGCTGCTGGCTACTGGTGGTCCACGGAGAGAGGGGAAAGACATGACAACTCAGAGCAAGCAATTTTTCACTTAATGTGTAATTTTGGGCTCCTCAGGCCAGGGGCCAGGTCTGGGTCTGACCAACTCCAGAAGCCTACCTGTCCATTCAAGAGAAAGGAGGAAGGGCAGTGGGCATACCACAGGCCCATATAACAGGCTTTCCTTCTCTGCCCATCAAAGCCCCAGAATTGTTTTCATAGTCTCCACAATCAGGTCAATCTCATGGGCATGCACCTAGGGAATAACACAGGGCCCAGTGCCAGGAGTAATTCTCTGTTGTCATCACCTTGAGATGCTTAATAATTTCTTAACAAGGACCCTATAAATTGTGCAGCCAGAGCTGCCCATGTCACTCATTTCCAGGCACCCCCTCCCAATGGCAGTTTTTGACCAGGGAGACCTGCCAAGCTGGTTGCCTCCTTCTCCAACCTCCTGAGGGGCTGTCATGACTGTGCTCCTATCTCATTGGCTAAACAATCTTCAATCTCCATGCTGGCCCTTTCTGGACCCCTTATGCCCCCAAGGGACCTCAGCTGGTTCTAGGCTTCCCACACACCTTGATGCCAAAGACCTCAAGTTGCTACCTCCAACTTTGCTTTTCCCTCTGACCACCACTTGTGCTGATGTTTATTAAGGTCTCAAGTCTATCTCCGGATTCCCTGCCTCTCATGAAGAAGACTTTTGCCAAGTCTTCTTCAGTTAGTGCCAGCTCTGTCCTTTCAGTGGCTCAGATGAAAAACCTGCTGGGCTTGCATTTTCTCCAGCAGTCTGACCTGCCACTCTTGAAAATAAATCTCCCATGCAGCTACCTTTCATCACCTCTATTGCACCTAGCTCACTGGAATGTTACACAGTTCTGAAAGGGTTCCAGGTCTTAGCCCCAGCCCAGTGTATACTCCTACATTAGCAGAGATCTTTTTTTTTTCTTCTTTCACTGGAGATCAAACCCAGTACTTCATACATGGTAGGCAAGTGCTCTAACCCAGCTCCAGCATAGATCTTATAATAGCCTAAATTAGTTTGTGTCTTCCCTCTGCTCTAAACTTGTCTAGTTCTTTCCACCTTACTGGTACATGTGGAGCTCTGCTTGACTAGCCTCAAGACTCCACCCAAGCCTCTGTTGCCCCTCTCCTAGGTGTTCTCCTTTGGCCACCTCATAACTTGCCCATGACGTTTCTGTTGCACTGCACCAAGCCCTACTCCAGAGAGATGCCCTCCTTCCTTCTGCTTCAGTGTTTGGCATGGCATGGCACTTATTTACCTGCACTCAGTTACATGTGTTACTGTCAGCTTCTGCCCATTGGAAGTGAGCACTGGGAGTGGATGCTACATTTCTACTGTACCCCTGTGCCTGGCACAGTACCTGGATCATGGCAGATGCTGGTACATATTACCTCAATAAATGGATGAAGGCCACATGTAAGGTTCCATTCCTTGGGCCCTGTAAGGAGGGCTGTGGTCTCCTCCAGGAGCATCAGAGGTTCCTGACAGCTCACTCCCATGAAACTTCCTCCCCTGTCAGTGTGGACATGTGCAAGGGGCCAAATGTGTGGGAGGGGATCTAGCAGAGCACTCTTGGCTCTGTTTATAGATGAGGACAAAAAAGCTGAGAGAGGACAGGCCTGGACTAGGGCCTGATCTCATATCTTCTGATGCTTACACTGGAGTTCTTGCCTCCAAACTCAGAGGCATAAGTCTGGGTACTCCTGGGCCCCTTCTAGTATGCACAAGCTGTAGCATGGCCTCTGCTCAGGGGTTCTGCATAGGGCCAACCCTTGGTGTCTGTTCTGATGCCTCTGTCCAAAGGTTTCCCTAGCGGCCTAGTTATCCCAAGTTTTATTCCTGGGGTCTTCAGGGGAGCAGTGAGCTAATCTGCCTCCTGCAGAGTTCCTGTAAGCCAGCTGTGGTTAGCAGCAGTAACAAGCATGCCTCTATAGCCATACAGTATCTTAGGCTCCTGAGGTTAGTGTGGGCTAGTACAGGGATGGCCAAATTGTTGCCTTTAGGGAAGGAAGGAGCACACACTGTCATCCAAATTCACACACCAATTAAGTGGCTAGCCTGAGGCCACACTTTCACCCAGCCTACCCCAGCATTCAGCATTCCTTCTTTGAAAAGGCCCTCTATACAGGCAACCAAGGCAACCAAGTTAATCCAGACAACCAGATGTCTCTGGAATCACAGTAGATGTTCTTGAGGTCCAGGCAAAGGCACTTTTCCTCCTTGAAAACCAAGTTCAAGAGGCTTGGGACAGAGAGGAGGAATCCATTCCCTGTGTTCCAAACCCAGAGGCCCATGGCAAGCCCCTGGAATGGGCCAGGTGATAGGCACAGAACAAAGCGGCTTCGTCCCGTTCAGCCCAGACCACATACCCCATGAGGGCAAGCAGGCCCTGTTCTCTCTGCAGCAACCCAGGCCTCAGCCAAAGTTAAAAGAGAGTGTGTATGTATGTATACATTCACATTTGGGGATGGGCACATTACCAAGATAAGATCTAGGGCAGAAAGTAACATTGGTCTTCTGAGGGGGAGGAACTAGTCTTATTCACCTCCTGTCTCAAAAAATCAACAACTGTTACAGGAACACACAGGAAGAGTTTCAAATCAAACACAAGCACCTCTTCATCTCTACAGGAAGAGGCATATTGAAGGCACACCACTTCATCCAACCATGACCTGTCCCTCTCCATTCTCAATGGACACTCCTGAACTACCATAGTCACTGCTCTCAATCATCCATGGCCTGAAGGCAGTAACCAGCTAAGCTTTATCCCCAAAGCAGGTGGCTCCATCCTGGCTAAGAAGGGGGCTGAGTGAACTGGTTACCCAGTGCCTTGGCCCTACCCAGAGGCAAGGTGCCCAGACTGCAAGGAGCCCTCTCTAGTCTTTAAATTTCCTTCCCAACCCCACTCCAGCTCAAAAGGTCACAGAATTGTTCTCCTTTTATAAACAAGGAAGCCACCACAGCTAACAAGCAATGGGTCAGTCCACTTCAGCAGCTTCCTCAGTCCCTTGAAGCCCCCATCTACCTTTCTTGCCAAACCTGACTCCTTCCTAAGCACCCTCATGCTCTCACCAGAATCAACTGCCTAAATAACTCTCTGGGCCTCCATCCATTCTCCCCTATCCCTGCACTGTACCCATGTCCACTCCAACTGTACCCATGTCCTTCAAGCTCCTGTTCAAATGTCACATTGCCCACAGGCAGGTCTGACCTGAGCCTGGGCTCTCTGAGTCTCCTTCTGAGATCCCTGGACCCACACTGGGAGCTGGGTTATCTTTGTATAGTTCACTGTGGGGATGTGAGTCAGTCCTGGAAGGGTAGGCCTAGTCCACTCCCACCCTGTCCACACCAGCGCCAGGCCCTGAGGGAGCAAGAGCTCAGTAAATATTTGCTTAATTGAATTTGGCCAAGGAGCTTCCTCCAGACAGGAATGAGGGCAGCAGGACCAAATCCCCAGGGCAGGGAAATCATTTGGGCAGAAAGGAGCAGGTCAGGGACTCAGCCGCTTCCCCAAACTAGGCAGATCTTGGCTACCAGGAAGGTCCCTCCACATTCAGATTCAGACTCCAGGGAACCGTGGCACCGCCTTCCTATCCTCTTCTCTTGATTAACAGGAGCCTCAATTCTCGGCCTAGGCGGATTCCTGCCATCGTCACCCAGACCGGCTCAGCACCGCCCTAAAGACAGAGCCCCTTTCATATGGACTGCAAGATACTGAGCCCCAGTCCCCAGGCCCTCACACCCCTCCCGCAAGCACCCCCGCCGCCTTTTAAGGGAAAAAATATTGAGCCGGGAACATATTACAATTGCAGCAGGTCGATACTCATCTCTTGCCTCCAAGGAACCTGCTCACTGCAAGAGTAATGACCAAAAACTGCGAGCCTTCTGTCCCCGGGCCCAGGCCTCTGGGGCCCTATCTTCCTTTCCGGTGAAGGCCACGCGCCGGCGCTCAGGCCAACTGGGGTCGTCTCCTTTCAGTATCCCTAGAGGGAGATCCCACCTCAGCGTAGCTCCCGCAGGTCTCCCGGCCGGGTTCCGCACTGGTAGCCGCCCAGAGCGCTCGGCTGGTTCGGCGCGGCATCCCCGGCGCCCCCTGCCCAACCCTGCAGGCCCGCAGCTACCATCTCCCGCGGGTTCCTCGGCCCGGCGCGCCTCCCTTCCTTGGCACCTGCTCGGCCGGCGGCCGCCTCCCACCTAGGCCAGTCATCCCTGCCAAGGCGACCCCCAACCCGGAATGTTCCTAAGCACAAAGGTCCAGGAGGGGCCCCAGGTGGGGGTGGGATGAACACCCCAGCTGCGCCCCTGACCCCTGGGTCTCAACCTCGCTCATCGGGGTCGCGGGTGCGCTCACTCACCTCCTGGCCGCCGCACGGTGCATCTGATGAGCTGCTTCGGGTGGGGCGGGGCGGGGCAGCAAGCGAGAGCCACGGCGCCCTCGTTCCGCAAGACGCGGGTGGCGGCGCTCGCGCGGGGACGTGACCGGACCGCGGGCGGCGCACACGCTCCGGCCGGCCTGGCTCCCTCCGCCAGCCTCCCGCGCCGCCCGCCGCCCGTCCGCCCGCGGGTCCTCCCGCCCCGCGCCGCCGTCGGCAGGGGGCGGAGCCGCGAGCGCAGCGCGTTGCCGGGCCAACCGCGGGCGGGGGCTGTCGCGCGCCAGCCGGGCACCGAGAGCCCGGCGCCACCGCCCCGCCACACGCGCCGGCTCGTCGCCCATTGGGCACAGATTAATGACGGACGTTCCAATAGTCCAATGGTTCCAGATAGGGGCGGAGCCGTCGTTCCGCGCTCGCCGCAGTCCTGCACGCTCCGCTGGCGCGGGCGTCCTAGAGCTGCGGTGTGCTCAAGTCTCTGCACCTACTTAGCGAGACTGATTTTTGCAGCCAGGTAGGCCGACCCCGAGAGCGGCGATGGCCTCTGCCCTTTCTACGGCGGCTGGCCTCCGCTCGTCTCCTCCCATCCTGGGTTCGAACCCAGCTCTGGCCCACATTAGCTGCGACCTTGGGCAACCAACTTTACCCCTCCAGACTTTCATTTTGCAAAGTAGGGCTAGTGGCACCTGCCCACCTGGATTGTGGCAATCGTCCTGTAAGACGTTTGAAAGACTTATGCGAATCCTAAAGTTTCACACCCATGAAGTTTGTACAGCATAGGAGGGAGCATTAGTTGTCTCTGCTGCTCTCGTTCTCGGCATGTTAGGGGCTCTTCTGGGTTCCTGGCAATACTGGTTCATGGAAAGCTTGTATTGGAAGGGAGGAGAAGGGAGAAGAGGAAAGGCCTAGGAGATAGCCCTTAGTCTAGAGAAGCAGGAGAGAGCCAGGTCCTAACTGGCACCTTTGGGAAACCCACTGAAGGTAATGGATCCTCAGCAAAATGTGCCTGAGGACAGATAGCAAAATTCTGTTTTGAATTTCAGGGGGAACCCATCTGTGGGCCCCAGGGCCACGAACCCCTCATTTCAGTGCTTAAAAGACTCAGGTCAGAGGGCTAAGATATACATGCTGCTCTATGTTTTCTATTCTTCTAGCATGAAGCACATGAATTTTAGAGCATCCCTAGTAAAATGTAGAAACATTTCAGATAACATCTTCCTTGTCACTTTTTTCACTTTCTTGGTAAAATTACTTGGATCACCCCATTTGTTGAGCAGAGAAGCAGTGGAACTACCAGCAAAGGTTGATGGTAAGGCAACCCTAACCCAAGTCTGTGGTCAGATGGCTCTGGCAGCTGCATGTGCTGGCCTTAAGATCATCCCATAACCTCCCTGGAATGTTTCTTTTGCTGTGAAATGGAGAACACTGCACTACATATCCTGGGATCACAGCCCTCCTGTGAAGGTGCTGCCTAAACTTTTAAAGACTGGTTATGGTCACAGTTGAGATCAACTAGATGTGGCACAGTGATCCCTGGAGGTGACCAGTGAGGACTAAAGGAATTTGACTAACAGCTGAAGGGCTGCTCTGCATGTATGCCAACCATGCTTCCTAGAGGGTAATTTTGAGAGTTAACATAGGAAATGTACATTAATGGGCCCAGGCAATTTCTGTGGCAGAATCAGGGGTCAGAGTTAAGCTTTTTGCAAGGGCCAAACCCAGATACAAGAGTGGGATAACCGCTTACAACATTCCAGCTATGAGAGCAGAGACCAGCTCCTAGAGGGAACCACTAGGGCTGGCTGTTGCCTACCTGACCTTACCCTGGTGACCACCTGAAAGAAAGTAATGGCTCCCCTGGTGTCCAGTCAATTTGTATTTTCATTCATTTAACAATCATTTAGTGAAGGTTTCCTCAATGTGAGGCATATTTCTAGTTACAGTTCTAGGATGTAGCCCTGATCCTTTCCTGGTGGACTCTTGTGGCTACAGGGCAGTGGTAGAAAGCAGAACAATAATTTGCCATGATAGTTACAGTCTGTAACCTGACTCAGCATGGACAGTTGGGTGGAGACACTGGGGTTTGGAGGGCATGTAGAGGGGGAACCCGGAAGCAGTGGGGTCAGCTTCCTGAAAGAAAAGATGCTTAAGCTGGGGCTGCAGCAGGAGTGGAGAGGTAGCCAGTGATAGGGGATTGAAGTGAGTTCCAAGATGGGGAGAACACTGGGCAGGAAGGAGCATGAGACTTGGAGAGAATTCATGGAAGACCAACCTGGCCAAGCCAGTGAGCATGAAAGGATGCCCCAGATAGTCACATCTGGTCAGCTGCCTTCAAGTAAAATTGGGGATGTTGGTCTAAGAACCATTGGAGAATTGTTAAATTAGACTTTTTAATGTCAAGTTTTTGTTTCATATTTATTTGCCTTGGACATGGTCCCACAGACCATGTGAGTTGTGCTTCTGGGCATAATCATATAGCAAAAACATTAATTAGTCGAGAAAATAAGAAAAAGCAAAGAAGTCAGTTTGTGAGGCCTAGTTCAGCAAAGTGCCTGCTGCAGCCATGGGATCCATGCCATGAGCATCCATGACCCCTCAATCCCAGTAGAACTTTCTAGCTCATTAACTATTAAGCCCATACTGGCCCACACAGTATGGCAGTTTGCAGGCTTTCTGTTTCTGCCCATCTGGACTCTGCTGCACCTCTGTAAGGTCTAGCTTCCCTGGGTCTACCTTTATGTACTTCCAGAACCCACAGGATCCTGGAATTCCTCATCTACAGATGTGACAACCTGTTGCCTAATGACCTGTCCCCAACTGACTCTCCCACTAGCCTTCCTACTTCCCTGGCTGGCTGTTCTCTGTTCCCCACCTGTGCTAGCTTCCCAATCCTCACTGTGACTCTCAGGTGGGTTTTTCTAGTTGGTTTCCTTGGGGTCCATGTGCCTCACCCCCACTTGAACAAGCTGTTTTGGATCTGGGTTAGTTATAAATAGCCAGGCCCACCACTCTCCTTTTAGCTAAAAAGCAAAGTGAACGAGCAGAAAGGCACACCCGGCATGCGTTTTATTTTTAATCTCCCTCTGTCTCAAAATGAACCTAGGTCCCAGTGCTGAGTATTTCTAGGAGCAGTGGCCCCAAACAGATGCTTGAGAAACAAAACCCAAAGAGCCAAGGGCCCTGGCTTTGTCCCCATCTACTGTTTCCCCTCTGGGCCCCAGTTTCCTTGCCAAGGAAGAGAGGTGCCATGGAAGTGATCACCTCCAATGATCTGATTTTCTGAGCTCATTTCTCTCCTTCTGTCCTTTCCCAAGTGTGTGTCCATCCCAAGTTGGATTGGACAGCACTTTCTTGCAGTTCAGCAACACCTGTCACTGGGTTTTCTCAGGAAGCTTAGAACCAAATGTAAGTGAGGCCATGACCAAGCCCCAGTTAGACAGTTCCCAACTTCCATTGGTATTATATAACATCCTGCCAAGTGGGCTCACTTCAATGCTGAGTAAACCAGGCTCAGAGAGGTTGGATTATGTGTCCAAGACTACACATCTGGGAAAGGATACATTTAGGAGCTAAACCTAGGCTTCTTTGGAAATCTGTGGATATTAAATTTTAAAAAGGAAAGTCTAACATACTTGAAGTAACAGATAACTGATTTCCCTGGGCCCTAAGTGCCCTAAGAAGAAGTGGGGCAGAGCTAGCTGCTCCACCTAGACACCCAAGTGAGAAGCTGGTCAAGGGTACTGGGAGCTGCTGGACAGCAGGGAACGTGCAGAGGGGACAGTAAGAGCTGCTAAATATGCCTGTCTTTCTACTTGCCCTCACCTGGGGCATCTGCCATTTGATGTCCTTAGGGAGTGAGACAAGAAGACTGGGATGATATCTTCAAAGAGGAAATCCCTGGTGCTAATTGGTACTCAGAGACCTTTTGGCTAATTGACCTGTTTATTTGTCTCTCTAGAGTAAATTAGAAGGTTTAACTAGGGAGGGCAGAAGAAAGAGGTGTTTGCTGGTGGCCACCTCCCTAGGGTCTATAGACAGTTTCTCAGTGGGTAGCATGGCTGCTGGGGAGGATGGGGAGAGGGCCAGATACAAGGCAGTAGTGATGGGTGGTTTGAGTGCATGGGGAAGCGCTCGCCTTTGCTCTTTCTACATCTCAAGGACTTGAGAGGGCTGCTCTGAGAGCCTGGGCTCCTTGGGATACCGTTGGTGCTGGGGTTCTATGTTCTATTCCAGATAGCTACAGGTGGAAATATCCTTGCCCAGGAGGGAAGGAGAGCTGGAAGGAGTGAGGTGGGGCCCATTTGAGGGGGAGTCTTTGCTCTCCCAGGGATAACTGCTACCTCTCAGGCTTCTGTGTACTTGTTTATGTCTGATGTTCCTGAGGCCCAAGTGACCAAAAGGTTAGCACCTTTTGTGACCTCTGGGACCTTATCTCAGCCTCACCCCAGCTTCTGCCATGGCTGCACCCTCAGCCTCCTGATGGCTACTCAAGCTCCATGCCAGGTCCTTCTATCAAAGCTTCCACTCTACCTGTGCAAGCCAGTCTGAACGGGAGGCTGTCCCCCAGTATCCTTTTCTGTTTTGCAGGGGCCCGTAGCATTGTCGATAATGGCTTGATCTCCCCACTGGTACTGAAGCTGCAGAGGGAGGAGGAGAAAATCCAGGAGCTTATCTTGGACACGCTGGCCTCCTGCCTGCAGGAGGATGCCACTGAGGCTCTGCGCAGCTGTGCTGTGCCTTCCTTCAAGCAGAAACTTCTCAGTTCCAACAAAAACATCCGCAGCAAGGCTGCTCAAGCACTCATGGCCATCAGGTGAGGCCCAGCCAGGTCACACAGAGTGGCTATGCCCTTGGGCTTCTGCTGAGGCCCAGAGACAACTGAGCTGCTGTTGGCCCAGAAGCAGGCCAGAAGTGGGGCTTCACCCAACAAGGTCTCCCCCAGAACCCAAGGGCATCCACCCTGGGCCTACCTCTTCTGGCCTGCTTGTGCCCTGGGGGGAGGAGGGAGCTGGGTTGGAAGAGGACCTTATCTACTATGGTGATCACTGTCCTATTGGCCTCAGAATGTCCAGTATCCCAGGAAACTCTTTCTTATCCTCATCTCAGACAAAAACAGCCAATTGGTCACCCATACTCATGAGGAAGGCAAGCAGGAGTCTCCCCTGCCATAACAATGATAGCCAGTGGTCACTAAGTGCTTATGACACCAGGAATTATCTATAAATTACACATCTAGATAATTCTCCAAGGAAGGGAATGTCTTCCATTATAGGTAAGGAAACTGGAGCACAAGATCTAATCACTTGCTCAAAGTCACATAGGATTATGGTCTAAATCCTGCCTGGAAACTGAGGTAGCAGGCTTCTTGTCCCCAGGATCACCCTGGGACTCTTGGGCAGATTTCCAGGCCCAGGCTCAGGCTCATTATCCTTCTGGTTTTTGTCCAGAAGTTACCTTTTAGCAAGGCTTTCTACTTTATTAAAGTGTGGCCTTCCTCCAGCCCTCCTGGCTTCTCCCACCCAGCCTATGTTCACTATCACCCCTTCCATTTTGTTGTCATCCATTTGGAGAGTTCTATGAGGACAGGGCAGTGCTCTGTTTGCTGCTCTAGAACAAGGGTTAGATTACCTAGTCCCCAAATGTCAACAATGCTCAGGCAGAGAAACCCAGATCTTATTGTGGTGTTTGAACCAGTGCCCACTGTGTGCTGGGTGCCCATATAGTACTTGCTGCATGAATGAATTCAGGGAATCCCTGAAGGTGAGCCTAAGCCTCTGTATCCTTGATTAAGTATCTAAGAGTTAAGACCCATTACCCAGAAAGCCCAACAGTCTCACAAACTCACAGCCAAATGGCTGCCAAACCCATTTTCCAAACTGTGTTTCCATGGAAAACCTATGTCTTTGGGGTGTTATTAAGAGTTCTACAAAGCCAGATCAGTGGCACATGCCTGTAATTCTGGCTACTGGGGTGGGGGAGGCAGGAGGATTACAAGTTCTAGGCCAACCTCAGCAACTTAGCAAGGTCATGTCTCAAAATTAAAAATAATAAACAAAAAGGGCTAGGGATGTAACTCAGTGGTAGAGTGCCCCTGGGCTCATTCCCCTGTTGTGGGAGTGGGGAAGAATTCTACAAAAATGAGGGTTCTTGGGTGGTAAAGTTTGAGAAATTTTAAATGAATTATAACAGGGTCTTTGCTGCAAGATGCATGTGCACTGAGATGTTCCTGTGGGGACTAATAGGCAGTATTTCCTGGTTCAGGGAGCCCTTCTTTTTTTGGGGTGAAGTGTTGCCCTCTTACAGTTTGGAAACTCTTGGGGAGTACACCATCCTATTTTCACAGCTTCACACAATGCCAGCATGAGAAGTGGCCTAAAAGTCACCTTATCTGAGTCTCCACCTGCTGTTGCCCATGGCTGGGCAGCTTATTGCTGTTTGGGGTAGCTTGGCCCTTCATTGATAGCCAACTCTTTAAGTAGAGTCAATGGGTCTCACTGTGGTTCACACCCCTGGGTCCTGCTCCTCTGCATTTTGGGGCCAAGGAGAAAATGTCTTGTTTCTTCTTTTGAATGATGGCTTAGGGTAAGGTGACATTGCCCCCTGGCCCTTGGTCTCACCTTCACTGGCAGCAGGCAGTGCTTATACCAGTATTGCTACATACCCTGGCCATGGGCAGTCCTGGGCCTTCAGGGATAGTCCCAATACAAGTTATTTCCTCTTGTGTCCCCCTGGGGCAGTCTTGGGTCTTACTCCAGTCCTCCCCATCAAGTAGAATCCCTAGCTATCTCCTTTATGCTCCAGCATCCCTCTGGAGGGCAAGAACCAGGTGTGCAGACATGATGTCATCCCTATCCTGGTGCAGCTACTGAAAGATGAGGAGGAAGAGGTTCAGGCCAATGCTGCTGGGGCTCTGATGTATGCCACCATGACCACTGAAGGTAAGGCAAGGATGTCCACCCCAGGATCCTTCAGGTTGGGTGGGTCTAGGCAAGAGGGAAGAGGGAGCCCTCCCACCCAGCCTGCCAGCAGCCACTTTGAGCTTTCAAACTCATCTTTCTCATACTCAAGAGCTGAGTATTACTCCCCCAACCATCCACACTGGTCACTCACATTAGGACCTTTGTCCCTTCATACCACTCTTCCCTGGGCCT
Source organism: Spermophilus citellus (assembly GCF_964194105.1). Taxonomy (NCBI): domain Eukaryota; kingdom Metazoa; phylum Chordata; class Mammalia; order Rodentia; family Sciuridae; genus Spermophilus; species Spermophilus citellus. The sequence continues at coordinate 75,562,246 of NC_138184.1, forward strand.
GGAATTACTGCATCCACTCAGGTCCCTTTGTGAGCTATGATTCTTGTATTGATTAGATTGCTATCCATGAATTCTGTTTTCCTGTGGTCTAAGCAAACCCTGGAACCCTTGAGTCTAAGGTGTTTCTTGATCATAATTGATTTTCTCAAATTTGTGGAATGGCAAATAAGACTACAGTATTATCTTCTCCCATACCCTCAGCCCAGGACTCCCACATAGTCAGACTTTCATGCTGTCACCCAACTCTGAGCTAAGAGAAGAGACCTGAGCTGATCTCTATACCTGATGGGTTGGGATCTGATTTCTCCTTCCCACACTTGAGAACCTCTGAAAGCTGTCTCATCTTCCCTCTTGGCCAACACTCATCTGTGCCAGCCCTGTGCCCCATACTTCCTTTGCATCCAACAGAGTATTCACTGAGCCTTGGATTCATGATCAATATACTGCAAAGTCTCCCTTAAACACATTCTCCCAGAAACTCCCACAGGACCTAATAGTAGAATTTGAGACACAAAGAGGAGGTGAGATTGGGGCCTTCTCAGAGTCACAGCCCTGCTTTCCATTGTGTAGTTAGGATGCTGACTACATAGGAGGGTAGGGGTGCCCTCTGTGCATTCATCTTGGGGAATCTCAGCTCAGGCTTCCTGTGGGGGCACTTGGAGGGCCAGGGGCCTCATAGGAGCTCAGGCAATGGCCAGAGACACAGAGTCCAGAAGCCAGGCATGTAAGGATAACTGATCCCCGAAGGCATTTTGGTGGGTAGTCTCTGAGTCCCAGTCATGTGATGGGCACTGAACTGGACAATGGGAACCCATAGTTCTCTGCCTCTGGGGTCTATAGTTGGCAGGAGAGGCAGAATGATAAGTGATGTGGAGAAGTGGTAGCATTCCAGAGGGCCAGACATCCCTTGAGAGGGGCTTGGGAATCAACCCAAAGGACAGAGTTAGCAGGATAGAGACGGAGACTCCCCTCATCCCTCTACATACCCACCTTGCAGCAAAGGAGTTTGCTGACTGTGTGTTAAGGAGAGTATCTTCTGTACATATAATGTCTGAGGGCAAGAAAATATGGATTGTTTTGTTGTTTTTCTTCTCTTCTCTCTTCTCGTCTGTTCCCTTCCCCCTTTCCTCTCCTCTTCTCTCCAAACCTCTCCTCTCCTCCCCACCTTTCTCTCTCTCTCTCTCTCTCTCTCTCTCTCTCTCTCTCTCTCTCTCTCTGAGCTGAAGATAGAATCCAGGGCCTTGCATCTCTTAGGCAAGTGCTCTACCACTGAACTAGGACCCCCAGCCCTCCTATGAGTGTTTTTGTGCCAGGTGTTAAATAGTTGCTCAAGAAATTTTTGCCACATGAATGATTAGCTTTATATTTTAAAAGACAATTTGTTTTGTCTTAATAGACTGATTGTAGTGTAAGAAAGAGAATGATGGAGAGAAGCCAGTTAGGAGTCTGGAAGAGCAGGGTTGAGGGGGTCTAGGCTGAACTCCACAAGAGTGTAAAAGAGATGAGGAGAAAGGAGGGTGATATAGGGTGATGCCTCCCCTTGAAACAGCACAGGCAGGAGGGCAGGGGGAGGAAGGCCTCCTCAGAATGACTGGTTAAGAAAGCTGGTGTTGGTGGTCTACAGGGAAGTATGCAGCCCTGGATTCAGAAGCCATCCAGCCACTCCTGAAGCTTCTGTTGTCACCTCTGATCAAAGTGCGCCTGAATGCCACCAAGGCCCTCACCATACTGGCTGAGGCCCCTGAGGGTCACAAGCTCCTGCAGGGCCACGTGTTCAACTTCCGTTATCTTGAGATGGATCAAAATGAGGCTGTAAGGAGGGCAGCCCACATTGCTATCAAAGTGATCGAATGGAAACCCTGAGCCCCTCATTGGCAGATCCAATAAGCTACCTGTGTGCCTGAATAAATGGGCAGAATTTTTATCTCAGGTCTCAGTGGTACTTTATATTCCTGGAGCATTGTCACATCTTTCTTTCTGCCAAAGGATAAATACCAAGCCCAGAGATACTGGGTACTGACCCAACCTAGAGCAAGGAATGAGTAGGAAGTGACCTTGGGAGCTTTGCTTTCTCTAGAGCCCAGACTGCCCTTAGCAGGTAAAAAGTATGGCTGAGTCCTCCAGGACAGGATGGTGGGTAGGGAGTTGGGATGGGGGTTGGAAGGAACACTACTGGACCAGGCACTAACCAAGCTTTGTACACCATAGTGCGTGTGGGTGTGGTTCTGCTGAGCAGTCTCCTCAGTGCCCTGTCCAGCCACTTCTGTCCCTTTCCCACAAAGCATGGCAGGAAGCAAGGTGATGACCTGATGCAGAGTCTCCCCAGGGGAGGATGACTAGGTTATAAGAGGATCCACCAGGGTTGAGCACTCAGGACAGGGATTGATTCTAGTTTTTTCCTTAAGATTTTCCCCTTAAAACAGCTTCATTGTTCTCCAAAGCAAGGAATTCACCAGGACACACTCCCTTCTGGACTGGCCAGAAGCCCCCTGCACCTCCCTCTCCCTTCTTAAGCTTTCCTGGCTGCAGAGCAGCTCTGCATTGAGATTGCCTCCCGCCTGTGCCTTCATTCATCTTCTCCCCCTGTAATGAGATCAGCTAGAGAGGCTGGGAGCTCAAGGAAGGGGAGAAGCTGGGCTGAAGAGTGGGGTAGTTCTGAGGCATGTGGATAAGGTCAGAGGAATGGTCAAGAGAGCTCTTTTGTTTCTCCCTACCCAGCCCTGCCTGGTTTGGCCATGCCACAGCTCCTCTGGTTTTGGGGGACAAGCAGTGATTCCAACCTCAGTTGAAGGACCACAAGAATTAAGCCTTAGGGCTGTGCCTTTACAGTAAAGCCTTAATCTTTACCCAGAAATTTTTGAGGTTCCCTCCTCACCAACCAGGAATCTATTCAGGGAGATGTTCTCAGGATAAAAATTATCAGCAAAACCAGAATCCCAAGTGAACCTGTTCTTGCACTCTTTTCAGTGAGCCCCAGGGACCCTCACTTTTCTGGAAGAAACACAGAGAAGTTTGTGTCTTTGGACTTAAAGGATTATCCCAAGTAGACCTTATTATGGAAGGGACTGGCTATTGGCTCAAGCTGAGGTTTCAGATTCAATCCCATTCTCAAAAAAGGACCTATTAGAGGAACTCTTTTTTCCCCCCAATCAAGGAAGCAGATACTTGCTCCAGGGACTCCAATGCCTCATGTCCCAGTCCTGTGTCTACTCATAGCAAATTGGCTTCACCTTTCCACAGGCTCTGGCTAAGGTCACCAATTCCCTGTCACCAAGACTCTGATTTTGTCCTCTGATATGGAAGCCTCTTTGTGTGTGGGTAGTATACTGGGGATTGAGTCCAGAGGTGCTCTTACCATTGAGATACATTCCCAGAACTTTTAATTTTGAAACTGCGTCTCATGAAGTTGCCCAGGCTGGCCTCAAACTTGTGAAACTTCTTCCTCAGACTCCTGAGTTGCTGGGAGGAACCATCTTTTGTTACCTCACCAGTGGTATTGGTATTTCTCACAGTTCTGTTCTAGGCCCTCTCATCTCCCAGTTTTTCCTGCACAATCTTATCTGCCTGGCAGTGAGCCTCCTTACCTCCTGTCTTAGCTGGCTTGCCCTCTACCCTTTTTCTCCCAATTCTGGGTTTCTAGCACCAGTCTTCTCTTCTGAGTTTTGATTCCTTATACATAACTGAACATCTATCCCTAAATGTCTCCAGGCAAGAATTAATACCTGCCTTAACAAATTATTTCAAAACATGGGGAAGGGGACATTTTCCAAATCATTCTAAGAACAGTATCCTGATACCTAAATGAGACAAAGAAATCACAAGCAAATAATAGAGCAATATTTTTTTTATGAATATAGACAAAAAAACTCAACAAATATTCATATGACAAATCCAGAAATGTATAAAAAGCATTATATACCAGGACAAACTGAGATTTAGATGTCCCAGAATGCATGATTGATTTATGTGAAAATCACTTAATGTAATTCTGTAGCTGAAAGAAACAATTATATATAGCTATTTCTTTAGACAGAAGAAAGGGCAAAAGTCAGAAAAATCACTCTACAAAATCCAACACCCATTTATGAGTAAAAACAAAAATAAGCTGGGTACAGTGACACATGCCTGTAATCCTGGTGACTTGGGAGAATGAGGTATGAGCATTGCAAGTTTGAGGCCAACCTTAACAATTTTGCAAGGCCCTAAGCCATTCAGCAAGACCCTATCTCAAACAATAAAAAGGGCTGGGAATGTGACTTAGTACCCCTGGGTTCAATCCCCAGTACCAATAAATTTAAATAAGCAAACCCAAACAAGACTCTCAGAAAACTAGGGATAAAGGGGAACTTCCTCAATGTGACAAAGAACATCTGCAAAAACTCATAACTGATATTGTATTCAGTAGTAGAAAAATTGACTGCTTACTCTGAGATCAGAAACAAGACAAGGATGTTTTATCTTACCACTTCTATTCAACATTGTCCTGCATCTTCTAGTTAGGTCAATTGCACAAGGAAAGAGATAAGGGGCATCCAGATTGGGGGGAAAAAAGCAAACTGTTTTCATTCACAGATTACATGATTTTATGTAAGAAAACTCATATGCTTAAACAGTGTTAGAACTAATAAACAAGTACAGCAGTGTTGCAGGATACAAAAATCAATATACAAAACTAATTATATTTCTAAACACTAACAATGAACCATCCAAAAGTGAAGTTAAGACAATTTCACTTGCAAGAGCACCAAAAAAGAAAAAGCTAATTAGGAAAAAAATTGAGAAAAAAGTAAAGTAAGTGCAAGACTTGTGCACTGAAAACAAAACACTGGTTAAACATTAAAGAACTAAATAAATGGAAAGACATCCCATATTCATGGATGAGATGACTGAGTGCTTTCAAAATGTCAATAAACATTTTTCACACAGCTCCAACTCACCATGTTAAAAATGAAGCTCATATTTCTCCCATGCCTGTTCTTACTCCAGTGTGTTCAAACCAGAGTCACCTCTGGCCCCTTCCTTCAGAACCCCCTTATTACCTTTTAGCCACTCACTTGTCTGTATTGTTTCAGTGATTGGTTTCCTGGTGGGGGTTCCTGCCTCCTTTCATCTTCCTAGCAGCAGCCAGCAAATCTGATCCTATCACTTTCCTGCCTAAGTTCCCAGGGCCTTAGGATCCCAAAGCATACAAGGCCTTCTTTCTAGTCAGGCACAAGACTTTTTACTGTCCACCATCCTTCCACACACATGCCATATTTTCAACGGCTTCAAAGATGCCTTGTACTCTAGCCTCAAATCTTCCCACACATAGAGTCTTCCATTATTAGGCTGACTTCTTTCTTCCCTAACTCTAAGGCTATGTGAATGCCTACCAGGCATTTCTGCAGCATACACATGATGTACTAGGTAATGTGTAATTACCTTGAGTGCTTTGTTCCCTTGCTGAGCCTCAGTTTTCTCCTCTGTGAAATGTGGTTAATTCCAGTCCTTCCACAGGTGGTTCTGTGGCTTGAATGTGATAAGGCATGTATGGGCATGAAAATGGCAGTCCACACAAAATATAAGCTATCATCACTGTTGTTTGCTTTCTCGCATAAGCTCTGAGATCAGTTTCCATGTGCTTTGTTTAGAGCTACTTCCTAGAGGCACACAGTAGGCATTCAAAACTGTCAGCTAAGGATTAGAGAAAAGATGAAGAGCTGGTTCTTGTGAATGGGCATTCAGAGTATGATTTTCATGATGCTGGGTGTGCCTCCCCCAGATCACTTCAAGGCATCTGAAACATTTCCTATACACAAATAATTTATTTTGGTATGAGAAGGAAGAGGAAGGAGAGGTTCAGGGAGCCCTTATAGAAACACAGCCCAGGAGTGGCCTATATCTGCTAGCTAAGGGAATCTAACACCTGGGCCCAACTCCCATTAATGTCAGACCGGGAGTGTGATGGGGAGAGCTAGCATAGAGGGACTTTCCCCTTTCCCTGCCCTTCAGGGATACAGTGAGGCAAAAGTCAAAACAGTGGTGAGTTGCATGGAGGCCAATTCTGTTAGAACAGAGGCTGCCTAGGCCCCACCCATGGTCCAGGCAGGAGCTGGAGTTTCCAACTGTATGGCAACTGTTGTTCCATGGCTTGTGGTCATCAGCACTGGGTACCCTTGAGTGAGATACCCCAGTAGGGGTGGGAAAGGGGTAGGGCTTACACTGTATACAACATCTTTGCCAGCAGGGTCATACATCAAAAATGAAGAGACAACAAAACAGTGGAGAGTCGGCATAGGAAGGAAATGGTTACAGTCAAGTAAACACAAGAAAAAAAATACCCCCAATATATCTAGAGATAAAAAACAAAATCAAATTTATTTATTTATTCATTTGTTTGTTTATTTATTTATTTATGGTGCTGGGGATTGAACCCAGGGCCTTGTGCATGAAGGCAAGCACTCTACCAACTAAACTATATCCTCAGCCCCCAAATTAAATTTAAAGTGAAAGTTAGTGCTTATGCAGTAGAACCATTTGGAGAAAATGACTCATTTTGGAGAGGAGCAGATGTTCTCATTTACATAGTCTCTATAATCTTGAATGGACTTTGTTCTGTCCCCCTATGGCAAGCATGACCAGCAGTTGGTCACATTTGATTCATGACACCAAGGGAGAGTTTCCATTAGTATAATCCTTGACCCCATATCCTTGGGTCTCCCATATCTATTTTATGATGAGGGAGTCTGGGAAAGGCAGCAGCCCTGCCTGCCCTCTGGACAACTCCAGCATGAGCTGTTTCAGAAGAAGTAGATGTGGCTGAGGACTACAAGCATGATCAAGATGATCCCACTGGCATTGACCATCCAGAATGGCTCTTCTGATATTTCACCCCACTCTGTACCTCCTGCCTTTTTCTTGGTATCCTCCATCTTCCTGGTTGCTGTTTTGGGGGCTAGAATCTCTGTACCTCCTGACATATCACCATGCTCCATCCTCTCCTTGGTCTCCTCCATCTTCCTGGTGGCTGATTTTGGAGCCAGCATCTCTGTACTTTTTGATATATCACCATGCTCTATCTTTTCCTTGGTCACCTTCAACTTCCTGGTTGCCTCTCCTGGGGCCAGCACCTCTGTACTTTCTGTACCTTCTGCTATGTCACTATGCTCTACCTTCCCCTTAGTTGCTTCCATATTTTCCTTTGTGGGCTTTTCAGGGGCCAACTTGGGGCCCAGCTGTGGCTCCAGGCCACAGAACAGGTTCCAGGTCTTCCAGAGGCAAGTGTTGGCTTCTAGAACATAAGGAACGGGAAAAGGTCAGGAGGCATGCAGGGTATGACACAGGAGGTAAGATCTCATAGGGAGTCATGTCTCAACAGCAAGTCCAGTATGCAATCCAACAACTCACTCCTAATAAAGAAGTGTTCAGCCTAAACATGGAATGTCTATAACCATCCTTAGAGATGTGACTGAGGTAGAGGGTGGGACAAAGGACTTAGGAAACACTCTGGGGGCAGAGTAGGGCTCCAGAGCTATCAGCTGTACCCAGAACCCTAATTGGGAAGCTAATTATCATGGGGGCACAGTCCTTCCATGTGCACCCTGCTGTGCCATGGCAATGCCATTCCCTGTTTCTATAGGTCTAGAACAAATGGTAGCTGGTCCTCTGAGCATGTACTCCACCTAGGTCACTAGTCTTTGGAGGGTGGAGGAAGCCTTGCAAGTCCTGGAAATAAGACACCACTCTCTTTGGCAGCTTCTTGGAAAATGTCTTCTCCCAGCAGCTGCCAGTCTCTCTGGCAGTAGGGCTCAGTAGGGCATTTGCAGATGCCTAGGTCCTTGTAGGAACTTTCTCTTGTACAGGAGGGGAGTCTAAGAATCACAGAAAGTTTTCCATTCATTTTCTTAAGGCAAACTAGTGGAAATACATAACTGTGGAGTTTGAATTTTACTCTAGTGTCTGTGCTATGGATGCTGGCTTGCCCCTTGGGACTGGGCAAGTCAGCACCACGGTCAGCTCCCAGCACACTAGTATGGGCCCAGTGGCTGCCTGGGATTTGTCCGTAGAGCCACTCCTGGGAATGGTTCCCTCCTGGATGACAACACAACCCTATTTTAGTCAGAGTGGGCTCTCAGCATTGGGCACTGTGACATCTTCTGTCTCATCCCATTGGACAGCCTCCAAGTCAGTGTCTCCTGCAGTGGAGGTTGAGAAGGCATCAGGGATGACGGAACCCAACTGACAGGGATGGAAGAGTCTGTTAGAAGGGAAAGGGTGTCTGTAGCTGGAGAACCTTAAAGCCAGTGACACAGGTTTATTTTTGGGATGAGAAGTCTGATCACCAGCCACACTCTTGCTTCTGTTCTCAGACACCCAAGTTATAACACTATCATGAAGCTTCCAGGACCTAAGAGGCAGCTGGAAGAGGCAACTAGAATTGAAAAGGCAACCAATTGTTCAGCCACAGCCCAAAGGCACAACTGTCACCTTAAACAGACAAGGCAGTTTGATGGGCAGCTGTCTGGTCCAGAGGCTGAAAGGCCATACTTTCTAGTGAGACTGCTGGTTTTAAATCCCAGCTCTACCACTGTCTGGCCATCTGTGGGACCAGGGACAAGTTATCTGACTGCCAATTGCCTTAAAGTCCTCAGTTTTAAAATAGTAGTGGCATTTATCAAATGTGAGTATAATTTTGGCAGCATCTGGAAGATTGTGGGTACCCAGAGGGTCAGCTTAAAGAAGAACTGTCAGCAGACATCAGAAGGAGCCTCTAGGAGTATAGGGCCTATGCCCAGGGGAGACCACTGGGGCTTTCCCCAACCAAATGCACATCTTCTTTTGCAGGTATCAGGAGGTATCCCTGATCCTTTATGGACTCTGGACTTCCCCAAGAGGAGTGCATACAACCTTGCCCCAGCCAGAACCCTGCTTTCTTCCTAGCTAGGCCTTTTTCTTCTCTCCCTTCCTCCCACAAACTCATAGCCTCTTCACCACTCTCTACCCCAGGCTCAGGACTAATCTCATTATGTCCTTTATCCCTGTTTGCGTCAGGGGCTGCAAAAAGCTCAGGTCACCTCAGCACCCCCCCATGTCCCTGAATACTCTTTTTCTGACCTATCTGCTGAAAACCTTTCTTTTACTCTCCGAAGGCCCAGGGGTTCAGCCTCTCCCAGAGACACTCTCCCCCTTCTTTCTTGGACTGAAACCTAGTTATTCCCTAGACCTGCTTCTGCGGTGCCCTCTTAGGTAGGGCTGCCCCCTCCCTCCCTGCTCCTCCATCCATACTATAGAGGGCAGTCTCCTGTCCCCTTCACTGACCACTCCCTTCCTGGCACCACACCATCAGATAGCTCTGTTGGAGGTGCAATAGTGTGTAGCTAAACCCAAAGACCAGTTCTTGGGCATGGTCTTTCTTCACCTATCAGTGTTTGCCTCAGTGATTTACCTCACATTTGAAACACTTGAGGACACCTCTTTCTGGGCTCCCCCTTATTGCCTGAGTGCCCTTTCTTCAATCCCACCACCTCTAGGAGCCGCTCAGCACAATTCCTTTCTTCCCCCTCAGCCCTGCCTGCTTACTATGGATGTTGGAAGGCCTCACAACTTCTGCATGCCCTAACTGCCCCAGGAGGCATCTGAGGGAAAATAAAAGCCAGTGCCTCTGCTTGGAAGATTATTTCTGAGGATGAAGATAGTGAGGCAGAAGGTGCTAGGTCAGCAACACAGGCCAAGCATTATTCTAGACCACGTCACAAAGGACCCCTCCAAGGGCTTTTCTTTCTCACCTTCCTGGGGTGGGGGATTGGGGAATCTCTTCCATTGTATATCTGTGTCTAGATCCACCCTCTCCTCTCGGCTGTTGCGCAAACTCCAGCAGAGCCCACGAAGCTGGAGGGTGGAGAAAACAGGGGCATGTCACCACTGGGCCCTGTCATGCAGCCAGAGAGTACCACAGCCCACAGCTGGGACTAGGATTCTGATGGACTGAAAAGAGATCTGGTTGTTAGACTATAACAAAAGATGGAAGGAAGGTGGGATGGGAAATCATAACTACTATGATTTGGGTTTTAGTTCTGGCTAAGGTATCATGTGATTGTGTGATTTTGGCAAAGAGTGGTACAAAGAGTGTGTCCTTCAATGTAAAGCAAGGGGTTGGACACAGTGAGCTCAGGGCTCTTTTCCATTTTGAGGGTCCAAGAATATGCATCCCTCAGGCTGGGAAAAGTTGCCCATTACCCTTGTGGTACCCTCGTTCTGGTGGTTTTGGGGAAGCTGCTGTTATTCCAGAAGCTCTATACAGAGCATCAGACACAGCAGGAATGCTGCCCAGGAGGGGTTGTACCTGGCCCTGGAGTAGAACTTGATTACTCAAATTCAATAGCATATTTGCAGATGCTAAAGAGGAGCAATCCATTTCCTTTCTGGTCTCTAATTCTTCTCTCTTCCTAAAAACATATGAAAAGTAACAAAACTTTGGGAAGTAACAAAACTCAAGTCAATTGCTGCTTCTTGTGGGGGAAGGTTAGGGTAGCAAAAGCACAGGTGAACATTTTTTCCAAATCCAAGTCTGTTCAAGAATATAATGCATCCAAACCTATTACATCAGCCTTGGTGCAGTCTAGGTGAATTCCTGCCTTGCATGGTTTTCTGTTAATACACAATGGGCTGCTCATTAGCCTTGGTGGCTGGGAAGCCTCCCCAGCCTGCCCCATTCCAAGACTCATTCCTGTCTTTCAAATTAAAATGTTGGGACTACAATTTTGTTGTGTTATTGATAGACTCAGCTTAACTTTTAAATATTTCTTGATAGTGCCATATACAGTTTGCCTTCCCAGCATCACTATCAATCTCCTGTGGATGAGGTCACTGGATGTGCTGGCAGGGCCTGGATCCTAGTGATGGAGAACATCTATGTGCTTCTGAGCATGGATGATTTGGGGGCAGAAGGTCCTACCTCCCCTGGTTGTGGTGAGCAGAGGTGCCATTTGGAAGGCTCAGGCCAATGCCTGGCATGTTGTCACTGATCCAAAAGTGCTACTTTTTCTCTCAGGTTCCTCCCCTCTAGGCAGCTACTTTGTCTTTTCCAGAGAACTGGTGTTTTGCTAGGGAGCTGGGAGCACTCACTTGGCTGAGTAAGTGAGAAGTGGACACAAGGAAGCTGGCAGTAAGAGAAAAGTGGAAAAGAATGCCAACAATCTGAACAATGAAGGCCCTGAGCAGCAGGAAACTTAAAGTCAGCCACCCCCAGGGTTTCAAGACATTAGGAGTAGGGGAGTCTCTCATGCTGTCACTGATTCAAGAGAATCTGCAGTGGAGTGTGAGCATCTGGCTCTTCTCTCCATTCATTATCTTCCTTTTCCAACTGGGCTGTATATGCAAGAGAGGAATGAATCAAGTGGAAAATAATAAGAAGAAAGAGGGACTGGGGATACAGCTCAGTTGGTAGAGTACTTGCCTCGCATGCACAAGGCCCTGGGTTCAATCCCCAGCACCACCACCAAAAAAAAAAAAAAAAAAAAGAAAACCCTAAGTACATGTATGAAGACACAAATGGTGTGACTCTACTTTGTGTACAACCAGAGATATGAAAAATTATGTTCTATATGTGTAATATGAATTGTAATACATTCTTCTGTCATATATAACAAATTAAAATGAACAAAAAGAAAAAAAAAGAGTGGCCAAAACAGAGCTGGGAATCTCTGAGGTTTGCAGTCTTCCAAGTTTACCTGTCCTTGTAACTCAACTTTTGATAATAGAATACCAGCTTTTGTCCAGATTCTGAGCAAAATTGTAATAAAGGCACTAGCCTTACATACTCATGCCCTTCTGAGTTTCCTCACTAAACTCCAGATCTCTTGATTGCTGGATGGATGACCAGGACCCTTACTCCTTCCACTTTCCGGTGAGGTCAAGTCCCTGTCCTGCTAAGGTGCCCAAGTAGGTGATATGGTGGAACCAGTGTGAGCTTTAGAGTCAGGTTGGAGCCCAGGTCTGCTGCTGACTAGTTTTGTTACTTTCAACAAATTACTTAACTTCTCTGAGCCCAGGTAAATAAACATCTAAAACTGTTAACTAACGCCTGCCTCCTGGGAAGTAGAAAATGGTTTATGAGAAGGCTGAAGCATCTGTGCCTCCCTTTTCCCAGAAGCTTAAATTCCTCTGGGTAGGCAACAGCTGGAATTTCCCTGATTACATTAATTCATATTGAGGTTAGTGAATTTAATACTTCCAAGGAAAATTTGTATTTTATTAGCAAAATTATCAATCTAAATGAATACTTAATTCGCAGATCATTGAAGATTTTTTAGTTTTTTGGGGGGTAATGCAGGGGACTGAACCCATGGGCTGGCACATGTTGGAAGTGCTAAGAACTCTACCACTGTGCTACATTCCTAGCTACTAGTGTTTTTTTTTTTTTTAAACAAAGGCAAGCCATTTTTTAAATAGGCAAATTATTTCTGTGTCACATTCCTATTTTTGACCCACCATCTCCAGGCCTCCCACTTCCAAAGAGGAATCCAGGCACTCTTTACCAATTTGCTGTACCCTGGGACTATGAAGTCGACCCCCCTGAAGCATCTTAATAGCAGCACTTACATGTTTATCCGGAATTGGGTCTGTGATTAAGGAGATCCCCAGAATGCTCAGAAGACTAACTAGGAGGAGGAACATGCTAAAATACAGGTAGTGCATGCCACAGATAAGCATGGGACACTTGATGCTGTTCTCGCAGGTCTGGAGTCCGTAGGCTAACTCGGCTAGCAGTCGAAAGACACCAATCACAATTCCAAAAATCAGCCCCCAGAAGGCACCCTGTCAAAGGAGGAACCCAACAGAATTACTTGGGAAGAAGACATATGATGAGACAAACCACTTTCCTCATTCCCTTTGCTAGTTGGGTTCTAAAACTGGTTATAGTTAGGGGATTGATACCTTGCAGAAGATAGTATGAGCAAGTGAGAAGATGCCAGATTGGAGACACTGGTACTATCTCTTAGGTTAATTAGAGAATTAAGAAAAATTGGAAACACTATTAAGTGAGACCATCAATAGGCATCTCAAAGTAAATGTGTCCAAAAAGAACCCCATCTTTCCCATTTCCTCAAGTGGCACCTCCATTTCCCTCTTTGCTCTGGTGCCTTTTCCCAAGATCTCTGGCTCCTTTCTTTTCATCCTGCTATCCCACCAATCCTTCAGCAAACCCTGTTGGCTCTATCCATAAAATGTATCCAGAATCTAATTCTTTGCCATCAACTCCATAGCCACCATGTTAATCCCACTCTGCCATCTTTTCTCACACAGCTGGGTTCCCCACTTTAGACTTCTAATTGCCCACTGGCCTTGCAGAAACCAGAATGGTCTCTTGAAGCTTACATTAGAGAATGCCATGTCTTTATTAGACCTTCAGTGGCTTATTATCACCTGCCATCAGACTCAGATCTCAACCCCACACCACAGTTGACCTTGCCTGGTTCTGCTACTCTCCCTTGGTAATTCCACTCCCGTTGTAATGTCCTTCTTGCATCTTGAACCTACTCACTTTGTTCTTGGTGTGGGCTTTGTACTTGCCCTTCTCTTGACCTGGCTTTCTCTGTAGATCTTGGTATTTCTGCCTCATTCTTCAGGTTTTAGATTCTAGGTCACTTCCTTAGAAGTCTCTTGCCACCTTACCTCATATCCTTGTCTGCCCCATCCCCTAGCTTTCCCTGCTACCTCTGTGATCCTTTTAAATATTTTAAACAGCACTATGTCACCATCATTAATCTTTATCTGCTCAATGTGTTTCTTTTGTCTCCAATTAGATACTCCATGAGAATAAGAACTTGATCTTGGCTTTGGAAGTGTATTTGGAGTCTGATTAAGGAGGGGCTGAATGTCAGAGGAAAGAGAGAGATAGGCAAATACTGTGGGAGAAAGAGCTAAACCAAAAAGCCAAGGAGAAGATCCACAGGAACTAATTTCTGAAGGAGATGGGCAGAAGCTAGATGTTCTATCCAAAACAGGGTAGAAGAGAGGGCCAGAAAAAGTGCTCTAGGTTAAAGAGGTTACATACAATTTGGTTGCAACCGTGGACTGGGGGTAGCAAGAAAGTCCCTCACCAGATCCCTCCATTTTCCTTGGTGATTCCCCCATACCCTGAGGTTGGTGTTATAGAAGAGAGATAGAGTCCCCTGACTGCCTTCCTCTCTTGAAATGCCCTTCCCAGGAAATCAAAAGCAACTCTGGCACCCAGACTACTTCCCCTGCATTCTTGCTGCTAAATTGGGTCCTGGTGAGCTGGGTGGAAAAGGAGCACTGGCAGGTCATCTACAGGGTTGAACATCTCATTTTTTTAAAGAAGGAAAAAGGGAAAACAAAACAAAATAAAAAGAAAATGGGACAAAACAAACGAACAAGAAGATTGAACACCTGAGATAAGCCTGGGAGAAAGTTTCAGTCAGGTGGAATATCCTGGCAAAGCAAATAGCTTATAACAAATGAAGAGAGACCAAAGACAGCAGGGGACAGTATAGCAATCAGCACTGACTGGTACCTAGGGGCTGGGCATATGGAGGACAAGTCCTGGGAGATGGGCAGGGCCAGATCACAGAGGGCCTTAGGTGCCATGCTCAGTAACATGTGAGGATCAATCACTCAGTGCTGTCTAGGGAAACAAAAAAGTTTAACAAATTACTCAAAAATTAAAAAAGAAAAAAGAAAAGAGTCAAGGAAGCTATACTTTAAAAGTCTTATTGATGAAATGATAAAACCATTAATTGAGATATTTATTTGGTCTTAACTGTGGCTGAAAGAGATGGTCCAAATAGTTATCTCCTCAATGCAGAGAAGGTGGAAGGAGCCTGCTGCTGTATATCCCCCATGTGAGTGTGGGACCACAAGGATGACACATCTGTGTACACTGGTAATAGAAGATTATTTTCTTTTTTCTTAAAGAGAGAGAGAGAGAGAGAGAGAGAGAGAGAGAGAGAGAGAGAGAGAGAGAGAGAGAATTTTTTTAATATTTATTTTTTAGATTTCAGCGGACACAACATCTTTGCATGTGGTGCTAAGGATAGAACCCGGGCCGCACGCATACCAGGCGAGCGCGCTACCACTTGAGCCACATCCCCAGCCTGAAGATTATTTTCTTGCAGCCAAATATGCAGAAGGAAAAAGCATTCAGTTTTGTATCATCACCTCCACAAATGTAAGGTGATTAGTTTTGCATGGCATGGCTGAAAATGTATTACATTAGAAAGGATGGAAAACAAATCATTCTTTCCCTCCATGTATATAAGCAAGCTTGGGACAAATCTGCCCAAGAGGATATCATCTCTCAGAAAGCAATGAAGGTCTCTTGAAGCACAAGAGACTCTCCTAGGGCAACCTGTTAAAGACCCCTACACTGTGAATGCAGCAGCCCCTCACACCATTCCATGCCAACACCCACCTGTTCATTTACTCTTTTGCAAAATATAGCAAGCAGGGATACAGCAGTGACTGGTGGAGTCAGGTAACTCTTAGCAACCTGTATGTATTCAAACAGGTTTTTACTGTGAGCTGTTTCTATAATACGGACCCAGGCAATGGTGACAGCAAGTAAAGCTATAATAAAAAACCTGCAAGTTAAACCAACAATTAGTGATGAGTTTGATGATTTTCCTCTGCTAATAAAATATCTACAACCATGTACTATTCAGTTATTTCCTACTCTTTAATTTTATTATTATTATTTTTTGCAGTGCTAGGGATCAAGCCCAAGGCCTTCCACATGCTAATGAAGTGCTCTATCATTGAGCTACACCCCTTCCTTATTCCGTAGTTTAAATTCAGGTGCCCACTCATAAGTATTGGGGAAGAGGAGCTAGCAATACCCTTAAACACAAATGGGTGTCCCAAGGCTATAGATGAAAGCCCTTAAACTTCTGAACAAATAAATCTGAGTATCTATACTAGACTGTCACCAAATTTGGAGGCTATATTTAACGAAATATGGAGGGTCAGTCAGCCTTAAAATACATACTACATGAAAAATACTAATTTCTTGAGAAGTAATTGATTTTTAAAAAGTTCATACAGATTACTCTGGCTCACAATTTTAAAGATTTCAGCAAGTTGAGAAACTTATTTTATGCAATATAAGTGAGAGTCATCACAAGGTGAAAAGGTGGTTCAATATTAGAAAATCAATCAGTGGAACCACTAAGATATTGAAGGGGAGTAAAAACCCATGTATATCCCAACTGGCACAATGAAATATTTAACAAAATGTAACACAGTGGAAATATATTTGGGATACTGAGTAAAAGGAACTACCTCAACATGATAAAGAACATTTCCAAAAAACCCATAAATAGTATCATACTCAATAATGAAAGACTGAAAGTTTTCCCTTTGAGATCTCTAAAAAAGAACCGAGGCTACAAATCTTCATTACCTTTTCTAAGGAAATGATTTTTAATGTATATATATAAAATTACACTAAATCAAGTGTCATCCCAAAGATGAATAAATATTAATTACATATCAATAAGGGCTTAACATTATGAGAGAGTGAATATAAGCAAGAAAGGACCAATCCAACAAAAAAGAGGCAGAGAAACAAATTTGGTAATTATGAAATAGTTCACACTGGACTAACCTCATAGGTGACAATGATAAACTCTGGACCACTTATAAAAATGTTTTAAAGACACTGAGAACAACTCAAACTGGACAGAAGTGGGAAGGAGTCCAATCCTTGAAATAAAGGAACTGCATGAAGTGAGATAGTTACACAGCTTTTCTACCAAGGGCTCTCCCTAGTCTTCCAGTGTGGAGTGACCAGCAGTTAAGCACAGAGTCCCATTCTTACTGAGTTGAGTTGATAGAGGTTGAGGATTCAGAGCAGTTGAAAAATGTGGGGAGAAATTCCAGAAATCATGGAGCCACAGATCAAGGGGATCCAAATCTGTACATAAACTTCTCTTGAATCCCTGGCTCATCCTGGAAAATATGCATGCGTAGAAGAATTTCTAAAGGGTCCACAACAGGAAACTGTTGGAAAGGCATAAAAAACTAAAGATTTCAGTTGCTGCTTACATTAAGAGAGACACAAATTAGAGTTGGAATTCCATTAAGTTAGAGGGGCTTTGTAATGACCTTAGGCTTTTCACTGAAATCCCAGAAGGGCCATATTTTAGGAATACAGACTCTATTCCAGGGCTAAGAATTTGCCATAAGACTAAGAGAAAAACTGAAACAACCTACTCTATCAAAGTATAAAATTAGATCTTTATGAGTTTAAGGTGATCCGCTAACAACTTACCTGAATGTTAGGACAAAAATCAATACTTTATGGAGAAATGTGATCCAGAGTTCCTGCAATGTATCATACAAAATGTCTAGTATACATTAAATCTACTAAGCACATTAGGAAAAAAAAACATAAGCAATCAGTAGAAATGGATCCCAAGTTGACTCAGATATTAAAATTGGCAAACAAAGATTTCAAAGCAGCTACATTAAAGGATATGAAGAAAATGATGGTTATGAGTGAACAGACAGGAAACCATGGCAGAAAACTGGAAACCATTTAAAAGCTTTGGAAAGGAACCATATAGAAATTCCAGAACTAAAATTCTGATTCAATATCTGAAATGAAAAATTTGCTGATTAGTCTTAACAATAGATTGGAAATGGCAGAGGAAAGAACCAATACATCCAAAGATAGATTGATAGAACTAAACTGAAGAACATAGAGAAAAAAATTAAAATAAAAACAAGTCTTAATGATTTATGGGATAATATCAAAAGGGCTAATATATATGTAAGTAGAGTGACAAAAAAGAGGAGAAAACAACGCAGAAAAACATGCTAAGAAAAGGTGGTCAAAATTCCCCAAATTCGGTGAAAACCATTAATTTATAGATTTCAGCTCAGCAAAACCTATACAGTATAAACACACATGCATGTATGTGTGTGTGCATGCGCGCACAGACACACACACACACACACACACACACACACAAACAAACACACACATTTATACCTCATAATAATACTGTCGAAAAGCCAAAAATGAGGGGAAAACTTTGAAAGTCACAGAGAAAAAAAAATATATATTCATACAGAGAGCAAAAATATGAATTACAGCTGACTTCTCATCAGAAACAAGAGGGCAGAAGAGAATAGAACAGCATCTTTAAAGTGGTGAAAGAAAAATATTGTCAACCTAGACTTATATATTCAGTAAAAATGTCCTTCAAAAACAGGGATGAAATAAAAAATTCTGATAAACAAAAACTGAGAATCTGTCATTCTATTTTGTGCTGGTTTAACACAAAACCACAGATGGGATAATTTATAAAGAACAGATTTTTTTTTTCTCAGAGTTCTGGAGGTTGGAAGTCCAAGATCAAGATGCTAGCATTTGGTGTCTGGTGAGTGCTGTGTCTTCTGGAGGAAAGGAACAGTATGTCCTCATGTGGCAGAAGGGCAAGAGAGCCTAATGCTGCTTTTATAAGGACCTTAATCCCATTCATGGCAGGGGGAGGGTGTCATGAACTAATCAGCTCTTAAAGTACTGAACTCTTGAGAGCTTGTTTGGAGGTTCTGACAGCGGAGTGCAGCAACTTGTATTTCTTGACCAAAACATAGTCACATCCTCTATCGGGGAAGGTCGCTCCCTTCACTGAGCTTACAGCTTTGAGAGGGAGGTATGTGAAGTAGTTAGGCAGGAAGAAGATACCCACCTAGCCAGTCAAATCAGCCAAATCAACCTGATGATCAATAGGGTGACAGATGTAGCAGCCAGATAGCCCTCACATCCAGGCCTGAACTGTTAACACCATCACATTAACCATTAAATTTCAACAACTGAGTTTTGAAGGGGATACATTCAAATCATAGCACTAGCTACTTTAAGATTTATTGTAAATGTACAGTAACCAAGACACTTTAATACTGGTATCAAGATAGATAAGTAGATTATGGAATAAATGAATAAAAAAAGATCCATGTGTATATGGCCTATTGATGTTAGCCAAAGGTGCTAAAATGTTGGGGAAGATATGAAGCAACTAGAATTGCTACACATTGCTTATGTACTCCTTTGGAAAATAGTTTGGCAGTTATTTATAAAGTGAAACATACGCAACCCTTAGCCTATTAAGTCTACTCATAGGTATTATCCCAGAGAAATTATACTTAGGTCCACAAAAAATCTTCTGTAAGAATGTTTAGAGCCTCAAACTGAAAACAATCCAGATGCCCATTAACAGTATGGCTAACCAAGTGTAGTACATTTATACAATGGGATACTAAAATTCAGCAAGAAAATGAACAAACCAAGGAAATATAAAAATACCTGGATAAATCTCAAAACACTATGTTAAACAAAGCCAGACACAAAATAGCATGAAACATATGATTATGCTCATATTAACTGATATTCTTAATCCTAATGTTAGTGCAATACATTTTCCCTTTAATGATCTGTTTCTTTATATCAGGTGTAAGTAATCTTTACTTACATACTCCAAGGTCCTGATTTCTTATTGTTTTACTTTTCATGTTCAGATATATACAGTTCATCTGCAATGAATTTTTGTGTATAGTATAAGATAAGAACCACTATTCCTTTTTAAATTTTAGCCCAAATCATCAGTATCATTTGTTGAAAAATTCCTGTCCCCTACCACTTTCCTCATCTCTTTGCCATAGATCAAGCAACTATGCCTGTGGATCCTTTCTGAACTTTGCATTTTGTCATGTTGGTTTGTCTATACTTGTCCCAAAACCACATTGTTTTGGTTAGTATTGATTCACAATACATACTGGTATCCATTAATGTATATACTCAGTTTTGTTTATCTGAAAGAAATTTCCTTGGCTATTACTTGCTCTTTGTATTTTTATGTTAGAGTTGGTATGTCAATTTAAAAAAATTACTGCAATTTTGCCTGTTATTATCCTGAATAGGTAGAATAGTATGTATAGCATATTGTCAATACTGAATCTTCCAATTCATGTATATAGAATATTCCTGTACATATTTAGGTCTCATTAATATTTTCTCAACAATGCCTTGTAATTCTTGAGCAATTTTCTCACATCTTTTGGGATATTTATTTCTAGGTATCTGATATGGTTTTATGGTATTACAGGTGATAATGAGTAAAATGTTAATTCTTGTATTTTGATCTTGTTACCAATCTTCTTAAAATCACTTTTAAATTTTAACAATTCATCTATAAAATCTTTTATGATTATTTTATTTATTCCATCTCTATTCTTATGTAATTTATTTGCCTTTTTGGACTGGCGACACCTCCAGTACAATGTGAATTAAAGTAGCTATAATGGACATATGCACCTTGTTCCCACTCTCAGGGGGAAGGATTTCCACATGTAAATATTAAGTATGGTAAATGCTATATTTAAAATGTGTTTAAAAGTCAGAATAATTCTTAATTTGCTGAGATTCAAAGAAATAAGTGTCAAAGTTTAAAAGGATTTTTATCTAATGAGGTGAGATTTTCTTTCTTCTTTTTTTTCAGTTGGTGTGGTCAAGTACCTGGGCTATTTTTTAAAATTTTATTTTTGGTTCATACATAATAATTGTACATACCTATGGGGTACAATATGATATTTCAACATATGTATACATTGCATAATAATTAATTTAGGCCAATTATCATAAATTGATGGATTTTAAAATAATAAACTATTCTTGCATTCCTGAGTAAATTGCAGATGGTCATGGTATATTATTTTTCCTATATGTTGCTGGATCTCACTTGCTAATATTTTGTTTAAAAATTTTGCATCGATGTTCATATGTGCATGATATATATTACTCATGTTTTCTTTAGACCTTTCTTAGTCATTTTGAAAGAGAAAGATCTTCTAAGTAGCATGCAGTTAGTTTTAAAAAATATAGTCTAATAATCTTAGCTCTTGAACTCAGGTATTTAGTATACTTATATTTCATGAAATTGCTGATAAATTTATTTATATATATCATGCTCTTATTCATTTTCTACTTAAGCCACCTGTTTAATGTTCTTTTCATTCTTTTTTTGGACTTCTTTCAGGCTACTAAAATATTTCTTAGTAGTTCTCCATTTCCTTCTATTAACTCTCTAGTTAAACATTCTTGAACTATATTATTCTCTTATTGCTTGGTTTCAAGATTACATATATCCTTGATATAGTATTGTCTTGTACAAGTTTTTTTAAAAAATTACATCCACATTAATTTTAAAACATTAGAATATTTAAGTTTCATTTAACCTTTTCTCAGCCTTTTCATATATTACTTTCATATGTCATAAATCCCATGGACATTTTTTCTTATTGATGTTTTCAACAGTTGCTATTTGTTTATATTTACAATGTACTTATCCTGTCTGGTGCTCTTAATTCTCTGATGTTCAATTCTATTTAGGTTATTTTGCATTAAGACTGAAGAATTTCCTTTAGTATTTCTTATAGAATAATAATTTCCTTTAGTATTTCTATAGTACAAGTATTTCTTATAGTACATGTACTATAATGTTTCCTTTTCTCTTTCTTGCTTTATTTTGCAATGCTGGGGATTGAACCCAGAGCCTTGCACTTGCTAGGTAAGTGCTCTACCTCTGAGCTGCATTCCCATCCCTTTTTATTTTATTTTGAGACAAGGTCTTGCTAAGTTGTCCAGGCTGGTCTTGAACTTGCAATTCTCCTACCTCAGCCTCCCAAGTGGCTGGGGATACAGGTGTACACCACCTGACCCAGCTTAACAAATTCCTTTAACTTGTATTTATCTAAGAACATATTTATTTTACCTTCATTTTGGAGAATATTTTTGATGGGTATTGAATTCTAATTTGGTAGTTATTTCTTTAGCACAAGATGCTATTCCATTGTCTTTTGGCTTCCACAGTTTCTTCCAAAGACCATCTCTTTGTTGCTTATTTAAAGGTAATATGATTTATTTTCTTATGGCTGCTTTAAATATGTTCTAATTATATTCAATTTCCACCATAATGTAATCTAGGTATGGTTTTCTTTGTATTAATCATGCTTCAGTTTGTGGAATTTCTTAGGTTTCTGGAGAGCTGTCCATCAGTTTTGGACATTATCTTTTAAAAATTATTTCAGACCAATTTGTTTCTTTTTCTCTGTGATTTCAATATGCATATTATTATTCAGATTGTGTTTCATGTGCATCTTACTTGTATTTGTGTATTTCAGTTTGATACTATCAACTGATCCATCTTCAATAATTGTATCTTTGGCTATATTCAATTATTGAGTTTTTTTTTTTTTTTGAGGTACTGAAGATCAAACCCAGTAGCACACTGAGTTACATCCCAAGTTGTTCTTATTTTTTACTTTGAGACAGGGTTTCATTAAGTCACCCTTGGTGACCTTGAACTTGCATTCCTTTTGCCTCAGCCTCCCAGCTGGAATTCTAGGTATGTGCCATGTTTGGCTTTCTCTGAGTTCCTAATTTCAGATATTTATTTTAAAATTATATAAAAACATCTTTAATCTATTCTATAAATTCTGATTTTCTGGAAGAATTCTCAACATTTTTGTACAGTTTATAATCTCTTCCTTATATTTAAGTGTACATAATAATCATAGTTATTTTATTCTATTTTTGATTTTAAAAAAATTGTTCTTTTTAGATGTACATGGCAATAGAGTATATTTTGACATATTATTCATACATGGAATATAACTTATTCTAAGTAGGATCCCATTGTTGAGGTTGTACATGGTGTTGAATTTCACTGGTGGTGTATTCATATATGAACACGGGAAAGTTATGTCTGATTCATCTACTGTCTTTCCTATTTCCATCCCTCTCCCTTCCCTTCATTCTCCTTTATCTAATCCAATGAACTTCTATTCTATTTTCCCTACTTATTGTGTGTCAGCATTGCATATCAGAAGATTTTTGGCCCTTGGTTTTTGGGGACTGGCTTATTTCACTTAGCATTATAGCCTCCAGTTCTATCCATTTACCAGCAAATGTCATAATTTCATTCATCCGTATGGCTGAGTAACACTCCATTGCGCATAAGTTTTTTTTTTGTATATATATATATATATATATATATATATATATATATATATAACACATTTTCTTTATCCATTCATCTATTGAAGGGCACTTAGGTTGGTTCCATAGTTTAGTAATTGTGAATTGAGCTGATATAAACATTGATGTGGCTGTGTCACTGATATTAAGTCCTTTGGGTGTATGCCAAGGAGTGGGATAACTGGGTCAAATGGTGGTTCCATTCAAGTTTTTTGAAGAATCTGCTTTCCAGAGTAGTTGCACCAATTTGCAGTCCCACCACCAATGTATGAGTGTACCCTATCTCCCCACATCTTTCCTAACATTTACTGTTGCTTGCATTCTTGATAATTGCCATCCTGACTGCAGTGAGATGGAATCTCAATGTAATTTTAATTTGCAATTCTGTAATTGCTAGAGATGTTGAACATTTTTTCATATGTTTGTTGACTGATCTTATTTCTTCTTCTGTAAAGTATCTGTTCAGTTCCTTTGCCCATTTATTGTCTGAGTTATTTTTTATGTGTGTGTGTGTGTGTTTGAGTTCTTTATATATCCTGGAGATTAATGCTTTATCTTAAGTGCAGGTGGCATGGATTTTCTCCCATTCTTGATTGTTTCTTTTGCCGTGAAGAAGCTTTTTAGTTTCATACTATTCCATTTATTGAGTCTTTTTAAAAATATTTTTTTAGTTGTTGATGGACCTTTATTTTTATTTACTTATATGCACTGCTAAGAATCGAACCCTATGCCTCACACATGCTAGGCAAGCACCCCACCACTGAGCTACAACCCCAGTACCCCATTTATTGATTCTTGATTTTATTTCTTTTGCTTTAGGAGTCTTGTTGAGGAAGTTGGTTCCTAAGCTGACATGATGGGAAAGTTGGTACTATATTTTCTTCTAGTAGGTACAAGGTCTCTGGTCTAATGCCTAGTTTTTTGGTCCACTTTGAGTTGAGTTTTGTGGAGAGTGAGAGGTAGGGGTTCAATGTCATTTTGTTACTGTGGATTTTTTCCCAGCACCATTTGTTGAAGAGTCTAGTTTTCCTCCCATGTATGTTTATGGTGCCTTTGTCTAGTATGAGACAAATGTACTCTTGTGGGTTTGTTTCTATGTCTTCTTTTTTATTTTTTAGATCCTGACTATCACTTTTATGCTAAAAGCATGTTGTAGGCTTTTAGTATTATACAGATGTTTTATTATGTTGAAAACACCTGCCAAATGTTTATTTTTATTTGTTGTTTTACATATACTTGACAGTAAGATATATTTTGACATATTATACATACATGTGGTGCAACCCATCACAATTTTGATCCCATTCTTGTGGTTGTACATGATGTAGAGTTACACTGGTTGTGTATTCATATATTAGCATAGGAAAGTTATGACCAATTCATTCTACTGTTATTTCCTATTCTCATCTCCATCCCTTCCCTTCAATCCTCTTTGTTTAATCCAATGAACTTCTGTACTTCTGCTTCCTACCTGCCTTTGTTATGGGTTAGCATCTGTGTATCATGTCTCTGTGTCTTCTATTCTGTTCCATTGGTTTTCATGTCTATTTTGGCACCAATACCATACTGTTTTTGTTACTATAGCTCTGTAGTATAATTTAAAGTCTGGTATTGTGAGCTTCCTGCTTCACTTTTCTCACTGAGGACTTCTTTGGCTATTCTGGGCCTCTTTATTTTCCAAATGAATTTCACGATGTTTTTTTTTAAATTTCTATGAAGAATGTCACTGGAATGTTACTAGGAATTGCATTGAATCTGTGTAGTACTTTTGGTAATATGGCCATTTTGACAATTAATTCTGCCTATCCAAGAACAATCATGGTTATTTTAAAGTCCTTGTCTGCTAACATCACCTGTGGGTCTGCATTTTATCCATCTATCTATCTATCTATCTATCTATCTATCTATCTATCTATCTATCTATCATAGTGAGAGAGACATTCTTGTCTTGCTACATCATTAAGCATGATGTAGGCTTTTAGCATAATACAGATGTTTTATTATGTTGAAAAGCACCTGCCAAATGTTCTTTTCATCATCTGTGAACAGGTATACACTTTTTTTTATATTTGATCTGTTATTATGGTGAGTTATATTATTACATATCCTAATACTGAATCATCCTTATATTTCTGGGAAAAAATCATGGTTGGTAATAATATATTATTTTTTATGACATTATTGGATTTGTGTTGGACATTTTATTTACATTTTTGCATTGATATTTAAAAATGAGATTAGTCTTTAGTTTCAATATTTTTCTACGCTAAATGTGTTAAGTTTTGGCACCTATAGCTTGAGCTTCATAAAATGAATTCATCTACCTTTTTTTTCTACATTCTCTAAAACTGAAATCCATTTCTTAAAATTTCTCAGAAAATTGTTTTTTCAAACATGAAACACTAATAAAAATGTAAAGGAAAACTCAAATACTGTAGAGATAAGATAGGTAAAATAGATAATGGACATAAACCTTGATGCAAAATTAAGGCATATTTCAGACACAATATGTTATGTTAATGATGTGTGGGTTGCATGAAGCACACACATGGGTTGCCAGTGTGAAAGCCTATGGAACAAGCCCTTGTAGATGTCATGTGGTTTCATGGTTAAAGGCATTGCCCCACAATTGACAAGTTCCCCTACTTATTATGTGATTTCATATAGCTCAGTAGTCTGAGCTATTGTTTTTCCATTTGTAAAACAAGAATAATTAAAGGGAAACTTACCTTTAATGGTTGTCATGAGAATTAAATGAAATAATAAGATAGTTTATGCTATTTTCCCCAAAAGGACTATTTTGGGGGGCATATTAAATTATGCCCATTTTTATCATTGTGATGATGATTTTTTTCCCAAGTAAAAAGAGTTTTCTTTGTAATCATCAAGGAAATACATTTTCATTGCAATATTATAACAAAAACCAAAATTAAAACTGGAAACAAAAAACAAGCCTCCAAACTAACTGCACTATATATAAACAGGAGAATTCTACATACAGTAATACAGCCTATTTTTTCATGTAATTACACATTGTGAGTGACATTTCTTTGACAGCCTTAACTCATGTGATTAGAGGAATACTTCACCTTCCTGTTACCAGAAGTTCCTTTTCAGTGGCCATAGGCCTCATCAAAGTATATATGTTCATTGTGAACATGGCACTGGAACTGTTGAAAATGGAAGTCAGGGAGGACATGAGGGCAGCACACATTGTGGTCAGCATCAACCCTTGAAATCCTGGAAGAAAAATGACACTTTCTGGACTTTCAGTTCTCTGACCATGTCTTGAGAGTTAGGTCTCCTAAAGAACTTTCTGAAATACTAAATTTTCCCCTATGAAGAATTCAAAATTTACATGGATTGTAATTCCATCAAATATAGATTATTGTGTTATATTTTTTCCTGCTTTGTGACAAGACTTAATAGTCCTCTACTGTGTCTTCATATAAAAATGGGAGCTGGTATCTTGTATGGTTACTCTGTGCAAGAACATCTCTTCAGGCATCATCCTGTACTATTCTCTCTACAGTGCTGAGAGATGGACACCATTGCTTGCCCTCCTTAAAGGTGAGGAGCCAGAGGCTTAGAGACCATTCAAACTATAGAAGTCATTCAGTTCTTTAGGGAATGTTCAAACTATAGAAGTCATTAAGTTCCTTGTGCCCTGGTGTCCTCATCTATAAATTGAGGATATGATGTCTCACCACACAAAGTTATAGTTAAGATTAAGATAAACTAAGTAAAGATGGGTTGACGTAATGTACAATATATAGCAAGCGCTAACAAATGTCAGTTATAAATCTCACAATCTTTTATTTGCTACCTGGAAAGCCACCATGTGGCAGGGACAGTAAATGCTCCATCTGAAGATTTCTTTTCTATGTCCTGTTGGGGAACCTAAGGACAACCAGGACCTAAGCTGGAGGCCCACTGTGGCAATACCCAAATTGTCCTCAGTGGGCCATTTGGGGCAGGTCAGACATAGATTGGGTTCTTGTATTTTCTTTCAACTGCCCACCGTCACTCACAGCCCTGTTTGCTCGAGGCTCAGGCATTTTCAGAGAGTCAGCAGAGAGTTCAGACAACTCATGTCCTGCACTTTAGGAAGGTCAGTATTTCCCTCCACCTGATTCCATCTATCCTGTGTTTTATGGAAACATCTCAACCTTTTCTACCTGTTGTTCTCCAGAGTTGACACAGAATTTAAAAAAATATCCATTTGGCCATTTTAATGAAATTTGGGGAAGAAAATGAGATAAATGCTTGAGCTCACTACCACCTCACAATGAAAGTCATTTGACTGTTAGGTAACTGCCTGTATCCTAGACAGTGAGCTTTTTGAGGACAGGACTAGTCTGGCTTGTCTTTACACTGCCATGGCTTAGAATAACACCTTTTACAGCATGGAGCTCATTTTTCTTTTCCCATATTTACTGGTGCATCATAATTATGCATAATGGTAGGATTCACTATTATATATTCACACATGCACATGTTATAACAATATGACTTGGACTATGTTGTTTCCCAGTTTTCACCCATTTCTCTCCACAACTCCCTCTTCTGGTCCCTTTACTCTACTATACTGGTCTTCCTTAGATTTTCATGAGATCTCCCTGACATCTGTTTTCATTTATTCTCTCTAGCTTCTACATATGAGAGAAAACGTGGCCCTTGCTTTTCTGATTTGGCTTATTTCACTTAACATGTTCTCAAATTCCATCCATTTTCTTGCAAATGACATAGTTTCGTTCTTCTTTATGGTGGAATAAAACTCCATTGTGTATATATACCACATTTTAAAAATCCATTCATTCATTGATAAACACCTAGGCTTGTTCCATAATTTAGTTATTGTGGCTTGTGCTGCTATAAATATGGGATGAATGTTATCACTGTAGTATGAAGACTTTAATTCTTTATGATAAATACCAAGGAGTTCCACTTTTGAGGAACTGTAGAGCCCATTTTTTGAAAGAATGAGCAAACAAATGCATTTAGTAGGTAAAGTGAGTAATGCCAATGGTAGGGGCAGGTTGTGCCTCCCAGAAGATGTGTACTACTAGCGTGTGAAGAGAAGAGGAGGAAGCCTTGATTCCTTCTGTTATGGAAAGCAAGGTTGCTTCCATTGTCCTAATGTCCCTCTCAGCCTGAAGCCTGCATTTCTACCCAGAGTGATGGGTTGGCTTATAAAGAAGCCCACCCCTGCTACCCTCATTCCTAACTGGCCACATGAAGTCTAAAGGCACAGTCCCCAATCATGGGGTTTCTATGGCACTCAGTGGCAGGGTTTGTTTCTTACCATTAGGCAGCACTGCTATCACCAGCTTTGGATAAGCAATGGCTTTGCAATTGGATCTGCTGCCACAGTACTTTAGACATTCTGAAGGTACAACACATGCCACTTGATCTGCAAAAAGAAGCAAAAGTAACACCAACATGCTGGTCTTAGAGCTCTAAATCTGAGCTTAGGGTAAGGGAAGCAAATTAGGAATCACATATTCACATGTAGATGTTAGATCCTTGGTTCACTGGTGACTGTTCCAATCCAGGATCCTAAATTCTTGGGGGCTTAGGATAGCAGAAAGGGTTAGGACTCAGGTTCCTATTAGTCAATGGATTGGAGTTTTTATTGATTGACTACATGACCCAAATCAAGTCACAAGACCTTAATAAGCCTTTCAATGATCCCATCAAGATGATAGTAACGTGGATGGATTATTCGCCATATATTAACATGTTACCAACTATAACTATTCTCTCTTGGTGCTGATAGGGGTGTTCATTCAGAGTAATAACTTGGGACTATAGGTCTTGGAAGGCAGAGGGGCCTATTTTCTAATTTATGAGAAAGCACCACTCACAAGGTCTAACAAAATCTCTACTTGACAGTTTAAAACATAATCAGGGAGTGTTGAGAATCTTCTCTTTTAAAACTGGGAAGGAATTAAGATAGAAATTAAGATAAAGAGATATATCTTAGGTACACTGAAGATGGGTTAGTGTAAGAGATGTCTATTACACAACTACTTAGCACTAAAAAGCATTCTCCATTTTGTTTAGCCTTGTCAAAAGCACTGTGTAGAGACAGATTCCCCTGGAAGTCACCTTCTTTGCCCCTGTGGTTGTACCTATCAAAGTAAGTGCTACCATAAATTTAATGAATAAACAGACTCATTACAGGATAAGCTAGTAAAACTAAGTTGAAATGGGGATAATATATATTCATGGGAATTATGATTACTTATTAGGGGAAATAGGTATGCTTTAATAGTATTTAAGGCAAAGAATATGGGCCTCACTCTGAGTCAACCTACTTTGGGGCTGTATCAAGCTCCCTCCAATGTGCCTCATGAGTTTAATGAGACTATGAAAGGCTGGCCCTGGGGCTATGAGAAGCAGTGACAGCATCTGTGAGATCCCAGCAGAGCACATAGTATACAGTGCATGCCCAGCATGATGTTTGCGATGCAGTGAAAGCAACTCAAAGTTCTAGCAGACTTGTGTCTCAAAGTCATAGCTGAGCCCCTATCAGAGGCTTACTCTTCCCTGCCTGAATGTATCACCATGGAATTTCTGTCTTTCTGGGAATATCCACACTTTGTGCCAGACTTCTGCTCAGCTGCATCCCACAGAAGTAATTGAGAATACTTCAATAACCAGTATACTGTGGGAAACCTGATAATCCCAAATATTTTCTAGATTTCTAATTCAGGAGAAGCTGATGCTGTGAGTGAACACATGAGAATCAAGAATTTACCTGGGAACAAGATGCGACTGATCATTCCTGGCACCACCATGAGGAACATGGGCAGCAGCTTCAAGTACCCACACAAAATGCAGCCACTTTTAATGTGAAACATATTCTTCCCTGCCAGGCATCTCTGGATAAAAATCTGTCAAGGAAACAGGTGGGTAAGGTGAAAGAGGCTCTATTAGAGTATATAAACCCTGGGCCACCTTGGCATGGATTAGGACAGTTGTGACCTGCTATAACAGCAGGATGTGCCCTCTGGTGGGTTTTTGCTAAACTGCTCACTCCTCATCCAGACACCTCTGGGCCATCCAGGGCCAGGAAGACATGTGCGCATTTTGCCCAGTGCATAGCTGCCATGTTATATTAGCCTCATTGTGTACCAATCATAGCTGTGCAGAGCTTGCAAGATGTCCCATTCTGGAGGCCACAGATTATCTCTGCCAGGTATAAGGAAGGGATCCTTGTGACATCAATCAAAGCAAAGGTGGGCTCCTGGGTGTTCAGGACAGAGACCAACTTCATTCATCTACAATGAAATAAACTACCATAAGTGAAGACTCTCCCAGGAGACATTTCAGGCCCTATTTCATGGTTCTTGGGCTGGAAGAGGCAACATGCTGTCAAGCTAAAGGGAATGATATGGCCAGAAGGTAGAGAAGCACTTAGGAAAGAAAACAGACATGGTTCAGAGCATCAAAACAATGCACTAAAATTATGCTCTTTATGCAGAGACAGCCTACAGAAATCTTTGCAACCTGTACCTCAGATAGATAGATACTTCAAGGATATACAAAGAACTCAAAAAGCTTAACACCAAAAAAGCAAATAACCCAATCAATAAATGGGCAAAGGAACTAAACAAGACACTTTACAAAAGAAGAAATACGGTCAACAAATATATGAAAAAATGTTCAACATCCCTAGCAATTACAGAAATGCAAATTAAAAATACACTGAAATTTTAATCTCACCTCAACTAGAATGGCAATTATCAAGAATACAAGCAACAATAATGTTAGTGAGGATGTGAGGAAACGAGTGTACTCATACATTGTTGGTGGAACTGCAAATTAGTGCAACTTCAATGGAAAGCAGTATGGAGATTCTCAAAAAACTAGGAATGGAACCACTATTTGACCTAGTTATCTCACTCCTTGGAATACATCCAAAGGATTTAAAATCAGCATACCACAGTGACACTGCCATATCAATGTTTACAGCTGCACAACTCACAATAGTTAAGCTATGGAGGCAACCTAGGTGCTTCAACAGATAAGTGGATAAAGAAAATGTGTTACATATATACAATGGAATATTACTCAGCCATAAAGAAGAATGACTTTATGAAATTTGCTGGTAAATGAATAGATCTGGAGACTATCATGCTAAGTGAAATAAGCCAGTTCTCCAAAACCAAATGATATGTGGAAGCTAACCCACAATAAGGGAGACAGAGGGAAATAATGAAGTTCATTGGTTTAGACAAAGGGGAATGAAGGAAAAGAAAGAAGGATAGAATAGGAAATACAGTAGAAAGAATCTGACATAACTTTCCTATGTACTTACATGAATACACCACAGTGAATCCCACTATTGTGTACATCAGGTCCCTAATTAGAATAAGATATATTCCATGCATGTATAATTTTCTCAAAATGGATTCTACCATCATATATAACTAAAAAGAACCAATAAAAAATTATGCTCTTGAAGAATATTCAAATAAAACGAAAAAATGGCCATAGTGATTCAAAAGCACAGGATACAAAATAGCATCTTCACTGTGACCTGGTACCTAGAAAAAGTCCATAAGAATAAACCAAAGAATAATAGTGGTTAATCCTGGGGTAAGAGGATTAATATGTAAGATTTTCATTTTCTTCTTTATGTTTACTTTAGAAGTGCATTATTTTACTAATAGAGGAAAGAACCCAAAGGTGATCCTGACTCATGTGACTTATACTGATTCTTGTGATGTTCACAGCCAGCCGGTTGTTGGCCTCTGGTGGAGAGGAGCTTAAGTAGGTGAAGAGCACACATGCTGACGTTCTTTGTCATCCTTAGGCCTGGGCAGAAAAGAGATGGTCTTTTATGGAGGCTATGTAGTAGCAGGGCAATAGTAGAAATGTGACACTTATATAGAAGAAAGAGTGACATAGGACATTAAATCATTCCACATGGAAAGTCCTAAGCACTGGGCTGAGGATGTTGTTCAGTGGTAGAGCAATTGCCAGCAATTGTTGAACCAGGCTTAGCAAGCCCTGGTTCAACAATTCCCAGCACCATGAAATAAGAAAGGAAGAAAAAATTCATAAGCACTTTGTCACATTTTAATGTATTACAAAATAGGGGAAGGGAAGGATTCTTGTTTAAAAATGGTGATGAAGGCAGATGCAGTGGCACACACCTGTAAATCCCAACTACTTGGGAGACTGAGAAGTGTAAATTTGATGCCAGCATGAGAAATCTAGCAAGACTTTGTCTCAAAATAAAAATTAAGAAGGGCTGGAGATGTAACTCAGTGATCAAAGTGCCTCTAGTTCCCCAGCATTAGGGTGTGGAGAACAACTGGTGGGGGGCAAAACAGTTAACAATTGTCTGTCAGTTACTTGCTTCACCTAGCATGTGGGATGCCCTAGGTTCTATCCTTAGCACTCCAAAAAGAATAAAAAATATTTTTTTCTTAAACCATTTCATTTACAAGTTAGAAATGCTAGAGGCTGGAAGTTCCAAGATTAAGATGCCAACAGATTCAATATCTAGTGAGGTGGGGGTGGTTCAAGATGTCAGGATAGAGAAGGTTGCTTTCCTGGCTGTTCCATGGCATGAAACCAAAAAAGCAGAGAGATACCTTCTCAGAAACAAAAAAATCTGGGAGGTACTTTACTAGAATTTAATACTGAACGTTCAAAGAAGACTGGGGACTCAGGAGGCCAAATATAATAAAATAAGGAAGAAATCCTCAGAGCCATAGTTGCTGCCGTGGCCGGAGGCACCAGCCAGAGCAGTCCTTCCATGAGCAAAGTGGAGGGAATTAAAGGAACCCACATTTTTAGGAGGCCTGAGTCATGTCTGGGTGTGGAGATTTTAGAGATCAAAGACACTGCCTGACTAAACTGAAAAGCATGCTGCACAATATCCTTGTACGGCAAAGAAGCTGTATCTCTCCTGGCTGCATGTGGAGTACAGAGAAGGGAACAATTTTGCAGCTGTGATGCAGGACCAGAAGCTAGGGGAGCTAATTCCTGGCAAACCTGAATTTGGCCTGAAATATAGGCTTGGAAAACCCACACTGCATGGCATAGAGTGTTCCTAAGTGACCAGAAGAAAATCAAACATGGGGAGAGATTTACACAGGGGACTACTGGTTGTGGAAACCGACCTGGCTCTTCCCCACCCCCTCCAATCTGACTGCTTGCAAAAAATGGGTCGGGGAGATGTGCCTGGCTGGGATTTAGAAAGGGTGAGGGGGGAAAGATTGAGTTTGGAGACTGAACCATATCAGGAAACCAGTCTGCGGGTGATGCAGTGGACTAAGAAATGGCTCTTCTACCATGAGTGGAACCCTGGGGATGTCTCTGGGGTTCAGTCTCCCAGCATGGACCAGAAACTGCTGGGCCCTAGAGGTGTGCTGATTTTAAATCTCCAGACCAATCGGCATTCAGTGAAGAACCTGGAGCTACCTAACCCTAAACTCCAGGAGTTCTGTGAAATTACCTCTCTCACTCTCCAGCAACCCCACCCTGAGGGTGGAACAAGCATCACACTCCAGACACACCTGAGAAGGGAAGCTGAGAATCTTTTGAACTCCAACAGAAACAATTCTTTTCTCTGTTTAATTATGACCTTAATGGTTTATGGACATCTATACATATTCATATTTGTTTTTTCTCATTTCTAGCATTTCTGAAGCCAGTTATTTTGCAAGGATCAGTATTTTGAGAACTAGGATGTTTGATTAGTATATTTCAGTTGTGTTTGTATTCTTTTATTTTTATTTCTGATTTTAAAAATTTTCTCTTTATATACATTTTTTTTCTCCCATTTATCTGTTTCACTTCATTCTTTTTCTCTTTCCTTCTGCTAACAATCTCTATTGTTCTCTTTCATCCTTCCTTTAATTTTTACTTCTATCTTCTTTCTTTCTCCATCATAATCATCACATTCTACAACACTTCTGTTCTGTCCCTGTCCACCACTGAAAATTGTAAACCCTTATGAAAACAATAATTGACCATATCATTTCTGTTCATTGTGATAATTAACACTGTAGACATAATAACCAGTCCTATTTGGTTTAATTCTTTATAGTCTGCACTGGTTGTTATTTTTATTTTTCTCCCCCTAAACAGTGAGGTACCTTCAGGGACACTATAAGTCCACATGGTAGAAACTCTACTGCCTCAGATCCACTCTGTTAGATAGGTAGACACACAAATAACATAAAATAACAAGGGAACAGATCACTCTAAACAAACAAAGATACTTCAATAAGAGAATCCATTGGCAGCACAGTGGAAGAAATGTCAGAGAAGGAGTATAGAGTGCACATAATTAAATTGATCTGTGAAGTAAGGACAGTATAATAAGTGAAATAAGAGAGAAATATAGGAAGTGAAAGATGACTTCAATAAAGAGAGTTTCTGAAAAAAGTCAAGCGGAAATGCTAGAAATGAAGGAATCAATAAACCAAATTTACAATTCAATGGAAAGCAGGTGGTTCGCAGGTACGCCTACCTAGCAGGCGCTGGGGCAGCTCTGCCCCTGCGCGGGTTGCTGGGCCTGTTCTGCCGGTGAGTCCTGAAGGAGATTTTAGAAAATGGAAAGATCTCCCATGTTCTTGGATAGGCAGAATTCGTATTGTCAAAATGGCCATACTATCAAAAATGCTATACAGATTTGATGCAACTCCTATTAAGTTTCTGATGATATTCTTCATAGAAACAGAAGTAGCAATCATGAAATTCATTTGGAAAAATAAAAGCCCAGAATAGCCAAAGCAATCCTTAGTGAGAAAAGTGAAGCAGGAAGCATCACAATACCACACCTGAAATTATACTACAGAGCTATAGTAAAAACAAACAAACAAAAAAAACAACCAACATGGTATTGGCACCAAAACAGACATGAAGACCAAGGAAATGGAATAGAAGACACAGAGGCAAACCCACATAAATACTCTTATCTCATACTAAATAAAGGCATCATAAACATACATTGGAGAAAAGATAGCCTCTTCAACAAATAGTGCTGGGGAAACTGGAAATCCATATGTAGCAAAATGAAACTATACCCCTATCTCTCACTCTGCATAAAACTCAACTCAAAGTGAATCAGGGACCTAAGCTAGAGACCCTGTGCCTACTAGAATAAAAAGTAGGCTCAACTCTCCATAATGTTAGCTTAGGAATCAAATTCATCAATAAGACTCCTAAAGTGCAGGAAGTAAAATCAAGAATCAATAAATGGGATGGTATCAAACTAACACTTCACAGCAAAGGAAACAATAAAAAAAAAGTGAAGATAGAGCCTATAGAATGGGAGAAAATCTTTGCCATCTGCACCTCAGAGCCGTAATCTCCAGGATATATAAAGAACTCAAAAAACTTAACACCAAAAAACCAAATAACCCAATCAATAAACGGGCAAAGGAACTGAACAGGCACTTCACAAAAGAAGAGATATGATATGGTTAACAAATATATGAAAAAAGGTTCAACATCTCTAGCAATTAGAGAAATGCAAATTAAAACTACTTTGAGATCTCACTGCAGTCAGAATGACAATTATCAAGAACACAAGCAATAATAAATGTTGGTGAGGAAGTGGGGGAAAAGGTACACTCATACATTGCTGGTGGGATTACACATTGGTGCAACCTCTCTGGAAAGCAGTATGGAGATTCCCAGAAAACTTGGAATGGAACCACCATCTGACCCAGCTATCCCACTCCAGTTTATAACCAAAGGATTTATCATACTACAGTGATGCAGCCACACCAATGTTTATAGCAGCTCAATTCACAATAGCTAAACTATGGAACCAACCTTGATGCCCTTAACAGATGAATGGATAAAGAAAATGTGGTACATATACACAAAGGAATATTATTTAGCCTTAAAGAAGAATGAAATTATGGCATTTGCAGGAAAAAGGATGGAGACGGATAATACTAAGCTAAGTGAAATAAGCCAAACCCTCCAAAATCAAAGGCTAAATGTTTTTTTTTTTTTTGACAAGCAGATGCTGATCCATAATGGGAGGGGAATGAGGGGCCTTTGGATTGTGCAGAGGGGATTGAGGGGAGGGAACAGGGTATGGGGAAGGGAAGGACAGTGGAATGAAATGGACATTATTACCCTACACACTTTTGGTGTGACTCTGCACCATATTTAAACAGAGGAATGAGAAGCTGTGCTCAATTTTTGTACAATGTGTCAAAATGCATTCTACTGTCATATATAACTAATTAGAACAAATTAAAAAAATTAAAAAAGAAATGACTGATTTAATGACTATTTCTTCCTCTTGTCATTTAGTGTGCTTCCCTAAATAATATAACTTAGCATTTCCTGTGTTGAATTTTGTACAAATATAACCAGACAGGACATAAACTTTCATGTCTAACTTATTTAGTATCATGATTTAAAGAGTCAAAACATGTTGGGTATAGTTATACAGTTGGCTCTCTGACCACAGATTCTGCATGTGGGAATTCAGGCAATCATGGATAGAAATATTTGGAAAAAAAGCATCTGTACTGATCACATACAGATTTTTTCCTTGTCATTATTTTTTAAACAACATAGTCTTAACAACTATTGAAGCAGCATTTACATCATAATCTTTTGGTTTTACTAGCACTCTCTACATTTTTACTTTCTACTTCATTGATCTCTGCCTTTGTCTTTATTGTTTTATTTCTCACTGGCTGTATCTCTTTATTTCTCTTTTCCTTTTCCCCCTCTGTGGCTATTTACTCAATTTCTGGATATGAATGGTAGTTCATTATAGTTAAACTTTCAGGTCTCTTGAAATGCATATTTAATGTGCTGCTTGCAATCTGCTCTAAAAGTTAACATGTAGTGTTTTCATTGGCATTCAGTTTTAAGTATAATTTTTATGAATAACTTTATGCTTATATTTAACATGTCACTGAATTTTCAGACATAAGGAATTTTTAAAACTATCCTTTTATTATTTTCTCCTTTTTGCACTACTCTGAATATGTAGCTTATATGACATTGCTCCTTTCTTAAAAATAACTTTTTTAGTTGTAGATGAACACAATACCTTTATTTTATTTATTCATTTTTATGTGGTGCTGAAGATCAAACCCAGTGCCTCACACATGCTAAGCAAGCGCTTTGCCACTGAGCTACAACTCCAGCCCCTGACACTGATCCTCAATAATGTAATAAAGCTTCGTTTTATAATCTAATTATGATCAATACTTGTAAATGTGCTTGAGAAGAATGTTTATTTTCTGTTTACTGGATATAGAACTTTTCACAACTAAGATATACAAATGTATACCACTATATAAATAAACCTGTTAGCTGCTCTGCTTAGATTCTAGATAGTTCTTACTTTTGTTTGCTTGATGACTTTGTGGAGGGGAATGCTAACTTCTCCAACCACAGCTGATGCTTTATACAGTTTTACATGTTGAAGTCCAAGTTGGTGCAGTGAGAAAGACAAATAAGCAAAAGCTCAAGAACAGAAATGGAAGGTATAAACTCTTCATTATCTGAAGATTATATACTGTATACCTATAAAAATTATATAAAATTATTAGAATAAATGAGATTAGCAAAGTGGCTGATACAAGACCTGTATCCTAATATGAATTTTATTTCTATATGTAAATAATAAAGAATTAGGAAATGTAATTGAAGAAGCACCATTTACTGAAAGGTAGCTAGGAGTTAGATATTACAGAGATGTAGGCCCAAGAAATGCCCAGAGATGATGCCATAGCATCAGTGTTTTTAGTAGTGAACACTGCAAACTATTTAACATCCATCAAATAAGAACTAGTTAAATACATTTTATCACATTATATAGCAGAGATTGTGCTACCATTAAAAATGAAAATGTTGACATTGACACAAAAAGATGTCTGTGACACACACACACATATAATTCTAATTGTAAAGATGTAACATGTGTGTGTATGTGTATGTGTGTGTGTGTGGTTCTAGAAATGGAGTCCAGGGTCTTGTTCATGCTCAACATGTACTTTACCACTGTAATGTTGCCAGCTCCTGCAACATATTTCTTAGTAAAAAGAAACCTAAAAGGTGACAGAGAGAAAAGGTAAACTAATTTCATTTATGTAAAATAATTCATACATCTCTATTTTTTTATACATACAGAAAGGTGTCTAGAAGCATGTTCACCAAAACATTGTAGCTATCACTTCTTGATGGGATTTTGGTAATTTCATCTTTGAACTGTTCTTTTTTTCATAACTTCTTTAAATATTAAATATGCATCATTTTTATTCTAAGGTAATGGCTATATTCTATTCTTAACCGTGGTAATGGTCACACAGATGTTCAGTTTCACTCTTCTTTAAAATTTACATGTATGAATAAGACGGTGTTGTGGTTTGGATATTAGGTATTTCCCAAAAGCTCATATGTTAGACAATGCAAAAAATTTCAGAGGTGAAATGACTGGGTTATAAAAAGCCTTGACCTAATCAGTGAATTAATCCACTTGATTAACTGGGTGGTAACTGTAGGTAGGTAGGGTGTGACTAGTGTGGAGGTAGGTCACTGGGGTGTGCCTTTGAGGTTTATATTTTGTCCCCTGTAAGTGGAGCCCTCTCTGCTTCTTGATTATCATGTCCTGAGCTCCTCTGCCATACTCTTTCTCCATGGTATTTTGCTTCACCTTGGAGTCATCCATCTATGGATTGAGAACTCTAAACTGTGAGCCAAAATAAACTTTGCCTCCTCCTGTGTTGTTCTTGTCAGGTTTTTGGGTCACAGTGATGAAAAATCTGATTAAAAACAGTCTTTTTATATATGCTTCACAGTGCAATAATGGTATTTTAAAAGAAGGTATCACTGTTACAATCAGAACATAAAATAAAGCTATTTTTCACTTCCAAAAAGTTGTACTTTTGGGACAATGATAAGGAAGAAAGATTTTTTTTTTTTTAAAGAGTCGATGCGTTTTAGATGGGACTGTGGGGGAAATAGCTTTTTAAAAATTATTTATTTACTTATTTATGCCATGCTGAAGATTGAACCCAGAGCCTCACACATGCCAGGCAAGCACTGTATCACTGAGCCACATCTCCAGCTTCACGAAACCACTTTTAAAGAGAATTACTTACAAAGTTATTTAGACAATAAAAACTGGAAGGGAAACCTTACCATGGAGAGTAGGCAGGCCACAGTTGCCTGTGGATGCAGAAAGTGTGGCCATGCTTGAAATGCTCCAAGGATCCTCCCTTCCCCCAACCTCCAAGACAGCCACTTTAGTGTTGTCTTTAATTACCTGATCAGCGCACCCGTAGAACAAGGAGATAGTAGTGGTGCCAAAGATGAGGCCAGGCCAGGGGATGTCTCCAGAGATGGGATCTCGAAAGATATGGAGAGCATCTTGGCGAGGCATGTAGCACTCTGCCTTGGCAGTCCAGTTTCCTTCGCTGATCACACTTGGGATGGCGTGGAAGTACTTATGTGCCATCCCCTCATATCCTCCCACTTCACTAAAGGCTTAAAAAAATGATATTTATCAGTTCTTTAAAGAGCATAGTAACACATGACTGAAGAATTAAGACTACACAGTAAGAGCAGTGTGATTGGTTGTATCTTATCTCTAAAGGGCAATGAAGTGACATGTAGTCAAGACCTCATGTGCTTAAGGAAAGACCAGCTCTTCCTTCTTCTCTGCTATACTCCATAGAGTGTGCTTTTAGATAGGCCTGGCCAAACTATCTGTTATTCTAATCTGGTACATGACTCAGGCCTGGCCAACATTTCCTGTCTCCTGGTAACAACTGATGTATGAGGAATGGACATGAAACCTATTCAGAATTTGCTCTAAGATTCTTCTGCTGAAGAAATAGACAAAGACTGCTTCTTCCACTGTGTTCTGAGCCAATATGTAAGTTTGAAGCTTTTTTGTTTACCCAGTTCATTCAGAACCCTAGATCCAGTTATACCTGAAGGTGCTCCTGAAATATTTTATTCTAAGAGCCAAGAAAATGCTTATTTGCCTACACTAGTTTTGAACTAAAATTCTATCATGTATTATCTAAAGAATCTTGACTAAAACAAAGATTAATATCCTTTTTCCTGAAATGTCAGAAAAAACGTTTATAAAACTTCCTAGTTGAAGTTTTCTTCAGAATCTATGGCATACATGATACCCTGATACCCTAAGTGACATAAAATATTAACATTAAAGAAAAACTTTAAAAAATCTACTTAACAATGTTTTATTTATTATTTTGGCATATAAAATCATGTTCCTTTGAAATGCACTCAATTTTTGAAGTGTGTTCAGAGTCATTGGATTCAAGACTGACCAATAAGAGGATACTGAATGACTATGGATTTAGCAAAAGCCATCTCATGGCATTTATAAAAATGAATTCATGTGGATTAAGAAAGGTAAAACACAAAGCTACAAAGATATTAGAAGACAACAGAAGAACATCATTATAACTTTGGTTAGTGAGCACATTCTTAAACATGATATGAAAAGGAAAAGGAAGGGGCTGTGGCTGTGGCTGTGGCTGAGAAGTAGTGTGCTTGCCTAGAAAGTGTGAGGCTCTAAGTTAAATTCTCAGCACCACATATAAATAAATTAAATAAAGGTCCATTAATAACTAAAAAATATTTAAAAAAAGAAAAAAGAAGGTTGACAATTATGACCTCAAAATTTAAAATTTATATGATAGAAATCACACTAAAAGGGCTGGGGATGTGGCTCAAGTGGTAGCGCGCTCGCCTGGCATGCGTGCGGCCCGGGTTCGATCCTCAGCACCACATACCAACAAAGATGTTGTGTCTGCCGAGAACTAGAAAATAAATATTAAAAATTCTCTCTCTCCTCTCTCACTCTCTTTAAAAAAAAAAACTTAAAAAAAAAGAAATCACACTAAAAGTGTTAGCCTGAAAGAAGAGATTCACACAGAAAAGATATGTGAATATAAAAGATTCATATATAAAAGCTTCATGTGCATCATGGATCAAGAAAAACTACTGGAAAGAAATATGGCAGGAAATATAAACATGTAATTTATTTTTTAAAAAATTTTAATTGATTTTTAAAAAATAAATGACGGCAGAATGTATTATAATCCTTATTACACATATATAGCACAGTTTTTCATATCTCTGGTTGTATATAAAGTATGTTCACACCAATCTGTGTCTTCATACATGCACTTTGGATAATGATGATCATTACATTCCACCATCATTTATAACCCCATGCCCCCTTCCTTCCCCTCCCACCCCTCTTCCCTATCTAGAGTTTGTATATTCCTCCCATGCTCCCTCTCCCTACCCCACTATGAATCAGCCTCCTTATATCAGAGAAAATATTTGGCATTTGTGTTTTTGGGATTGGCTAACTTCACTTAGCATTATCTTCTCCAATGTCATTCCATTTGCCTGAAAATGCCATGATTTTGTTCTCTTTTATTGCTGAGTAATATTCCAATGTGTATATATGCCACAATTTTTTAATGCATTCATCTACTGAAGGGCATCTAGGTTGGTTTCACAGTTATTGTTTTGCTATAAACATTGATGTGGCTGTGTCCCTGTAGTATGCCGTTTTTAAGTCCTTTGAGTATAGACTGAGGAGAGGGATAGCTGGGTCAAATGGTGGATCCATTCCCAGTTTTCCAAGGAATCTGCATACTGCTTTCCATATTGGCTGCACTAATTTGCAGTCTCACCAGCAATGTATGAGTGTACCTTTTCCCCCACATTCTCACCAACACTTATTGTTAAACATGTAATCTATAAAAGAGGGAATACAAACAGTCACTAAGTAAGTAAAAAATGCTTGGCCTAACCAGTATTTGGAAACTTTAAATTGAAACAAAAACAAGAAGTGGGATACTTAAAAAAACTGTTAAATGGGCAAAAATTTTAAAGGTTTTAAAAACATTTGAGTGTTGGCAGAGGGTGAGGTTAGGATACACATTATCATATACTGCTAAAGATAAAAGGATAAAAGTTAGCAGTTTTTTCTTCTTCTTCCTTTTTTTTTGTGGTGCTGGGGATCAAACCCAGGGGCTTCACATTTGCTAGGCAAGTTCTCTCCTACTGAGCCACATTCTCAGACATGAGAATATGTTAGATAGCTATTTTGGAGAGGAATTTGGAGTATCTTTGTCAAAACTGGGTTTATTTCAATAGTGAAAGTTGAATTAACATTAGAAATCAAGTCAGTATAGTTCACTGAATTAACAGGAAAAGGAAAAAAATCATCTTAGTAGGTGTGGTAAAAACACTTGATACAATTCAAAAGTAATTTGTGATAATTTGTAGTGAACTAGTAATAGAAGGAAACTTTGTTAGTGTGACAAAGGACATCTATAAAATATTGACAGAAAATATTTTATTTAATGTTGGAATATTCCAAGTTTTCCCTCTAAGACTAGGGATGAGGCAAGTATGTTTGTTCTTTCCACTTTTTTAAAAAATATTTTTTAGTTGTTGATGGACCTTTATTTTGTTTATTTTTATGTGGTACTGAGGATCGAACTCAGTGCCTCACACATGCTAGGCAAGCATTCTACCACTGAGCCACAACCCCAACCCCTGTTCTTTCCACTTTTATTCCATACTATACTAAAGGTCCTGGGCAAAAGAAAAAAAGTTTGGAAATAAGGGAACAAAAACACAATTTTTTGACTTGGTTATTGGTCATTAGTATGTATTCACCTTGTGATAATTCACATGACTTTGCTCTTTGATGTGAGTACTTTCTGGTAAAAATTATTATATATACAAAATAAAAATGATGCACTAGATCTATACTTGTTGTGTAGAAATTTGTCTATGCAACAGGTGTTGGAAAAATGGTATAAAACTGTATTTTTAAAAAATGCATTTTATATTTGATGCACACAAATTAATTGTACACATTCACAGGGCACACGATGTGACATTTCAATACATGTATACAATGTACAATGGTCAGATAGGGACAACTGCATATCTATCATCTCAGACATTGATCATTTCTGTCAGGAACATTCAAAATCCTTTCTGCTAGATATTATGGAATACTCAATTAATTATGGCAACTATGTTGTCATACTGTGCCATATAACATTCCTTTTTACTTAAAGGAATAACTATATCCCTGTAAACTTTATATTTTGATTCTATTAAAATATATATACATAAAAATGTTTGTATATGTGAATAATATATTTCAAAGGATATACCCAAAATTATAATAGTTGTTGTTTTTGGGTAATGAACCAAGAAACTGAAGATGATCTGTATTTCACTGTATTCCTTTTGGTTTACTTAGCATGAAGAATAAAATATGTAGATATTCCATCTTATTGCATTCAGAACAGCAAGTATCCAGGACACAAGTAACAATAAATGTTGGCAAGGATATGGGGAAAAAATGTCCACTCATACATTGCTGGTGGGACTACAAATTGGTGCAATCACTCTGGAAAGTAGTATAC
Organism: Spermophilus citellus; assembly: GCF_964194105.1. Classification (NCBI taxonomy): domain Eukaryota; kingdom Metazoa; phylum Chordata; class Mammalia; order Rodentia; family Sciuridae; genus Spermophilus; species Spermophilus citellus. The sequence goes on from NC_138184.1 coordinate 75,605,734, forward strand.
AGATACCTCAGAAAACTTGGACTGGAACCACCATTTGACCCAGTTATCCCACTCCTTGGCATATACCTAAAGGACTTAAAATCAGCATACTATAGCGATACAACCACATCAATGTTTATAGCAACTCAATTCACAATAGCTAAACTATAGTGGAACCAGCCTAGGTGCCCCTCAACAGATGAATGGATAAAGAAAATATGGTATATAGACACAATGGAATACTACTCAGCCAAAAAGAGAAATAAAATCATGGCATTTGCCAGTAAATGGATAGAACTGGAGAGGCTATCATACTAAATAAAATAAGCCAGTCCTCCAAAACCAAAGGCCAAAAATGTTCTTTCTGATGATGCAGATGCTAACACACAATAAGGGGCGAGGAGGGAAGAATAGAAGTTCATTGGATTAGACAAAGGAGAATGAAGGGAAGGGAGAGGATGGGAACAGGAAAGACAGTAGAATGAATCAGATATAACTTTCCTTTGTTCACATATGAATATAAGACCAGTGTAACTCTACATCATATACAACCATAAGAATGGAGTCCTAATTAGAATAAGTTATACTCCATGTATGTATAACATGTCAAAGTACACTCTATTGTCATGTATATCTAAACAGAACAGCAACTAAAAAAAAGGAATAAAAATATAATTATATGTGTACGGGTTCTTACAGTGACTAGACTAAGAGACAACACTGATTTGGATGCATAAGGGGTTGCATATTTTTAAAAGAAAACAATTGTTTCATAACTTTATAATAGTTTATTTCTCAAAAAACTTAACCTGAATACCTCCATTAAAAATCCCATTAGATTTCTCAGTAAAAATCTAGAGATATAACTGTTAACACTATATGGAACATTGTATCCTCTCCTTAGTTTATTTTATTTGGGTACCATTATCAAATTTTGGGGTAGACTTCATAGGTTTAAAAAATGTTGATATGTAATACTAGCCCAAAAACAAACACATGGTTTACTGTGTTTTGTAGCTGAAAATTTTGTTACTTAAATTAGTCATTGCTCCCCATACATTTAAAAATGATACAATTCCTTGGATCACGTTTGACCTGTATTTTGTTTTCCTGCAACATAGCACTGAGAACAATTCATGGTATACTAATACTTCCTGAATGGTAAGGTAGGGCACTGTGTGATTCTGTTTGATCTTATCTGTTCTTATTCCCTGAGACTCATCAATATACTCTCCGAAACTATAATCCTTAAACTGTGTTCACATATTATTTCAATAATTTTCTGTTACCCAAGCCCAGAACTTTTCCTTCTAGATTTCTGCAAGACCAATCTCTGAGCATGGGGCAGTGGTCACATCAACTTGCTAAGCTCACACCCCTAGCTGTGGAAAGAAATTTCCATTTTAAGTGTCTCCTTGCTGTTACTGACCTATAATATGTTATAGATTAGGTTTTGTTTTTAAAAAGAGAGTTCTTGGTGTGTCTTACTCTTGGTATATTTCATAAACAAGCTGAGACTTATTTTCCTCATCTGTAAAATGGGAGTAACTAAAGTAATTATGCCTCATGGTGATTGCGATAATTAAATCAGACAACATAGATAAATGCCTACCTGAGACCTGATAATATTCAACTTGTGTCAGCTACAATATTTAAAAATTCTTTTAGTAGTAGATGGAAACAATACCTTTATTTTGTTTTATTTGTTTTTATGTGGTGCTGGGGATTGAACTCAGTGCCTCCCATGTGTGAGGCAGGCGCTCTACCACTGAGCCATAACCCCAGACCTCAGCTATAACATTTTCATTCTCATAACTTAATAAGTACCTACTAAGTACTAAATTCATCAGGCTGCACAATGGGTGGGAATATTTTGTGTGGATCAGAGAAGAAAGATGTGTTGATGGAATAATGATGAAATCACACTATTTGGGGTGAATAGTCCATTGACTTTGATAGATGTATTTAATTGAGTGAATGAAAGGAAAGTGTTTTTCAACTGGAAAGAAAGAACAGGTAAAAAGCGCTGGAATGGGGATGAGTATGACAGGCCAGATACTGGAGTTTATTATCTCTGCTTTATTACTCAACTTCTCTTTATCCTGAATTGAGCAGAGGTTTCCTCCCCAGTTTTCAGCATAAGCTTTGACAACACTCTTAGTTTTTGAGGGCTTCAGTATCCTCATTTGTGAGATGAAGGTGCTGATGACCTAGGGCAGCTACAGATTTAAAGATTCTACCCTCTGATGCCCAGTCTTCTTAAGTTTTACTTACCAAAACTCATTAACAAGACTGATCCTAAAATCATAACAGCAGCATGTAAGACTTCAGTATAAACCACAGCTGTCAAACCACCTGAAGAAAAAGAGAATGAGAAATGAAAACCACATCTGACTTTGCTGACTGTAATTTCTGAATCACCTACTCAATTCATCTTTTCCTCCTATCTCTCTTCATTAAGACTTTATATCCCTTTAAATCAGTGTCTTTTAAACTACTTGTACTTGGTTTTGGTACTTTCTCTTTTCTCTTGTAAATATCCTTGACAATCTTTTATAAGATTCTTAGCTTGCTCTTCTATATCCCAATTTTCCTTTACTTCCAAATTTTTTTCAGATAAAAAAATCTGATAGATCTCTTAAGCAAAAATAATGCAACCTTCATCACAAAAATCTCAGTTTAAAGGAACAGTTAGTAGCACCCTGGCCTCTACCCACTTGGTAGTATCCCCTGTGACAACGAAAAATGTCCCCAAACATGTCTCCTGAGAAGCAAAATCCAGCTCCTATTCCCATGTTTTGTGATCCATTGAATACACTCTACTTCCCACCAATTCTCTTTACTTGTACTCTAGTGAACTCCTGGGAACATAAACCAGTGCTGTGGCTGGAAAAGAATGACAGGAGCTCCCATTCTCCAAACCTAGGTAAAGGCTCCCTAGAACACAACTGCCTACGTAAAAGATCCCGTCTGGGGAGGAAAGACGGTGAAATGAGATGGACATCATTACCCTAAATATATGTATGAAGACACGAATGGTTTGAATATACTTTGTGTACAACCAGAGACATGAAAAATTGTGCTTTATATATGTAATATGAATTGAATTGGATTCTGCCATCATTTACAACAAATTAAAATTTTTAAAAAAGATCCCATCCAAAGACCTTGCCAGGTGACTTAAGGCCTATGTATCCCCCTCATTCCCTTTCTGTACTCCTACTCTATCACTTGATAACCTGAAGTAACAGCCCAATCCTGCCCCAAACATGGTCACTACTGACCCTATTATTCCCCTTGAAAAACTCTTGAGAGCCCAATCTAATTTCTAGAAGTAGAACACCACTTAGGTATCCCTCCCTCCAATATTTCCCCTGTCTGTGATCTATATACTTAGGGAAAATTGTAAGGCCTAGAAACTGCTGTCTCAATGTCTACTAGTACTCCACTAAGTAGAGAGTGTTTGAATTAGTATAAATCCTGATTCATAGGTTCAATTTCCAGCACCCCCCCCTCCAATCCTGATTCAGTGTTTGAATCAGGGCAACCTCACCTGTGATGGTGTACATGCCAGAAACTGTCAGCAAGACTAGGGTAGTCTGGTAAATATTCAAGTTCCAAATCATTTTCAAGAACATAGCACCATAGCTGATCTCCAGCTGAAATAAGTACAAGGTCAGCATACTGCACTTTCTTTTCCATCAGAATCAACAACAATTCAAGAAAGAAATGGGTCTTGGAAGCCATATGCAAGAGGTGGTCTCTGTCTGGCACCGCATTGCATGGATGCTAGGTGAGATCTACCGTGAGTTCAGCCTGTAGAGCTGAATTAATTCAATTTGCCCAGTTAACACAACTTAGCCTTTTCCATTCTGAAGACTCAGAGTGGAAACTATGGTTCTGCCACTGGGAAAAAGCCACGGGGATAGCATCTCAGAGATTGGCAAACTTTTCATGTAAAGGGTCACATGGTAAATATTGTAGGCTTTTTGGACCACACACTGTCTCCATTTTCTTTATAACCTTTTAAAGCTGTAAAAATTGTTCCTAGCTCAAGAGTTGTACAAAGCAGATTATTAGCTGGATTTGTCTACAGACCAGATTTGTTGAACCCTGGCTTAGTTAACACTGATTTTTGAAACATCTGCACATCATTTAACTGGATAACCTCTTGATTTGTTATTCTAGCCTCCCAAGCCAGGGATACAATGGGAAAAGATTCATCTATAAATTTGTTCACCAAATGCTTACTGAGTGCCAACCATGTCATCGATACTTAGCAGGTTCAGAAGACACAAGGGTTACCAAAACTTAGTAGCTGTCTTCAAGAAGCCTATGTTGAATGAAGGAGACAGACTACTATATAGCCTTGTTCTCAGTGTGATAAATGCCACTCATTTGATTACTTAAAAAACATTTATCAAGTGCCTTATGTGCTAAACATGTTCTCAGCACAGTTCTCAGTAATGCAGTGAAGAAGCCAAGCAAGGTCCTTGGTCTCAGGAAGCTTGCACTGAAGCAGAGAAGACAGACAATAAACAAATAAATTACTCATAAGGTGATAAACATTACAAAGAAAATAAAAACAGAGCCATGGAGTAAAGACTGACTAGGAAAATCTGTGAAGGCTTGTTGCAAGGAGGTGACATTTGTGAACACTGTAAACAGTATAGAGCAAGTATAAGGGGCTTGATGTGGGAATAAGTTAGCTGTGTTTGAAAATCAATAAGGCAGTAAATGTAGGTTAAGGGGAGTAAATAAGAAAAGTAGGGCCAAAGAGGCAAGCAGGGACTTGAACAGGACATCCTTTATAGTCTTACTCAAGAGGTTAAGTTTTCTCGCAAGAAGATGGAAACTCCTAGATTTTTTTGAGCACATTACCTAATGACATTAGATGGATAAGACCAAGTTTCTTTGACCTGTGACCTGCACTTGAGATTTAAGAAAGATGCCTCTGCCTTTTATTTTTTGCAAAATAGTATTAAACTATTAATAGTAAAATTAAGTACTCTTAGATACTCTACCTTACACAATAGAGATCAACAAGTCATTTATGAAGCTTCAGAGTAAACTATTGGGATAACTAAGCATAATCCTGAATCCCGCTTGTTGGTTTTTGGTTTTGTTCTTGTTCTTTTTTTTGGGGGGGGGTATTTTACTGGGCTGGTTTTCATATAACTCACCGAGATCATACTAAAGGTATAGACGAGTAAAAACATAAAAGAGAAGAGGAACTGGATCCGGAAGCCACCAAATCTCTTCCTCAAATATTCTGGCAATGTCACCACCTGTACAAGCCGCAAGATAAGTCACCATCAGATAGTGAGTGTGGAAGAGGCAGATCCATGGGGATGAGCCTTGCTCACAAAGTGCTGTTTGCCCCAGAGATGTTGCCAATGGTGGGAGTGGCCCAGGAGTACAAAATGTGGGATCACTGCCTCTGGCACCAGTCAAGATGGGGCAAATAAAGAGAGGCAATATTGCTGTCTTCAAGAAGTCTTGGAATCCAGCTTCCTGTGCAATCTTTGGAATGCAGAAGGAAATTTAGCTAATTAAATTTTCTAAAGATGACAAATAACTTTTATGGAATGATAATAGAGTAAAAGCAAGTACCTCGTCATGTACTAAAAAGATAGCTAGTACTCAAAGGACATGGAACCTGACTCTACAGCCTGTGTCTAAACTGCCAGTCTAGGTGCTGGTGCCCCAAATGATCCTGTTCTTTTTCTATATTGTCTAAGACACCAGGAATTCAGGGATCATGCCTTCTGTGCTCACTATGTTCTTGGACCAGAAACTGGGATCATATCCATTTAACAATTATTGATACGCCTACCATGGCTAAATGGATATGGTCCCAGTTTCTGTCCTGACTATCTTTATGTGCTCTTGATCATCTACCAATCAATACATGTCTACTTTAAGTTCTAACTTAAACTCTCCCTGTTTGATGAAGCACCACTCTTGGTAGTGTCAGTCTTTTAAATTTTAGCCATTCTGGTGTGTACTGTATATATATAATTTTTTTTATATAACAATGTTTTGACATCTTAAAAACATCTTTCTGGCTTGGGGCAGGTTGCCTTTCCAAAAACTAGTCAATTTTTAAAGATAATAAAGGGCTCAGCATGGAGTATGTCTTTGATATATGAATTAACCAATTCAGAGCTGAACTTCCTCTAGCTAGCCTGTGCACCCCAGGGAACAATATCCCTCTGCTCATTCATCTCAGATCAGGTATTAGGCAACTAGAGATCAACCCTACAACCCCAAAACTATTGAGATTATTTAAGCTAGCCAATTCTAAATTGTTCATTCTGCCCTGCCTTGACTTTCCCATAGAAACACCAATAAAGCCCCAAATCCCTTCACTTCTGTCTTCTGCCTTCTGACCATCCTGTGTCTTTCCCATGTGGTCCTGCATGGCATGCTGTCTCTGACACCCTCCTATATCTAGGACCTGTGGGTATATTAACCTTCATTTTTCCTGAGCTGCTTCTGTTTCTACACTTGTTGTCAAAGCCAATGACTACCTCATAAAAAGAATCAAAGAATGAATATGCAATAGTATCTTATTTTAATAGCATTTCCCTAATGATTAATTATAGTATCTTTTCATGTGTTATTTGCCTCTTGTATATTTTCTTTGGTGAAACATTTGTTCAAACCTTATTTTTATTATCAAGTTATAAGAGTTTTTCAACATACATATTTTCTGCATGTGAGTGTTTTATTGTAAATAAGTTTTACAAGTATTTCCTGCCAGTCTCTAGCTTGGGTTTTCATTTTCTTAACATCTTTTAAACTAAAAATTTAAATTTTGGATGAAGTCTAATTAACTAATTTCTTTCTTTATGATTTATGCATTTTGGGTCTCAAGAAATCATTACCTACCAAATCACCTTGATTTTTGAGGAATATATTTGATATAAAATCCTTATTTAATATTTTTTTTCTTTTTTTTCTAGCATTTTTTAATATGTCTGTCTAATGTTTTCTGGCTTCTGATGTTTCTACTGAGAAGTTGACCATTAAATATGTCATTGTTGCCTTGAATGTAATGTGTCATTTTCCCCTTACTGCTTTCAAGATTTCCTTTTTGTTTTTATCAGTTTCGCTATGGTATACCTAAGTGTGGTTTCCTTTGTATTTATTCTATTTAGTTTTTACAGTTTCTTGGATCTGTAAATGAACATTGCCCTCCTAGCTTTGAAAATTTTCAGTTGTTATGTTTTCAAAAAATGTTTTTCTGGGGTTGTGGCTCAGTGGTAGAGCACTTGCCTAGCATGTGTGAGGCACCAAGTTTGATACTCAGCACCCCGTATAAATAAATAAAACATAAAGATCCATCAACAACTAAAACATTTTTAAAAAAGTGTTTTTCTGCCTCCTCTGTCTTCTCTTTCTGGGGCTCCAATTACATGCATGCTGGACTATCTGATATTGTAATCACAGGTCTCTGGGATTTTGTTCCACCTTCTTCCTTTTTTCTCTATTCTTATCCTGGGTAATTCTTATTATCTTAAAATTCATTGATTCTCTCTTCTGTCATTTAAAATCTGCTGTTGAGCTCCTCTTGTGAATTTTTAACTTTAGTTACTATGCTTTCCAACTCTAGAATTTTCTCTTGATTCTTTCCTATAGTTTTAGTGTCTCTGTAGAGAGGCCCTATTTGTTCATTCATTAATATCACATTTCCTTTACTTTTTAAAAAATACTTATCATAGCAGATTTGAAGTCTGTCCATTAGATCAATATATGGACCTACTCAGTCAGGTCCTATATATTGTATTTTTTTCTCTTACAATGTGGGTCATTCATCTTCCTACTTCTTTGTATATCTAGTAATTGATGGTAGGAAACTGGTCATTGTAAATAATATAATGCAGTGCTCTAGAATCTGTTTTGTTTTTCTGGGGACTGCTATTTTTATTTTAATAGGTAATTAACTTTCCTAGACTGAAGCTTCCAAACCTTTCATGGTCAGCCCTCCCCAACCCATGTCCACAGGTGATGTTTCTGCTTGTTTTTTTTCACCATCTTCCAGCTACAACTAAATAAGTCTGGCCCTCAGGAGGTTTCCTCTGAACCTGTGTAGTATGGAACTCAGCCAAGGATTTCATCCAAATTTGTTTTCAGATTTGGGGGTTAACTCTCTCTTTGGTTTCCTTGTTTTTAAAGTGCCCCACCTAAATTTCCTAGTGCTTTCCTGTCCTCAGTTCTGTCCTTTGACTCCTCAAACCAGTAAGAATTCTGCTTTCCACTGCTTATCCTATATGGTTTGGGAAATGTAGTGTGATAAACTAAAAATCTCACCAGGTGCAGTACTATCTTTTCAAGAAAGAGCGCCTTATGGGTTCTTTCTTTTTACAAATAGGCTTTCTGGAGTCTCATATATGTATGTGTACTTTAGTGATCAGCCAGGAATTTGGAATCTTATTTACAAATCATTCTCCATTTCAAGGATACAAATATATTCTATACTTTCCCATAATGTTTTTTTTTGCATTATACATTTAAGTCTTTAGTTAACCTAAAATTATTTTGTGTAGAGTAGTGATCCAATTTGTTTTTTTTTTTTCATGTGGTAATCAGTTGGCCTTCCTTTATTTAGTGATCTGCCTGCAATACCATCAATGTCATAAGTGTCCATATATATGTTTCTGGACTTTTGCCCCTCTTCAACTTGTGAGTATGAATGTAAGTCAGATTTCTATTACTGTTACTGTAAAAAAAAAAACCCTGAGATAAATAAACTTAATAAGAGGAAAGGCTTATTTTGGCTCAAAATTTTGAATGTTTTAACCCATGACCAATTGACCCCATTGCTTTGGTCCTGTTGTTGTATCACAGCAGGAGAGTTTGGCATAGAAAGTTGCTTATCTCAAGGCCAGATGAGAAAAGAGAAAGAGGAAAGGGCTGGGATCATAATATCCCTTCAAGGGTCTGTCTGTCCCCAGTGATAAGAAGATCTCCCACTAGGCCCCATTTTTAAAGATTCTTTCCAAGAGCACCATGGGCTAGGGATCAACCACTTTCCAGGAGCACCATGGGCTGGGGATCAACTCCTTAACATATGGGCCTTTGGGGAACAACTGTGTAAATCACAGCAGTGAGTTTATCTCTGTGTTAATTATTACAGCCTTTTAATACTTTTTTGGAGGGTACTGAGGATTAAACTCAGGGCACTCAACCACGAAGTCACATCCCTAGTCCTATTTTGTATTTTATTTTGAGACAGGGTCTCACTGAGTTGCTTAGTGCCTCGCCATTGCTGAGGCTGGCTTTGAATTTATGATCCTCCTGTCTCAGCATCCAGAGCTGCTGGGATTAGAGGTGTGAGCCACCTTGCCCAGCTGTAAACTCTTTGACATTTGGTAGGACAAGTCCATCGTCTTTGATAGCAATATCTTTGCTATTCTTATACTCTCCAACATATATTTAAGAATCAGTTTGTCAAGTTCCTCAAAAAACTCTATTTGGATTTTGTTTGGAATTACATTCCATGCACAGACCAGTTGGCAGAACTGACATTTGAGTCAGTTGAGTCTTCTGACAGTTGAGTCTTCTAATCATTAACATATTTGTTCTCTAAAAACCTAAATTGGTTTTATTTTTTAATAAACTTTAAAATGTTTTCTTATACAATCCTTAAAGGATAAACTATTCAGTAAGCCAACAATTATTGGTGTTTGTTAACCCAAGGAAGCATATGTCTTGTAGGCATCTTGCGATTAGGGAAGTCAGTACAAGGATCAAAAGACTAAGAAGTTTAAGTTGTCCTCTAAGATGTTTTTAGTACACTTGCAATATTTGTGAGAAAAAATATTTAGAGAATAGAGTAACTAATAGTGGACACTTACCCCAGCCTTAAGGTAAATAGGAATAAATATCCAACCAAGAACAAAGACCATAAGTATAGTCTGAAATCAAGAAGACGAACAATTAAATCAGGGACCCATCTAGGTCAAGCTCTTAAATGAGATGCAAGCTCAGTTACTATTAATTTTGAGCCTGATAGATATATCATTACTTGGGACTTACAAATAAAGGTCCAAGAATACACCTTTCAGAAAAAAATAACTTAATTTTCAGGCACATGATCTTTGGCTATGTGGCAGACCACTTTCCTAGCATGCGCAAGGCCCTGGGTTTGGTCCTCAGCCCTGGGGAAAAAAAAGTAAAAAAAAAAAAAAAAAACCCACAAAGATTCTTTTAAAAAAATTTACTTTTGGTACTAGGAATCGACCCCAGGTCACTTTACCAATGAGGTATTTCCCCAGCCTTTTTAAATTTTTTTTAAAATTTGAGACAGGGTCTCACGAGTTGCTGTAGGTCTTTCTATGTTGCTGAGACTGGCCTGAACTTGTGAACCTCTGCCTTAGCCTCCCAAGTAGCTGGGATTATAGGGGTAGATCACACGCCAGGTGTCTATAGAAGGCTCTTAATTTGGGGAAGTAAACTGAGTTCATTTCCAAGAATGAGGGTGGCTTATATTTTAATAAATTTAAAATATTGTTAAAAATAAAAAAAAAACATTAAGGGAAAAGTGAGAGAAACTATGTAAAAATGTCACACAATTGAAATTAAGTAACATATTTGGTTCTGGATTTATTTATAAAGAAGGGATAATGTGAGCTGAGTATATGAAGAAAAGTGATGTTTGAAAATTCTGAGAACTTAATAGTGATGAAGAACAGAATTTTTAGGTTTTGACTCTGTAGAAATATTCTTTATTTTTTGTAGAATATAAGTACAAAGATGAGACTAAAAAATGTGGAGCTTTCTGATTAATAAATGAATTAAAATTCATTTATAAATTGGGTGAAATCAAGAAAAAGAATAATATTTCCTACAACAAATATATTCCATTAAATAAATAAATAATCCAATATTTTATGTTTTATGGTTGGAACTGGTATTTCTGTGAGATAACTTAGAAGAGTTAGTAACTACTGAATTCTCAAAGAGCTTAGTTTAACCCATTCTAAATATTATGCAAAGACATATGCATAGATATGTCTATATATACACACATATATGTACATATACATACACACATATAGGTATGTATATGTACATTATATATATGTAGATATATATATTTAAATGTTAATAAGATCTTTTCCCTACCTAATATCCTAACAGTTTTCTGTTCACTATGTTCCTATGGTTGTAGGGTTATAAACATTGTTTCTTCATTTACTAAGAATGAAAACCAACACAATCCTTTTGAAAAATCAAACATGTAGTTCCTTTCCCCCACAACTTCTCAAGAAGTCTTTCATAGTTACCCAAGATTGCAAGCAAATTTTTAAGTTTATGAGTTTTATTGGACAACAATAAATGTGGAGATTAGTTTCTGCAAAATGTATTACTTACGTTCCATTCAAAGGCCCCAACAGCGATCCCTGAAGATGCTCCTATTCCAGACAGACCTATAAAATGGCCACTGCCAATATATGTAACAAAAATAGAAGTACCTATCTGAAAATAAAAAGATAAATACATATCAGAACTAGGTAATTAGTTCTCACAAATACAAACTCCCAATGAATTTCACATTTTTTCAAAAGGGATTAGTCCTTGTACAGAATTCCCATTTATGTTTTTTCTATATCTCCCTTAACCATGAATTAAAAGCCAAGTAAAGAGGGAGAAAATGAGAAAAAGTAGAATAGCCATACTTATGTTGTCACGTTCTCCACTAATGTAATTAAAGCAGAAGTATTTAGAAGTATGGATTTGTTTGAAATAATTTAAAACTGAAAACAATATAACTTCTTGTGAGACTGGTTAAAATACTAAGGTACATGATTGTGAGGAAGTACAATGTAGCATACAGAAGGAATAAGGTAGTTCTATTAAGTGATAAAATAAGGTAAATAAGCTAGGTGTAGTAACACATGCCTATAATCCCAGCAGCTCAGGAAGCTGAGACAAGAAAATTGCAAGTTCAAAGCCAGCCTCAACAACTTGGTGAAGCCCTAAGCAACTCAGTGAGACCCTGTCTCAAAGTAAAAAAGGCTGCAGATATGGCTCAGTAGTTGAGGGCCCTTGGGTTCAATCCCTGATACAAAAAAAGTAAATTATATATGTATATGGTTTATATTACATTTATTATATTATAAGTATATGTATATAATTTATATTATAAATTATATATAAAACATAATTTCTATAATTGTATGTATTTTACATTTGTGCACATATATATTTATGTATGCATGGAAACAAAATGCTTCTGGAGCTAGAATTATGGTTACAGAGATGGAGTGGGGAGAATATTTCAAGTTCCATACTTGGACTGTAATTTTTGTTTTTTTACAACCAACATCTGTTACTTTCAAAATGAAAAAGTCCTAGAGGCATATAAAAGGAACAAAATACCTCCAAAACCAGTCATAATTTCTGAATGGAGTGGAGGCACTCACTCCATTTAAAACCATAATTTGACTATAATGTCATTGGCATCAGACACATTTAAAACCAAATTATCAAGAAAAGCTAAAACCAACAAAGGCTTTTAGGTAAATGAAACCAAGATGAAAACAGCATTGGAAATATTAACATAAAGTAGCACACAAGGCCAAAAAGGCTTAGAAGTGACCAATAAAAGGCAAGGAAATATAGAAGAGACATGTAAGTAATGGTAATTTTACTTTTAAGTATGTTTACTACATTTACCATTATATGAAACATTATATAATGTGTAAATTGCCTAATAATAGAGGGCATAAATAGTGGAACGCCCATATAATGCAATAGTATGCAACTGCATATACATATTATCTCTCTATATAGATTTATTTTAATCAATCTTGAAAGTTGTTCTTAGTACATGAGTAAATGAAAAGATGGATTATAAAGTAATTATTTATTATTTCAAAAATAATAATAATTGTTATTTATTTATTTATTTGTATCAGGGATTGAACACAGGAGTGCTTAACCACTGAGCCACATCCCCAAGTCCTTTTAAAAAAAATATTTTATTTAGAGACAGGGTCTAGCTGAGTTTCTTAGGGCCCTGCTAAGTTGCTGAGGCTGGCCTTGAACTGTCAATTCTCCTGCCTCAGCCTCCTGAGTTGCTGGGATTACAGGCGTGCACTATGGTGCCTGGCTCAATAATTATTAGTAATGTCCACTGCCAACTAAGGACCAGGTACAATGTTGTAGGTGTTAAGCATACAATAGTGAGTAAAATAGAAAAAGTCCTATTCCTGCCTTCATGAAGCTAACACTCTTTTGGGAAAAAGAGAAACAATAAACAATATATTGTAGATTTATTTTATAGCATAGGAAACAGTAATAAGTACTATAGAGAAAAAAGAAAGTTGGGAAAGTGGATAAGAATGTTGAATAATAGGGCTTTCAGGGTAAAATGTCCTGAGAAAGGAGCTAAGGAATACCAGAAGAGCTGACAGAGCAAGCTGTGGGGATATCTAGGGAGGGCATCCATGCAGAGGCATTAGCAGATGGAAAGGCACTGCAACAGGATACTGAGAACACTGGCTAGAATTGGCGAAAGTCATCCTAAGAGGGAAGGCCTGAGAGGAAAGGAGGTGTAGGTCATCTGTGGCCTGATGTAGGTGTTCATGGCAATTGGGCTTTCATTCTGGGTGATATGGGAGCCCATGGAAGGTTCTAGGAGAAAGGCATCATTGTCTGATTTAAGTTCTGTTAACAGACTCAACTTTAGCTGGTTCTTTGGAGACTATATATAGAGAAGCAGAGGTAGGGAGCCTAGAGAAGAGGCTGTTACAGTCAATCAGGTGAGAGATGATGGCAGCTAGGAACTGAAGGTAGAGTGGATGAGAACTGGTTGGACTTCAGATATATTTTTTAGATTGAGTCACAGGATTTCTTGATGTATAAGATGTTGGATGTGGGAGAAAAATAAGAGCTTATGATGACTCCAAGTTTGTGAACCCCAGCAGCTAGAGAGATAGAGTTGTTATTAATGAGATGAAGAAGATGGCAGGAGAGGCAGATTTGCAGAGGAAAATCCAGAGTTCCCTTTGTGATATGTTCAGCATGAGATCCCTGCTGAGCCTTTCAAATAAAGGTGTCAAATAGGCATCTATACATCTCCAGTATTGAGTTGAAGGGAGAGATGTGGACTAGGGATAAAAATAAATACACAGAGAAGGAAAGGTAGGGAGTCTAGAGAAGAGGCTGTTATAATTAATCAGGTGAGACATGATGGCAGCTAGGAGCTGAAGGTAGAGTGGATGAGAACTGGTCAGACTTCAGATGAAAAAAGAGTTGGATTCACACTAGGTGGTAGGTATTTAAAGCCAAGAGACTAGATGAAATTGTCAAGTGAGGAGTGTAACTGGAGAGAAGAGGGCAAAGACTAAGGATCTGGAGACCCACAGAAGCTCTGAGGGGATCTAAAAATCTTCTCAAAAGGACTAAAAATATGAGGAGATAGGCAAGAACCTGCAAGAGAGTCTGAGCAGAATCTAGTGAAGCTGAAGAAATAAGGAGGAAGAGAGCCTGAGAGCCAGGCCAGATGATAGAGGGTTTCAGATGCCACAGCTAAATGAGGCAAGATGAGAACTGAGAAGTTACCACAATAACAGGTGATGTGGAAGTAACTGGGGACTCTGACAAGAGCTATTGATATCCATTGATTTTTGCTGATTGAACAAAAACAAAAAAGCAAGAAAATATGGCAAAATTTTTCATGTATCCCAATTTCTTTTACTGAATTTTGTTTACTAACAATAATCCTAATAATGAAAAAGAAATTGATGAGTCAAAATATGTGCAAACATTAGGAGGTTAAAGTGTATCAATAAAACCATTACAAGTGTCACAGTTATACAAGGTAACATAGGCATTAGATTCCTGTTTTTCTGGGAACAAAGAACACCTCTATAAGACCACAGTGTGGTTCTTACCAAAGACTGGGGGCTTTATAGCCTAGGAGGAGATCATGTTGTTAGAATCTTCCATCAAAGAATAAACTAAGTAAGAGGCCCAGTGCAAACAGCTCTTTGCTACATCAATCTCTTCCTATACTGGGTTTATAAAAAACAAAATTAAAGCATAATGCAGAGAGTTGAAAAGAGCTGTCCCCCAAATCTCCCAGATAACAGAAGCAAGGCCTCTTTGACGTTGCTTGATCCATCAGTTAATAACTGTGCTTTCCGGTTTCCTTTGTATAAAGACACATGGAGGTTATCCTGAAAACTCAATTTCTTGCCAGAAGACTGGTTAATATTTGAGAACAAATAATAAATGACTAAATAAGGGCCTTGTTGTTGCACAATTTTCTAAATGTACCTTAAATTCCTATGTGGGAAACGTATGTCTATTTTTACATAAATTATGCTTGACATCCTCCTACCTGGGGTGCCCCTAGCCATCCCAGTAGAGATACAGGGCTAAGGAAGGGCAACTGCCTCCACTACTGTGGGGGTTTTTGAGTCATTCCTCTTGGACCAATCACTTTTTATAATCAATAAATTAACATACATACAGAAAAATGTTTCCACCTTCAATCCTACTTCCCTTCATCTAGATGGGAGTAGCACCTATGCTACTCTGCACCTCCCATGCTTAGGTGTATGCTATTTCCTCTGCATGGAATGCCCTCACACTTTGTTACCTAGAAAACACTCTATCTCCAAATGCTGTTCACACAATCCTACCTCCTTAATCACCCATCAAGCCACATCTATTCCATGTTCTTCCTGACTTCTTGTTCTGCACTGTAATATATTCTAATTAGTTAAATATGTATCCTACTCTCATTCTTGAGTCTGCTCTTCTATATGGCAGAGTGGTCTATTTTCTACCTATGTCCTGGAACCTAGAACAATGCCATGTATGCACTGGGCACCTAATAAATGGTTACTGAACTAAAATGAATGGGAACATTCAGGTTAAGAAAATTTAGAGTTAAGGAAACTACTAATTAAATGACATGACTGATTTAGTAATTTCAAAGTATTTTGGGTATAAGACCTCTACATTAAAGTAATAAGCAAGTTAACAAACAGCTCCCTAAATGGATTGCCACATGCAAGGTTTACTCACCGACCACCATGACAGATTTCTGCCAGCCAGGAAGAAGTCTTTTATTGTTGCACGACTACTTGACATTACAGCCTAAAACAAAAATAAAACACCACAATGGATATAAGAAACCAAACTACTCCCAAAACACAGGTCTCTCAAACAGATGACCTTCACTCTTCCCCAAATTCATTCTTCCCTTCTTTCTTTTTAGAAATAGAATCTGCTATAACCTGCAGTAAAGGAGAGTCATGGCTGCCTAGCTGGAGACTACTGTCTCTTCCAAGTATGAGACTGTAAGGCCATGGTCATTTCTCTACACTCTTGTGAAAAAAAGATTGCTTTATCCAACCCCTCCCCAAATAGTTAGCTAGTGCAACAGCTTCTGGTGGAGTCTGGAAGACTACTGGGTATTCAAGAATAGCAAATTTCCAGAACATATGCCTAGCTTCTTCCAGGAGGGGAGTCATACTGTCACTACTATGGTGTTCTTCCAATTTATCAAGTCCTTTCTACTACTCTGATTCTCAGATCTGGTATGGTCAAAAGACAATATAGAGGGTTTTCCAGGTTTTCCCTAACTAGCATGAGCTAAGGATGATAGCTGGTTGACAGAAATAGTTTTTCCATAGAAAGAGTGAACTTGCTGCCACCATTCAAGGTATCTGCATTTTAACAGGCATACTATTCATGTCATAAAGCCTTAAACCCAAAAAGTAACTCTCTAAATTCATATACATTAAATCAGTCTTACTTCATCCATTCAGTAAATATTTATAAAGGCCCTAGTATGGCATAGGTAACCCTTCTTGAGAAAGGTGTCAGCTATAGGTAGGTAGAGGTAGTACATGAGACTTGGAATTTACAAAACATTCTAAGAGGAATGAAATCATTCTTTCTATTAAAAAAAGAACAAACAGAAAGTAGAGATTCTGGCAAGAAGGTGGCTTAAGCATATATCATGATTCTTTCTTCCTCCCTACTCTCCTTCTGGAATAATCACAACAGCTAGATTGCGGGCAAGATGCATCCAACACTTCCTAAAAGATCTCTGGACTGAAATTAATAGAAACAAAAGCCTAAAACATGTAATTAATAGAAATTAATAGAAACAAAAGCCCAAAACATGTACACCATCAAGCCACATACTGCACAAGCTGTACATTTCACATCCTGTACAAGCCAAGGCACCAGCAACAAAAACTCACTTCCTAGTTTAATAGGGGGCTTCAGCAGATTTGTACTTTAAAGTACTTGTAAGGAGTCCATTCATGAAAATGTTTATTTCAATTCAGTGGTAAAAGGGTGGTTTATTTAATAACTGGAATAAAATAAATCTAGACTCCTCCCACTGCATCATTAAAAAAGGCAAATTCCAGATGATCCAGAGATTTTTATATTTTATAAAAAAACCCTACAAATTATTAGAAAAGTTAGAGTAATATTTGTACAGTTTTGGAGTTCAGGAATAATTTTTTTTTCCAATTTTTGGTACGGGGGATTGAACCCAGGGGTGCTTAAGCACTGAGCCACATTCCCATCCCTTTTTATCTTTTTATTTTAAGACAGGGTCTCACTGAGTTGCCTAGGGCCTTGCTAAATTGCTGAGGCTGGCTTTGAACTTGTGATCCTCCTGCCTCTGCCTCCTAAGCTGCTGGGATTATAGGTGTGTGCCACTGCACTTGGCAGAAATATGATTCTAAGCCAGGCAAAAAATATGGAAGATATAAAAGGAGAGAGTTAATTTCTTTAAAGAAAACAAAAACTCAAATGACAAAAAGATACCCATTAACAGGTCTAGACCAGTGGTTCCCAAGTAGGGGTGACTTGCCCTATCCTTCAGGGAACATTTGGCAATATTTGGAGACATGTTTGATTGTCACAATCAGGTAACGGTCCTGGATTCTTCAAAATATGGTAATGTAGGGACCCCCCCACAATGGAATTATCCAGCCCCCAAAGTCAGTAGTGCTGGGGTTGAGAAACATTTGTCTAGACATGATAGTTTAGAAAAAACATCAGTAGTTCAAAGGAAGGATAAATTGATAAAAGCAAAGCCAAACAAGCTCATTCAAAAACATGCAATAAACTGGCTATTCTCAGAAGAGAAAAATCAGAGGACAATAAACTCATTAAAAAAATGCTAAGTCTCAATCGGAGCTTGAAAAGCATAAATTAATGCTTCAATGAGATACTACTGTTCATGCATCAGATTGGCAAAACAAAAAAAATTAAATAAGGCTAGTAAGGGCTTGAGGAAAGAGCATGGTCAAAAATCGCTTGTGAGAAATTAAAATCTCAACTACCTTTGGGGATTTCCATTTAGTAATATCTTTTAAATTTTAAAGTAAACATACTCTTCTGACTCAGTAATTCCATTCTGGGAGTCTGTGCTACATGAGTTAATAAGCAACAATACATTAAACAAACAGACTTGGCACAAATCTAAGGGTCAATTAGTAGAGAAGAGCTGAATAGTACTCGTTTGTATTATTACGCAGCTAATTAAAGCATGAGTTAGATCTATATCTATTGACTTGTAGCACTTTACAAAATACATGAAGTGAAAAACAGCAAGCTTCAGAGTAATTATTCTAACTTTTTCTAATAATTTATAGGTTTTTTAATAAAGTATAAAAATCTTTGGATCATCTGGAATTTGCCTTTTTTAATGATGCAGTGGGAGGAGTCTAGGTTTATTTTATTCCAGTTACTCAGAGTAATGGGTATGATATGATTCCATTTTTTTGTGAAGACAAAAACTAAAACTATATGTGTCTGTATATGTACATATAACTGAAAAAGGGGAGGAAGGATCCATGGTTCCTGGCTACCTCAGAGAGATAGGAATGAACTGGAGAAGAAGAGTAAGATTTTTTAAAATATTTATATTTCACTTCTTACAATGAACATGTAAATATTTTGTAACTAACAACAGTATATTATTTCCAAAAAGAACCAGAGCAAAATTAATAATATAAAGAAGGAAAAGTATCAAAGTATTCTGGATATCTGCATATGTTTTATGGCTCCCAGAAGAAGAGCAGAAATAGCAGGTTTCCTCTGGAAGTGACTAGATGGCTTAGTAGTTCTCTGACCTCCTCCAGAGAGTAACCTCTATTTGTGCCAAGAGCAAGCTATGTAGGGGCTTCCTAAACAATAAGGGAACTGGGATAAGTATTCCCAAAGAGGTGCTTGCTACTCAGAGCCCCTGCCTAGGCCAACTAATAATTATGGCCACTGGAAAAAAGGAAATAATTTGTTTGAATGATCTGAATAAATACTTCAGGCTTGCCTTTTCTATTTGGAATAAAAGGCCTATGCAGTCATCCTTTGGTGTTCATGAGGGATTGGTTTCAGGAACTCCTGGTGGATACCAAAATCTGAGGATGTTCAAGTTCCTTACATAAAATGGTGAAGCATTTGTATATAACCTACACATTACTCCCATATACTTTAAATCATCTCTAGAAAAATTACTTCTACCTAATACACTATAAATGCTACATAGTTGTTATACTGTATTGTTGAAGAGATAATGAAAAAAATGTGTATACATTTACAGCACAGATTTTT
Organism: Spermophilus citellus; assembly: GCF_964194105.1. Lineage (NCBI taxonomy): Eukaryota > Metazoa > Chordata > Mammalia > Rodentia > Sciuridae > Spermophilus > Spermophilus citellus. The sequence continues at coordinate 75,625,318 of NC_138184.1, forward strand.
AAAAAAACATCAGTTAGGTGAATTTATGGGTTCAGAACCCTTGGATGTGAAAGGCCGACTGTATTTTTTCTTCTGGTACAAAGTTCTCCTAATAGGATGGAGTCTATGTTTTCATTAGTCCATCTGCCCAATAGAGAAATGACTCGTTGTAAGCCTTTGAGAATGTCCAATGATTACATTTTCAAAGGCCAGCTTCACTGTAAAGTCCACCTGTGAACTGGTGGAGCACACCAAAGTATAGGTTATATGGGCATTAAAACTTTGGCTGGGAGGAGGCCATCCAGCATGAAACCTCTTGCACTTGTTAACAACTGATGACATCGTCACCTGCTTGCTGAAGCAGGCCAGTCAGAGTCCTTTGATGGTTAATAACTTACTCAAGGGAACATACTACGACACTACCCAAAGTTTTCATATACACTTGATATTCTAGTGGAACAAGGACTATGTCTGGTACTTGGTGGTATTGTTAAGGGACATCTTTTTGAGTGCTTATGTGCTAAGCTTTAGTGGACAGATGGCAGTAAAGGACATATGACTCTACCCTACTGAGACAACCTTATACTAGAAGAAAAAATATAATCTCCTTACTCAAATTTAAAGGTAATATTCAGAACATTAAGTTACACATGACTTTTGTGTCTTGCTTGCAATGCAGAGTGATTAAGCTTATGAATCAGGTCAGACAACAGCTTTGAGTCTGAACTCCATTATTCCCTGGTTGTTACTTAACCTTTGGAACCTCAGTTCAAATAATAGTATAGTCCTCTTTCTATATCCATTGAGGATTACCAAAATCCACAGATGCTCAAGTCCCTTATACAAAATGGCATAGCATTTGCATATAGCCTATAAAATATCCTCTTATGTACTTTAAATCATCTCTAGATTATAATTTAGATATTGATACTCAAAACAATGTAAATAATTGTTATAACCTATTGTTTAGGGGATAACCAAAAAAAAAGTCTGTATGTGGGCAGCAGAGATCCACATTTTTCAAATAGTTTTGATACTATTTGTTGAACCGGCAGATAAAAAGACTCCTGGATAGGGAAGGCAAGCTATGTTATTCACAGAATGGCTGTGAAGATTACCACCACCATCATCATCATCATGCTTATCATAACAAGGAGTACTTATGAAATACCCCTAAGGTTTTAGGTTCCAGGCAGTGGGTACGGGAGCATTTGACCTTTTGATTATTTGGAGGGTGGCTGGGCATGTGAGCGGGTGATGATGAAGGATGGCTTGCTGATAAGGAAGCATGCTTACTCTTGGCAGGAAGGGTAAGCAGAGGGTAAGCAAAGGAAGAGTGGAGAGGTCTCTTCTCAGGGATGCACATAGGCAGGGGCCAAGATGCCCAGTGCCGACACGCTAGGGAGGGGTTAAACCCACCACGAGTCCCAGGCTCCGCCCTCCCCTGGAGTTAAGTCATACCCAGAGGCCGAGGCCCAGCACCAACAGGAGGTAAAAAGTTATCGCCAGTGTGTCTATGGTGTTCTGGGAACCGAGGCTCCAGTTCCAGTTCTGTCCTTTGGAGAGGTCCATAGTGGCGTTTCCGGGCCAGGTAAGGAGCACTGGCTTCCAAGAGGGGGCAACGGCTCGGGCTCCCTTCTGGCTCTGGTTCGCAGGGCATCCTGGGAAGGGCCACAGGGCAGCCTGGGTGTTCCCAGCAGGCCTCCCGCCACTTCCGGCAGGGCTGCAGAAGACTTCCTGCCTCTGGGTGGGGTTAGGTCCAACTTGTTAGAAGGACAAGCACTTCTGGGCCATTAGGTTAGGCCCAATGCTGCCCCTTTTTCAGCTCTTCAGCCTCAGCCTCAGCTAAAGGTGAGACGTGGCAGGAATAGTGTGATGACAGAAGCAGGATGGGGTCATGCCATCTTTCCAAGCCATATTAGATCCTGGGGCAATGGGAGAAACTGATAACACGACTCCTGTTGTTATTTACAATTTTGGTTTTTTGTTCATAGTGAGGCTTTTTGAATAATTTTGAGTGATTAAAATATTGCATTAATTTTTATCTATCTTGATTACTGAGGTTTTGTTGTTGTTTTGTTCAGACTCTTAAATTTTGAGCCAAGTCAACAGCGTCACTCACGGTGCCCTAGTCACAGCTCTGGTGGGACAAACTGATCACAGAAGGTTCTCATCTTTTTGCAGTTTGCTCTTTTACTGATGATGTGAGTATTTTTTAAAGTTTATCATTTATTTATTTATTTAATGCTAACCGTGATGGTGCACACTTGTAATCCCACTTACTTGGGAGGCTGAGGCAGGAGGATGGCAAGTTTGAGACCAGCCTGGACAATTTAGGGAGATCCTGTCACAAAATAAAAAAAGGGAGGAGTGATTGGGAATGTAGTTCAGTGGTATAGTGCTCCTGGGTTCAATCCCCAGTTCTCAAAAAAGTTTGTATTTTAATAAATCTTGGTAAATAATACTAATGACAGTAATTATAGCAAACGCTTATTTAGCTATTGCTAGATAATTACAGATCTTCTGTGTACTTTACATATATTAACCTATTCTTGCAATAACCAAAATAGCCTAAATCTATGACAAAGGTGGGGAGGCTTATTCTTGTAAGCCAGTCAGAAATCTATGATCTTAAGTCTCCTGAGCAGAATTCTGTGGTCTTACTTTAGTTTGTGCTACTCAATAGAAATAATAATGTGAATCACAGGTATAATTTTTAATTTTTCAGTAACCACATTAAAAAGTAAATAGGTAAAATTAACAAATATTTTATTTAAACCAATATATCCAAAATATACAATCCATGTAAAATATAATTGAGATATTTTATTCACTTACTTTCTACACTCTTTTTTTTCTTTTTTATTGGTTGTTCAAAACATTACAAAGCTCTTGACATATCATATTTCATACATTAGATTCAAGTGGGTTATGAACTCCCATTTTTTACCCCAAATACAGATTGCAGAATCACATTGGTTACACATCCACATTTTTACATAATGCCCTATTAGTAACTGTTGTATTCTGCTACCTTTCCTATCCTCTACTATCCTCCCTCCCCTCCCCTCCCATCTTCTCTCTCTATCCCATCTACTGTAATTCATTTCTCTCCTTGTTTATTTTCCGGTTCCCCTCACAACCTCTTATATGTAATTTTGTATAACAATGAGGGTCTCCCTCCATTTCCATGCAATTTCCCTTTTCTCTCCCTTTCCCTCCCACCTCATGTCTCTGTTTAATGTTAATCTTTTCTTCCTGCTCTTCCTTCCTGCTCTGTTCTTAGTTGCTCTCATTATATCAAAGAAGACATTTGGTATTTGTTTTTTAGGGATTGGCTAGCTTCACTAAGCATAATCTGCTCTAGTGCCATCCATTTCCCTGCAAATTCCATGATTTTGTCATTTTTTAGTGCTGCGTAATAGTCCATGGTGTATAAATGCCACATTTTTTTAATCCATTCATCTATTGAAGGGCATCTGGGTTGGTTCCACAGTCTAGCTATTGTGAATTGTGCTGCTATGAACATCGATGTGGCAGTATCCCTGTAGTATGCTCTTTTAAGGTCTTCAGGGAATAGTCCGAGAAGGTCAAATGGTGGTTCCATTCCCAGCTTTCCCAGGAATTTCCATACTGCTTTCCAAATTGGCCGCACCAGTTTGCAATGTACAAGAGTACCCTTTTCCCCACATCCACGCCAGCACTTGTTGTTGTTTGACTTCAGAATGGCTGCCAATCTTACTGGAGTGAGATGGTATCTTAGGGTGGTTTTGATTTGCATTTCTCTGACTGCTAGAGATGGTGAGCATTTTTTCATGTGCTTGTTGATTGATTGATTGTCCTCCTCTGAGAAGTGTCTGTTCAGGTCCTTGGCCCATTTGTTGATTGGGTTATTTGTTGTCTTATTTTCTAATTTTTCGTATTATGAAAAGTTTCATTTTCAACATTAATTCTTATAGCTGGCTTGCTAGGTCACAAACTTTTCTTTTTCTTATTTAGCTCATTCATAGATAAATATATTACTGCGAAAATATAAGTATGGACTGCCTTAAAAAATTCATTGCCACATTTTCTTTATGCATTCATCAGTTGATGGACACCTGGGCTGGTCCATGACTTGGCTCTTGTAAATTGTGCTGCTAAAAATGTTGATGTGCCTATATCACTATAGTATGCTGATTTTAGATCATTTGGATAAACACCAAGGAGTAGGATAGCTGGGTCATATACTGGTTCCACTCCAAGTTTTCTTGAGGAATTCCCTGCTGCTTTCCAGAGTGGCTGTATTGGTTTTCAGTTCCACCAAAGTATGAGTGTATCTCTTTCTCCATATCCTTGAGGAGGGATGGGAAAAGAGAGGAAATTGACAAAATTATGCTATGTACATATATGAATATACCACGGTGAATTTCACCATCATGTTTATCAAGTGCTAATTTAAAAAACTAAATAAAAAATCCATTTCCTTCTATTTCTTTCACTAGTTTCATAAACTGGTCATGATTCAAAGCACTTACACATATATATTGAATGATCTTAACAACTATATCCATCCATGGTGCTTTTCATGGAATCTGTTGTAAAAACTGAGCAGAAATATTTTTAGTATGTTTCACAGAGTAAATAAAGCAATAAGGGAAACATCAGTCTCTTGTTTTAAAATCCCACTAAATCCCAATATAGCAGGAGTACTATCTGTCATGATAAAAACTAATTTTTTTCATATCTAGGAGAAATTATTCTTTGATACAAATAAAACATTGAAAATATCTGTGTCGTAAGTTTGATCTTTTAGGTCATGAATTGATAACATTTCTTCATAGATTTGGATGTCCTTTGAAAAAATGTATTTAAAATATTAATTGAACAGTATTTTATATTGCATGATTCAACTAAAACTAAAGAATGATACTTACAGATTTTCACATTTTGGATCCATTAATTTTTCATTAGAAAGGACTTGTATTCTTTGAGCAATTGTTTTGAAATATACTTGAAAAATGAATTTTCTAAAATATATATTTAAAAACATTTTTCAAGATTTTCTAACAAGTTTTCATAACTGAAACAAGAACAATTTTCATAATCTTTCCATCTGAAATGTTTTTCTTTTTGGTGCAAGAATCCACACTGTTTTTTTAAACAAACTCAAATTCTGTTAAAAATCATTATACTTTTTTGTTGGGTGTTTGTTTCTGATTTATTTAAATATTTCAAATATTTTTTTTGAACCATTAAGTGAAAACTTTTGATCAAATTCACCATGTAGTTGTTGAAAATTCCTCAATATTGTTCAGTTTATTATTTTTCAATTTTTTAAACACCCAACAAAACAGCTCTGCCATAGTATGATGCATAATAAGCATGTTCTTTAGATGAATTGACCCTTCTGTTGTTATGAAATGACCCTTTAGTACCTGATAACATTATTTGCTCTAACATCTATTTTTAATGATAAAATAACCACTTAATTTTCTTTGATTAATAGTAGCATGGTATATCTTTTTTTAAATCATTTTACTTTCAGATTATTGGTGTCTTTATATTTAAAGTGGGTTTCTTGTTGCTGGTATGTAGTTTGGTTTTGCTTTTTTAAAAGCAGATAATCTGCCTTTTGATTATATGAGTAATGATATGGTTTGTATAAGTATACTAATTATATTACTTGTTTTCTGTCTGTCACACATTCTCTTTTCTCTTTTTTTCCTCCTTTTTTTTTTTTTCTTGGTGAGGGTGGTGCTGGGTGTTGATTTTGGGGCCTTGTACATGTTAGGCAAACACTCTATCACTGAGCCAAATCCCCAGCTCTTCCTTCTTTTGGATTCATTAGCGTTGTATGTTTGTGTGCATGCATGCTTTCATTTTATCTCCTTTGTGAGGTTATTACTGTAACTGTTGTGTTTTCTCAGTTTGAAATGTTGCTTTAAGGTTCAGAGTAAATATCTTTACCTTAATCCAGTTTACTTTTTACATGATATTATTTCACTTCACATATAAGAACTTTACAATGAAATACTTCCATTTCTTTCCTACTAGCTTTTGTAATATTGTTGTCATGCATTGTATTTTACATTTATTAACAATGTGTCAAATTTACATTTGTTAAGAATGTTAAATTTTAATTTATAAATGGTATTATTTTTCTTTTAAATGGTCTAATAATCTTTAAAGAGATTTAAATAACAAGGAAAAGTCTTTCTATTTACTCACATAAGTATCATTTCTGGCATTCTTCATTATTCCTTTGAGTAGATCGGAATTCTGAGATCATTTTCTTTCTCCTTGGATGCTTCCTTTAATATTTCTTGTAGAACAAGTCTGATGATACAAAATAATAATACATTATTTTGGATTTTGTGTTTCCAAAAATATTACCTAGCCTTGTTTTTTAAAGATATTTATAGGCAAAGAATTCTAGATGAACTTTAAAAAATCTAATATTTTAAAGATGTGCTGGACTGTCGTGGCTTGCATTGTTCCTATGAGAAACCTGCTGCCGTCTTCATCTTTGTTTTGTATATAATATAATTTTTTTTCTTCTGGCCATTTAAAAAATTTTCTTAAACGAATTGATTTAAGAAATTTGCTGATTATGATCTGCCTTGGTATAGTTTTCTTTATGTTTTTATGGTATGGTTTCTTGGACTTCTTAGATTTGTGGTGTATAGCTTTCATCAAATTAAGAAAAATTTCTGACATTTTTTTTCAAATCCTCTCTCTTTCTCAGAGACTATAAACTTCATGTTTATTTGACCACTTGAAGGTAAATAATAGGTGTCACCAATACTTTAATTAATTTTTTTCCAATCCTTTAACTTTCTCTTAATTTTGCAGAGTTTCTATTGCTAGTGATAGAGGACAGACGGATGTGAGAGGTGGAAACATGAGATCAAGGGAATGATTCTATAAAATGGGCCCACTGTGCTGACCTCCCACATACTTTCTTTTCCAAGAAGCAATGGATATGTCACATTCTTCAAAAAACTACCTGTTATCTGCAGGAGAAATACTAGCCCTAAATAATGTTCATGAGAGGAACCCAAGTTACCACTAAGGGGACTTTTATGACCCTTATTCAGACCAGATCCCTCAGGAAGGTAAGAATAATGCTACTTAACCATAAAATCTGTAAGAATAGGTTTCAATTAGAACTGGTCATCATGGGCCCAAGTGACTAGAGTTGTCATGGCAGTGGGGACTTAAAAGTCTGATGTCATTCTGCTGTCAGTCAAAAGTCAGGAGGTGGACCTGGGCTGACTCTGTGGAAACTTCTCTGAGGTCCTCAATAAAACTGGAGTGAGTGTAGGAGAGGTATGTTGTCCCTTTCCTCTTTGAGAGGACCCACTCTTTTTTTTGAGAGTATCCCCTTTTCCCCTTTCCTGTAACTTCTAAAAAAACTCATGTCTGTTATGCTGAGCAACATGTCTAAAATTTTTCTGACTTGACCACAAGAATTAGGGTTTGAAGTGTAGTGAGGTCTTTGTGTTGCCTCAGCTTCCTAGAGGGTCCCAGCCCTGTAACACTAGGTCATCAAGTTCACTAATCTGTAATTTCTAATTTGCCATTAATATCATCAAATATATTCATCATCACAGACATTGTAGTTTTTGAAGTTTAATTTTAAAAAAGTCCATGTATTTACCAAACACATTTGATCTTTCCTCTGGCTTCTTAGATGTATGGAAAGGCAATATAATAGCTTCTTAAATGTCCTTGCTTCATTTTTATTATCTATGTAAATTTTGGATCAGTTTTGATTGGTTGATAGTCTCCTTATTATGGATCATATTTCTTCATGTTTTTCCATGTGTGTTAATTTATGATTGAATGACAGATATTATGAATTTTATCTTATTGGGTGTCAAATATTTTTTTATTCCTTCAAATATTCTTGATTTTTTTCTGGCGTATTAGTCAATTATTTGAAAGAATTTAATCTATTCCAGACTTGCTTTTAAGATTTTTTAATTTTTACTTGAGACTACAGAGACATTAAGTCTAGGGTTAATTTTCTTCACTACTCATGCAAAGTCTTTTGAGTGCTCTACTTAATGTTCCATGCATTATGAAATGTGCATGCTTGATGATGAGATTAGGCATATTATCAGCTCTGAATTTTCTCTGGGAAGTATGCTCTTTAATTCCTCTGAGTATTTATTCCTTGGCTTTTGGTGGTTTTCTCATATGTATTTACTCATTGCTAATCATCAGAATACCTTAATCCTTATATTTGCAAAGTTCTCTTTCTGTTCAGTTCTTTCCTTTTTAGCACTCTGCCCAAGGAACTCTAATTGTTGAGGATTCTGCACAGCTCTCGGGGAGCTGTTCAACTCAGGGAGACCACTGGGCTCTGATTTTATTTTTCACTCCCTGAACCTCGGCCTTGCAAACTTTCCATGTAGTCATCTGGAGCAATTGTAGGGCTCTGCTTGTTAGTTTCCCTTCTCTTATGGTCTTTTATTGTCTGATATCCAATGACTTAAAAACATTTTCCATATCTTTTGTATTTTTAAAAATTGTTTCAGGCAGGAGGTCAAATCTGGTCCTTCATGCTCCATATTGGCCAGAATCTCCAATTAAAAACATTTTCATCGAGATGATGATCCAATTAATTTCAGGCTCATTAGTCAGGCAGTTTTTGAGGTCAGTGTTTGAGTTTTTTTCTGTCTTCAAGAAGGCTCTTCTCGACTGTCTCTTTTCTTGGTTCTTCTGATAAATTAGCTTATGTCTCTAGTGAAGCAATCAGCCTAGCCTTTTTTTAAATTTTTTTTTAAATTTTTAAAAAAAATTTTTTTAAATTTATTTATTTATTTATTATTTTATTGTTGGTTGTTCAAAACATTACATAGTTCTTAATATACCATATTTCACAGATTGATTCAAGTGGGTTATGAACTCCCATTTTTACCCCGTATACAGATTGCTGTGTCACATCAGTTACATTTCCATTGATTTACAAATTGCCTTTCTAGTGACTGATGTATTCTGCTGTCTATCCCATTCTCCACTGTCCCCTCACCCCTCCCCTCCCCTCCCCTTCTCTCTCTCCATCCCCTCTACTATAAATCATTTCTTCCACTTATATAATTTTTCTCCTACTCCTCCTTTCCTCTTATATGTAATTGTGTATAACCCTGAGGCTCACCTTCCAATTCCATGCAATTTCCCTTAACTCTCACTTTCCCTCCCGCCTATCATCCCTGTTTAATGTTATTCTTCTTCTCCAGCTCTTCGTCTCTACCCTGTCCTTGGTTACTTCCCTTATATCAAAAAAGACATTTGACATTTGTTTTTTAAGGATTGGCTAGCTTCACTTAGCATAATCTGCTCTAATGCCATCCATTTCCCTCCAAATTCTATGATTTTGTCATTTCTTATTGCAGAGTAATACTCCATTGTGTATAAATGCCACATTTTTTAAATCCATTCATCTATTGAAGGGCTTCTAGGTTGGTTCCACAATCTTGCTATCGTGAATTGTGCTGCTATGAACATCAATATAGCAGTGTCCCTGTAGCATGCTCTTGTTAGGTCTTTAGGGAATAGACCGAGAAGGGGAATAGCTGGGTCAAATGGTGGTTCCATTCCCAGCTTTTATTTTTTTATTTTTTATTTTTTAGCCTAGCCTTTCTTCCCATTCCCTCCCTCCCTCCCTCCCTTCCTTCCTTCCTTCCTCCCTCCCTCCCTCCCTCCCTCCCTCTCTCCCTCCATCTCTCCCTTCCTCCCTTCTTCTCCTTCTTTCCCCTTTTCCTTCCGCCCTTCCTTTTTCTTTCTTTACAGGTGGAGTCTCACTATGTTGCCCAGGCTGGTTGGAGTCCCTGGGCTCAAGTGATTTTTTACCCCAGTCTCCCCAAGTAGCTGAGACTGCAGTTTCACAGCACTTCACCTGACTTACCTTCCTCTTAATTGCTTTTACCACAAGCTCCATTGTTTTGAGAGTGCCCTCAAGTCTAATCTTCCTCATATTCTGTTGCAAATAAAGTGAATTCATTTAGGATGGCACTTGGAGCTTTCTATTTAATTTGTTATTTTCTTACTGGGAAAAGTTTTGAGCTATGGCCCTGGGGCAGGGCATAGGGACAGTGGTAGCTTTTCTCTGAGTGACATGCCTGCATTAGGAGCTGTGTACTTGTTTGGAGGCTTCTCGTATTTTCAGATTGATTCTCATAGCATGGAATTTCTGCCTTATGAATGAGATATGGCAAGAGTGATATGTATTTCAGTATTCTCAGTATGCTGCACCAAAGAGAGAGCCTCTGTCCCACAGGTGATGACCAAGTGCAAGAAGAGTGCCCCCACTTCTTAAAATAACCTAGAATTTAGCCTTTCCAACAGGTGGCTGGAGTAGGAAGAAAAATGCTGATGGACTGCCCCTCTTGGGAAGATACCATAGCTCTTGACTTTGAGCTTGGACACTTGGTTCCTCTGTACCCACCTGTCACTTTGGGCTGGTATTGGGGAATAGTGGTTAAACATCTTTATTTGCCATGTGCCCTTAAGACTATTTCCAGATGCAACAAGTAAGTAAATAAATAAATCATAAATGTTTTACTTACACACAAACACCATATTGCCAATCTGGAAGTAGAACTCTTCTTCACCCCCACTAGGTTTTTTTTTTAATCAGAGTTTTATAGTTATACATAATAGTTGAGTTTATCCTGACAAACTCATACATACATAGGAATCAGTTTGACTTCATGATCTCTACCTTTTCCCTCCTGCCCTCCCCCTCCCCTCTCCCATTCTCCTTCTTCTGCTAGACTTCCTTTCACTTGTCTATTAATTTATATTCAATTGGTTCTTTATGTTATCCTACCTTTCCCTCCCTTCCCTTTCCTTTATTTTACTCTAGTTTCCACATATGACAGAAAACATTTGACCTTTGGTTTCTGAGTTTGGCTTATTTTAATTAGCATGATATTTTCCATTCTATCCATTTACTTGCAAATGTCATAATTTTATTTATTTATTCATTTATTTTATTTTATTTTTTTTACAGTTGACTAGAATGCCATTGTTTATATTTGCCAAAATTTCTTAACCCATTCACCTATTGATGGGCATCTGGTTTAATTCCATAATTTAGCTATTGTGAATTGTGCTGCTATAAACATTGAGGTGGTTGTATTTCAGCAGTATTTTGATTTTAGATCTTTTGGGAAAATACCAAGGAATGGGATAGTTGGGTCATAGGGAGTTCCATCCCTAGATTTTTTTGAGGAATCTCCATACTGCTTTCCAGAGTAGTTGTACTAGTCTGCAGTCCTACCAACAATGTACAAGTGTACATTTCCCCCCTCAACCTTGCCAGCATTTATTGTTGTTCTTATTCTTGATAATCTCTGTTCTTACTGGAATGAAGTGAAATTTTAGTATAATTTTGAATTGCATTTCCCTGATTGCTAGAGATGTTAAACATTTTTCATATATTTGTTAGCCATTTGTGTTTTTATTTTGAGAAGTTTCAGTTTCCTTCTTTTGCCCATTTATTGATTGGGGTTTTTTATATATACATTGTTTAGTTGTAGTTGGACAAAATACATTTGTTTCATTTATTTATTTTTATGTGGTGCTGAGGATTGAACCTGGTGCCTTGCCTGTGCTAGATGAGTGCTCTACCACTGAGCCACTACTCCAGCCTTTGGGTTATTTTATTTTTTTTATGTTAAGTGTTTTGAGCTCTTTGTATATTCTGGATATTAATCACACACGAGAGGAGTATCTGGACAGTTCTCCTATTCTATAGACTCTCTCTTCATGCTTTTAATCATTTCCTTTGCTGTGTAGAAGCTTTTTAGTTTGATTACATCCCACTTATTGATTTTTGGTTTTATTTTTTGCAGTTTGGGAGTCTTGTTAAGGAAGTTGGTGCTAGTGCCTATGTGATAGAATGTTAACCCTATTTTTTTTTCTAGTAGTTGTAGTACTACTACTTCTAGTAGTTCTGGTATTATTCCTAAGTCTTTGATCCACTTTGATTTGAGTTTTGTGCAGGATGAGAGATAAGGGTTTAGTTTCATTTTTTCTGCACATAGCTATCCAGTTTTCCCAGCACCATTTGTATAAAAGGCTGTCTTTTTTCCAAGTTATATTTTTGGCACCTCTGCCACATATCAGATGGCTATAGGTGTGTGGATTTGTCTCTGTGTTTTCTATTCTGTTCCATTGGTCTTCATGTCTATTTTGATGCCAATACCATGCTGTTTGTTACTATAGCTCTGTAGTGTAATTTCAGATCGGGTTTTGTGATGCATCCTGCTTCCATATTTCTTGTTTAGTGTAGCTTTGGCTCTTCTGGGTCTCTTATTCTTCCAGATGAATTTAAGAATTGTTTATTCTAATTATGTGCAGAATGTCACTGATATTTTGATGGGGATTATATTGAATCTGTATTTTGCTTTTGTTAGTATGGCCATTTTGACAATATTGATTCTGCCTGTCCAAGATCATGGGATGTCTTTCTAACATCTTCAATTTCTTTCTTCAGTGTTCTGGAATTTTTATTGTAAGCCCTTTTACATCCTTGGTTAGATTAATTCTCAAGTATTTTTTTTGAGGTTACCCAATACGGTTTTGAAACTCTGGATTTGGATGCTAAGCTGGGTGCTTATATTATCTCCCATTGCAGGGAAGACTTGAGAAGCACTAATGAATCAATCTTTCACCTTCTTTTTAAATTAAAAAAAGCTATCCACATTTAGTTTAGAATAAAATCCTTATTAACTTGAATTTTTGTTTTAATATTTATTTTTTTAAGTATAGATGGACACAACACAATGCCTTTATTTTTATGTGGTGCTGAGGATGAAACCCGGGCCCCATTGCTGCTAGGGGAGCGCTCTACGTCTGAGCTACAACCCCAGCCCATTACCTTGAATTTTAATCTTAGCTCTTTTAGGGTAAACGTACAACCTAGCTGACTCCTAATGCTAACAAATCCTCTTTTAGGATTGTCTTCCTTTTCTGTATTTCATCAGAGGACATGGAGTTATGGGAAACAAGGTATTTTCTAAAAAAATTTTTTTAATTATAGATGGACACAACACCTTCATTTTATTTATTTATTTTCATGTGGTGCTGAGGATTGAACCCAGTGCCTCAAGTGCTCTTCCACTGAGCCACAATCCCAGCCTCCAAAAAAGGTATTTGTTAAGTGCCATCCCTCTTGTGAATGCAGGCCACTTGGTGGGAAATTTGCATATACTGTCTAGAGCTTGAATTATATTTGGTGGCCTCTGGCTCCCTCTAGTGACAAAACATCTCAGCCTGGTATTTTATGGTAGCTTGATGTTATGTTATATTTGACGTGATTTTTTAAAAAATATTTTTTTTAGTTGTAGATGAACACAATAACTTTTGAAATTTTATTTATAAATTTTTATGTGGTGCTGAGGATCAAACCCACTGCCTTACATGTGCTAGGCAAGCACTCTACCACTGAGTGATAACCCCAGCCCTTGGCATGATTTTTGACCCAGTGAGTAGGATTGTCCTGAGCTTGTTAGCTCAGGGTCCAGAAAAACTCACCTGTATCTTTGACTACAGGTAGCTGGATGGCATTTCTTTAGCAGTAGGTCAAGTTTAGGCTCCTGGTGAGAGAGTTCAAGCTATGTGTTTCCCTGGTCTTCCAGTTCAGTAGTCCTGACCTGGAGGAGGTCAGAGTTCTGTTATCATTATGGTTTTGGTTTTTTGCACAGATATCATCATATTTCATGGTAATTATAAAGGATATAGTGGGGGCATCTTAATATTGTTTTCTCCCAATTTTTCTGACCACCAGTGAAAACAGCCAGAGAGAGACTGGATTGTGTCTTGTTTTACAACTAGTCCTTCAAAGTACATAAAACATCTTTTCCCTCCTTTGTGGGGATTTCTACAAGCCTAAATATTTTTTCTCTTTCCCAATGAGTAGGGGGAGTTACTTCAATACTTTGGATCTAGTTATTTTCACAGGACAATGTCCTTCTAGTACAGAGAGCATCCAGGAAGATTGATGTACTTGCAGATATCGCACCTGCTCAACCATCTTTTGGTCACCAGGAGTGATTGCCTGATTTTGTGACCCACAGGCTGAGATGCACAGTGTCCTTGTGGCCAGTCAGAAGCTTATGATCTTGGACTCTTAAGCTGTATTCTGTGCTTCATTTACTTTAACTGAGTAATCAGATCAGGAAGTCCAGTTCTTTTTTTTTTTTTTAACTTGTGAAGAATCATTTAGAAAAAATAAAACTCAACTTTCTAAACAGTCCTTTGTCTTGGAATGTTGGATTTAATTGCTGCAGTCCCTACCTCTACTGTCTTCTAACCTTTCAGGAGGTTTCCCATATGGAAAATACTAAAACTGATGAAGGACGGTCATGTTTGAAAAATATGACATTAGGGCCTTTGAGGATCAGAGTCCATGTTCATCTTGTGTGAGGCTATTTCTGAAGTCAGAAGTTTTCCACTCAGAGACATTATGAGAGGTGTGGAAAGATGACAAGGTGACATGATGATTTCCTTTATTTCAATGAAATTTGGTAAAAGGGAAGTAGGTGAAAAGGGAGAGAGCTAAGTGGCCAACCTCACTCTTTTACCATATGAAGCTTATAGGGAAAGCAAAGTCTATAGGAAAAGTGACTCCCTTCTTTCTGGTGTGCAATGCAGGCTACATGAGCTCTTGGACATGTGACATTTTACTAGAGCAAAACCTGAGGCATTTGCAAGGGTGTTTTCATTTAATTCCAACACCTTCTGAGGTTGATTTCTTTTATATACTGCTGGATAGGCTTTTATAACAACTATCCTGAATTGAATCTCAGTAGTCCTAGTAGACCTTGTACTCCATATTGCTTGCTGGATAGGAGAGAGTACTCCCATCCATTTTTTGTCCTACCCTCCAGTGATCCTCCCAAATAAATCTGAGTTTATACTTGCTGATATCTATCCCATCCAATGTAATTCTGATTTGAATTGGCCTAATCCCCAATTGGACTGTTTGGTCACAACACTTGCCCTATGCTTTTCCCTGTGTCATATGGCTATTTGTATTATGCAAGACCTAATGCCTGGAGTCTCCATCCATTAGAAACTGACGATGTGAAATGGAGTGGAGAGGGTGAACCTCAAAGCCTCAACAGAGTCAGATGTAAAATATTAGACTATGTTCCACAAGAAGGCAGTGTTCTCAAGAATTCTTTAATAAAGATCTCCCTAACTCTATCAGTCTTAAGTACTGTGGAGAACTGGGAAGGTTTGTGAAGGATTTCTTAATAACCCTCCCCATTCTCTTTAGATTTTATTTGGCTTCATGGGGTCATAGATGAGTGAGGTTTTTCTATATACCCTGAACTATCTTCCTAATGCTATCTCCCATTCCCACTCTCACATTTGTTTCTGGAAGATGATATTTTCATTTTGGTTTGAGTTTTAGATAAATGACAGCAGCAATTTGGAGATGACCCCACCTTTTCAGGCTGTGTGTTATTGTGCTCTATTGTTGGATCCATCAGGGTTGTCAATCAGGGTCGAGTCAGGAGACAAACAATACCAGTAATTTGAACAGGTAACTTTTATTATTAAGAGTTGTTAACTTGTGAAAAGGATGAAAAAGGACTGTAAGAAGTTCTCTATTGGTCGAATCAGAAAGCAGCTACAGACTCTATGCCAGTGAAGGAATAAAAACTCAGGAGAGGGACTCCACACAAGGCTGAGATTCAGGTCTTTTCTAAGAAGATGGCTTTGCAAGGATATGCAGCATGCTGGGGGCAAATAAACTTGTCTGAGAATGTGAGCCAGAGCTAATCAATAGAGGCAAGTGATTATTGCCAGAGGGCATAGGTCAGTGTGGGAAAAGAATGGCCTGTCACTGCTGGAGGGTGTGGGTGGGCTGAAGAAGGTGTGTGAGAGCAGCTTCTGGGGTGGCCATTATGATTGCCTGAGGGTGCAGCAGGAGCTGGTCTGGAGAAACAGAAGCCAGGAGCTTAATGTTTGAGTTAATAATCTTTCCTCTACACTGTCCCTCTAGGGGTCTAGAAAATAGAGTCCTGGGCTAAGCAGATGCCTTCTTTATGAATACCCTATGGAAAGGGAAGGGAATGTTTCATGGTCAGCAATCTGTTGCTGCTACAATAGGATTTTGGTGGCCAAGGACTAAATTATAGTTACAGGTTAGGATATTGGGTGCTGAGATTTGGGAGGCCAGAGTTGCAAGTAAGGCCAGAGAAAATTTTTCTACCAAAGAAAGGCCCAGAAGTATGGGACCAAATTCCAGGACCTAGGAGGAAGTACTCATTGTGGATGAATGTCTCTAGTTATGCCAACTGAGTAGCTCTTGTTCTATGAATGCAGTGGGTGGCTTCTTGGGGTTGAAGTGCCCTTCTGGCAATTATCAGCCACCTGGCAGGTTGGGGGTCTTCAGGCAGGCAGTGGGTGTTAGCAAAAATAACCAAAACTGTTTTGGCACCTTATGAATGCACAAATAACTGGGATGGAAGCAGATTTCAAACGGATCAGCAAGCTTTCTTTTATTCCACAGGGGAGTCAGTCAACAAGGCACCAGAGGGGCTCTCTTTCTGGGTAGAAAATGTCTGCTGGTTACAGAAGGGCTCTGAGTTTTCTAGGTTATGATAAGAGTGAATAAATCCTTGGAGACTGAAGCAGAATGTGTCAGTTTGGGCAGTCAGGAAAAAAGGTAAAAAATCTGAAACATTGTGATATGAGTACCAGAAATATTATAGGATTATTGACTGTTGATTATATTAATTAGTGTGGGTGTTGGATAAAAGACTATAAGCAATGTGACTATGATATAATGTGAACTGCAAAATTTAGGTCAACTGCAGAACTTAGGTAGACTTAAGTTAGTGATGTAAGAGTCTGCACCTGGAGCGTACACCCCAGACCTAACCCTGTTATTGGCTGCAAGCACAACTGAACTAGGACTTAAAAACCCAGACTTCTGGGGGGCGATGGGACTAACAGGACCTGGAAAGAGAGACCGTTGTCCCTTCTGTACCAGACTCCTTTGGCCCGGATCGAGTTCCAGCGACCTGGACTTAAAACATGACATAGGTGAGCATCTGGGACCCTTGGGTGTATACTCAGTTAGACTTAGGATGTGTGGGGCTGTGGCTGTGGCTCAGTGGTAGTTTGCTTTCCTCGAATGCAAGAGGCACTGGGTTCGATCCTCAGTACCATATAAAAATAAATAAAGATACTGTGTGTTCATCTACAACTAAATATATACATATATATTTAAAAATCTATTAAAAAAAGAATTGGGATGTGTGTTTGAAGTGTGATGAGCATCAGTAAAATAGGTTTGATTGAATCTAACTGTGCCTCAGACTGGGTCAATAATAACCACTAGTGACACATTGTTCCTGGCAAGGAATGAAAGCTCAGAACTTGGCCAGAGTTCACTCTTTATCTTCTTCCTCTGGGACCCATTGTGTTTGCTTTTGGTGGAGATGCTGGTGATCGAACCCAGGAAGGGATTTTTTTAATCTTTATTTTATTTATTTATTTTTATGTGGTGCTGAGGATCAAACTCAGTGCCTCAGAAGTGCTGGGCGAGTGCTCTACCACTGAGCCACAACCCCAGCCCCAGGAAGGGATTTTTTTTTGGCTCTTTTTCCTTGGGACCCATTGTTTCTGGGAAAGGATTTACTGAGAAAGGATTAATGATTGCCTTCCTCCTCCCTCTTCTTTCAGTCAGGCAGTTGAGGGTAGTCATTTCCCTGTCCTGGGGGTTATCATTTTCCATGTTCTTTAGTGGAAATTACTGCTCTACGGAGTTACTTCTTACTGTGATCCTAAATCAAGCCACCCCACACTAGCTAGACATGAAGGGAGAACTGCAGGGGTCCTACTTTGGGCACCCCCAAGGCATTGAATCTTTCTTGGAGAGAATGGGCCCTGGGGCTGATTAGGAGAGAGAGAAAAAAACCCTTGTGAGGTAGGGAGGTTGGGTTGGCTTCTACTTCTTTTCCCACAATCTAGGCTATACGTGGTCTGCAATTTGCTTGGCTTTGCCACCAGGTGTCATCATCTACTTGTGCGGAAGAACCTGGAGGCTGAAATTGCTCCCTAGACTAGAGAATGAAGGAACAGGGCAGTTGCAAAGAGCTGTCAGTGGTGTGCTGGAGGCTTCTTACAAGAAGATTCATGAGAACTGATGACCAGCTCTGTGATCAGTGGGGCACCTTGGTAGCTTGACATCAGTTGTGATGGGAATATTTCACATCATGGAAATAAGCAAATGATACAGATTAGGGCTCCCTATCCCCTACATGCACTCTGAGTTGGTAAACATTTACCAGCACACCATTGTGCAGAGTGACCATTTAATGACACTGATTGAGAAACTTGGGCAGTGCTGTGGTTTGATTTTAGTTTCTCCCCTCCAAAACTCATGTTAAAATTTAATCCCCATTATGAAATATTAAGAGGTGGGACTAGGTGGGACCTTTATGAAATTATTAGAGCTCTACCCCAACAAGTATATTAATCCATTCTTGTGATTAATGGATTATCTCAAAGTTGGGCTGCTCTAAAAGCCAGTTTGGATAAATCACATACATGCTCCCAGTCTCTTACCATATGATGCACTGCATACTTCAGATCTTTGCCAGTAACAAGGCTATCGCCAGATGTAGCTCCTTGATCTTAGATCACAACCATGAACCTTTTTAACTTATCCAGTCTGTAGAATTGTATTGTTAGAAACAGAAAATAGACAGAGACAGGCAGATTATGAATTAGTCACAGAACTGGAAAATAACTTTGTGTGTGAAGCAGTGCATTAGAGAAAACAAGCATGAACAAGTTTCTGCCCTTGGTCCAGATAGAAGAGGGAGATTTGACACCTAATTGCAAAGGAGAGTTTACCTGGAGTGTAGCACACATTTTCAGCTTTACCTGCATTATTTGAGAACTATGAGGGAGGGCCACAGAAAGAATTGTGTAGTTGATGAACCCTACAACCTAATTCCATCTCAAGATTGGGAGCCATCTCATCACAAAGTCATGAAAAGTTCATTTCTGTTTTAATATTTCTATTTGGCCTGACCGTATCCTGATGTTTAAACTTTTTTGAAATTCCTGCCCATGCTCTGAACTCATGCCTGGCTCTCCTTGACCAGATAACAACCCTCCCTAAAACCTCGGTGGCGCCACATAAATTCTGATGTTGGAATCTCACTTTACTCCCTACCTTGAAATGTTAAGCCATATAGATCATTAACCTGCTAACTGCCTTTGTATTATGCTTGCCGGAATCCTGTTAGCTGTATGTCCCCAAGACATTCCCTTTGTAACTTTTTTGACTATAAAAACCTTTCTTCCTTGGAGAGCTGTTGCTGTTCTCTAGCCAGGCTTTTGGGCGAGACACTGCTGGTCAGCTCTCTTGTGCGTACAATTTAAATCTGCTTTAATTTGGTTTAAAATTGGAGTTGGTGGTCTTTTCTTTGTGTCACAGGTTCAACATAGTGACCATGGAAAAACCTGACAATATCAAGAGTGGTGACAACTGAGGGAAATGGGATTCCTACACTGCTGTCAGGTTGTGAATTAGTGTGGCTACCCTAGAAAGCATAAAACTGAAAGTGTGCTTTCCTTTTGACCCAGCAGTTCCATTGTTGGATATTACTTAAACTATCAGTATTATTTGCTAACTGCTTCATCATTTGTTGCAAAAAACCTCCTAAATTCCTAGTTCATACCGTATATGACATAAAACCATCTATATAAATTTCAAAACTCAGAAACAAATTAAAATTCTTAACACAACTTATCATTACCTGTTATTATCTTTTCTATTGTATCCTTCCCTTTCTTAACTGTAAGCTCTGTGGGGTCAAGGACATTGTTGCGTTCACTTCTGTGTGGACTTCTGTTTCCATACTGCTCACGGGAAAGTCAGATTGTACATCTACTTGGGACATCAGTATAGTGGTTGCTTGAAAAGTTAAGCAACTATCATATGATATAGTCACTCCACACCAAGGTATTTATCCAAAGACACCATATCGCTGTACAAAGACTTGTTCACAAGTTTGTATTAGAAAAATCCTGGGCATATAGTAAGTGATCAATAAATACTTGAATGAATGAATGGAGGGATGGATGGATGAATGGTTGAGAAGGGAAAAGAAGTAATCTGAGAGGATGCTGGGTAACACCAGCCAGCACTTGGCAGGGCAGCGTGAGCTAGAATTAGGCTAGCAGATCTTGTGTCTCCTTGCTAGAGGGTATGGACCAGGACTGGTTCATAGAAGTGGAGGGGTGGGGTGAGAGTCTGGAGCTACCTAGTAGTGGCTGCCAGGTGATCAGAGTGGGGTCTGAACATTATGCTGGAACTCACATTATGCTCAGTCAGGATTCCTGAGGTGTGACAGGACTATTCAAAAGTCAAACTTTGGTCTCCTGTGCTGCATATAAAAGAAGGTAAGCAAGGAAGTACCTTCTTGTTGCTGTGGCCTTGAAGTGTCCCTTTACCACCCTCTACCTGCAAAGTCTAACATTGCACCAGATGGCTGCATTACGGGCCAGGTTTGTAGGACTGTGCAAGGCAGGAGGAATTGGAGCTGAGGTATTAAATTGATAACTGGCA
This sequence comes from Spermophilus citellus, assembly GCF_964194105.1. Taxonomy (NCBI): domain Eukaryota; kingdom Metazoa; phylum Chordata; class Mammalia; order Rodentia; family Sciuridae; genus Spermophilus; species Spermophilus citellus. The sequence continues at coordinate 75,645,893 of NC_138184.1, forward strand.
CAGTCGATCCATTTTTTAATTCAACTTCTGTACTTATCTTTCTATACACATTTGAACTTTTGAACAACTACAAAACCATTCTGTGTTTCCATTTAATAAGACATCTATCCCTTATCCAAAGAAGTTCTTACCCTCTCCCCCAAATGAAGAGACACATGCTCCCAGGAACCATTGCATCCACAGCTAACAATATTCATTTCTCCTCAAATTTGATTTCAGAACTGTGATCTTATTCTGTCATCAATTTGTAAGTAAAATAATAGTGATAAGAAGAAAACATGCTTTATAAATACAAACACATGCAAATACTAAGCAGAGAAAAAAGTGTGCAAAGTTACTATAATTCTCCTTTTTAAATTGGTCATGAATAAGTTTGTCAGACAAAATGTAGGGCACTTCATCAAATTTTAAGTATAAATATATCCCTGATAATTACAGAGGATGTACACTAAAAATGCTATTTATTGTTTATCTGAAATTCAAGTTTTACTTAGTATTTTTTATTTACTGAATCCGGTAATCCTAGTGTCTCATTTGTTTTTCTCTTGCTAATGACACATTACCACAGATTCGGTAAATTATAAAGACAAGTGGCTTACTTTAGCTCGTGGTTCTGGTCCAAGGTCAATGGGCTGCATCTTGTGATGTCTTTCTTGCTGGCAGAGTTCTGAAGTTGCACAGGGTATCACATGGTAGGAGACAGAGAATGTGCCTGTGACCTAGCCAAATAGGATTTTATAGCAACCACAAAATCAAAAAAACTCATTAGCCCATTAATCCATTAATCACATGAATGGATTAATCCACTTGTGAGGACAGAGCCCTAATCACCTCTTAAAGCTCCCATCTCTTAAGATTTCACAAATGGGGATTAATTTTCAACATGAGTTTCAGAGGAAACAAACCATGTTCAAACAATAGAATCTGATTCTTAGTGGACAATTATGGCTTTTTTCCTCTGCCACCTATTTGATTATCTTCCTGCTCTTCTAGTAGAACCTTAGATGGTCATAGATCTTTACGTAATGGGGAGATCTAAACTTTCATTCTTGAAAGGTCTGAGTATGAAGAAATATTAAGATGCTTAGTATTCTGGGTTCTAGATTAAATCCTCCCGGTGCTATAGTATAGCAGCAACCCAATTTTCTCAAATGTGTATGTATGTATATATATGAATATGTATGCATAAATATGTAAATATATATATATATATATATATATATATATATATATATATATATGATCAAGAAGAAATGGAAGGGTTATAGCTGAGTTGTAGAATACTTCAGCCCAGAACCACAAAAAAATCTCATAAAAATATCAATTCTTAAATCAGACATCATTACTCTATGTACATATATAACTATGTACATATGTACATATGTAACTATATGACTGGTGGGATTCGTGTACAACCAGAAGAATGAGAAATTATACTCCATTATATATGAGGTATCAAAGTGCATTCTACTGTTATATATAGCCAATTAAAACAAATGAAAAAGAAAAAAAAGAAAAATATCTCAATTCTTCTAAAGGCATAATATCGGTAATTAAAAATCTTCCCATAGGGAGCCAGGCACAGTAGTTCTCTAATTTCACTACTTTCGAGGCTGAGAAAGGATGATTGTTTGAATCCAGGAATTTGAGGCCAGCCTGGGCAACATAAGGGCATCCAGTCTCAATCACACATACAAACAAAAACTAGACATCCAGTCTCAGTTTTCCCACAGAGAAAACTGGCTCCGAGAGTAAGAAATTCCAGGATTATGCCAATTCCTCCAGAGATTAGGACAGTTATTCTAGGGAATACACAGTGCCTCATTTCATGAGGCTAATACAACTTTCTTTGCAAAACTTGACATGGGGTAGCAAAAGAAAGAATGATTACAACTTTAACTCATTTAGGAATAAAGATACAAACACCCTAGACAAAATGTTAGTACACTGAATCTAGCTATTGTGCTCAATAATACACAATGGGTGAGTTTGGTTTGTGCATTTCAAGAATGTGAGATTGTCTCAACACTAGAAAAATACACAATTTGCAATGTTATAAAAGAAAAAAATACCTTCAAAGAAAGCACTGAATATGATTCAACAGATGATCAATTAAAAAACAATCCACTAGCCAGCTCTGCTTATCATACAAGGAATATAAAGGAACTTTGTTAATCTGATGGGAAAATCTTGAAGGGAACTATAGCAAGCATTGTGTTTCATAGTGAAATGTTTTAACGCCTTCCCCCTATTACACTGGAATACCAGTAGCTGGAGTAAGGTGAAGGAAAGAAAGGAGAGGTACAGGAATTGAGAAAATTATCATTATTCACAGGTGATACGCTTAAGCATATAGCTAGAAAATCCCACAGAATATATAGATACACTAATAGAATTTCTTTTATTTTAAAAAACTTTTTTTTGGTACTAGGGATTGAACCAAGGGGTGCTTAACCACTGAACAACATTTTAAGCCATTATTATATTTACGACAATTATTATTGTTTTAAAATTTAGAGACAGGGACTCTCGAAGTTGCTTGGGGTTTCACTGAATTGCTGAAGCTGGCTTTGGACTCTCGATCCTCCTGCTTCAGCCTCCGGAGATTCCGGGATTATAGAATCTATTTTAAAAAGTATATCAATTTTACTTGATCTGATTTCAGATTCATAAACTTGCATATATATATATATATGTAATATTTTCACAAATAGAAAATAAAAGTTTACAATTGCATTAAAATATTTGTTATACAGATTTCCAAGTCATTCATGGGTGAAATTGTGCAACTTCATTGAGAATTATTAAAACTTATTAGTGGGAAAGGCAGAAGATATTCGTGAATTAAAAGATTACATGTGACAAAGATGTCAGTTCTTCCCAAATTGGCAAATTCCCTGAGAATTTGTTCAACATGCAAAATTCCTGTATGTTTTTTTGAGGAGGAAGTCCAGTTGCTGATTCTAATTAAGAGAAGCTCAGATTGTTTTAAAGGAGAAAAGGAGCATAAGTGGTTTGGGCGGCTTCAAGGTCATGACAGAGGAGAGAGACTCCCTGAGCACAAACCTTGGGGCAAGGGCGGGGCTCTTTGTGCTCTCAGGGGTCGCCAAATCCTGCTTGGTCTTGCTCCAACTTGGAGCAAGAACTCAGGGTTCTGCAGTACCACCATCCAACCGCCTGGGGATCTAGGCCTTCGCTGGAAGCTCTGGGAGGGGCTCCAATGTGTGGAGGAGTAGAGACCAGAACGCAGAGGGCGTCTCTGGGACCTCTGAGGAGGAGAAATTGAGGCGCAGTACTCGGGGTTATATGAGGCAGTGGCAAACTGGGAATCAGAATGGCAGGGAAAGGTTGAGGGATCTCTTGACTGAATGATGCCCCTGAGCATGGCCTTCTCTGGGGATTTACCAATGTGGGAGGGGCTGTGCAGTGAGTCTAAAACCCCAAGGCAGAACATGGACCTAGCTATGGGAAAGTGAAATTGCTGGGTTATACATTGGTTTGGCTGCTCTGGGGAGTGATTGCTGCTCAGTCAACCTCAAGAGAAGCAAGTGCCCTGTATCCTGCAGATCCAAATTGGGGTGAGCCTGGGGAAAGCCTGGAGTGTGCACAGGAAGGAGGTGCTCAGAGCTTCATGTGGCTGTTGGTGAAGGAAGAACTGGAGCAGCTAATGGGTCCATCCAACCAGGATTGGCCAGTACCTGCCCTCTATTCACACACAAGACTTCTAACTTGCTCTATTTAACCAGGTTGGATGGCCTAGTCCTAGGAAGTGAAAGGGAGCAAGATATGTCCCATGTGATGTCTTAAAGTGCTATTGCAGATGTCTGTGAGACCCTAAGGACCCTCAGGGCTCCCTCTATTGCCTCCCTTCCCCTCTCTTTTCCTTGGATACTGACTCCTGGCCTCCTTTCTGTTTCTGAAACTTTTCAGGTACATTTCCACCCCAGGGCCTTTGTACTTGCTGTTCCTTCTGCCAGGAGCACTTCTCCCCAGACACCTACTCTGCTGGTCCTTCATTCATTTGTGAAGCCCTTCTTGACCATCCAGCTAAACCAGCAGTTGTCACTCTCACTACTTAAAGAACTCATGGCACCACATACTAGACATCATGTAATATTTGTTCTGGACCTGTGTAACCCCTTGCACTATGCTCTAGAATTGGGTCCACAAGGCCACTGCAATGTCTCCAAAATCTAAAACTTTTCTGGGTATTGAGCTCATCAATGGCTTCATATGGAATGAGTGGTTTTGGGTTTTTCTGGGGAAGGAGGGAGGGGATATGGCTGGAACAAAGGAGACCTAACCTGAACCTTTGTATTTTTCTCTTAGTAAACACATCTGTCATAGTCGACATTGGTAATACCTCTGAATGGGGTGTGTTGGCATTTGTGTCAATGTTCTAGGAATTTCTGTGTTTCTGTAAACCCCAGCCCCCTTCTTTGTCTATACCCCAATACCCTATCCCACCTGGCACAGGAGAGACCCATCTCTGGGACTGTTGGTCTGGAAATTTCTCTCTTCAAGGTACCTTCTTCGCTCCTAGTGGGGGGTGGGATGCGGTGGGGTGGGAGGGTAGTGTATATCATGTGTGTGTGTATGTGTGTGTGTGTGTGTGTGTGTGTGTGTGTGTAGGGATAGTAGGTTCCCCAGTTACTTTTCCCCAGACCCCAGAGTAGGCTCAGACTCTGGGCTCTTGGGAGCTAGAATTAGCTGTAATTTGAGTGTTCAGGTCATATGGAAGGGGGTGAGAACATTGACTTGGGAATGGAGATGCCAGGCCCCATAACCTGGCTGTTGTGTGCCCTTGTAGGTCACACCTCTCCCATGTGGAAAGACATAATTATTTCCCCAGACTTGTGCATCCTGGGATTCTCCATGCAGACTCCTGGAGGTGATAACTAATATGGAGTCGTTTTAGAGAAGGGATAGCAGTAACCACTAGAGGGCACTGTCTGCTTTGGCTTTGCTGTGTATGTGTGTGGCTGTGAGCAGGTATCTGTGTAGAGTGCTTGTGAATGTGTATGTCAGGGAGGCATTTGTTACACAGAGACACGGGTATGTTAGCCAGGTATGCAGCTGGGCCACCTCCATATGATAACCATGGAGGACAGTTAGGTGTGGACAGTGACATCTCTGTTCCTGGTTGCTGAGCATGGTGGCCATAGGCCTGGGTACTGACCACTCAGCTGTTCTGCTCCTGCAGTGAAATTGCAAATGAGTGTGAGTTAAGAAGAAAGGAGCTAGAGAAGGATTTCTGATTGACAAAGCACCATCATTGCTGCCCCTGCTCAATCTCACCATACCTGGTGAGTTTCCCCTTCCTCTCCCATTTGGTGGATTCTCTCTCTTTTCTAGCCTTTCTGGAGCTGAGGTTTCCACCTGTGCAGGAATCTGTCATTTTTGCCCCTCCTCATCTGCTTACTCATTTTTTCCAGTCCATCCCCTAGTCTTAGTTACTTGCGGGGGCAGGATAGAAATGACCCTTTCCTGTACCCTGCTGGGAACTCTCTCTGTCCAAGGAACACTCTCATGGAGTTTTCTTGTCTGAACTTCGGAATATCCACCCCATCCATTTGCTGAGATCTCTGAACCAGAGATCTGAACTTGTGTGTTCAGAGACACACAAGTGTCTCAGGCTAAAGCTCTAGGGTTATGGGATCTTTAAAAGGGGAGGGGAAGTGCTTGGCCTCCCAGGGTCTATGCTCCATGGTCCCAGCTATGGCTGCTTCCACCCATTGAGGAGAGACTTAGACTGTGGACTTGGGATGATGGAGAAGGAAATCGAAAGGAGACAAGGATGGAGAAAGAGCTTTGTGCAGAAAGGTGAATCCAGTTGTTGGGACCCTTCTCCTGCTGCCCCACTATAGTTAGGATGCCTGGCCAGGGTGGGGTGAAGGACTCAGAAGACTAAATGTGTCCACTCTCCATGCTACAACTGGAGGAGAGACCCAACAGAAGATTCCCAGGGAAGACATCCTGCTAGGCAGAGATAACAGGGACTGTTGGGACAGGAGATGTCCCAGGACTGACACATCCCCCAAGAACTTCAGATAACAGTGTGACACTTTAAAAGTCACAGTCCCAGGCTAAGTCCCAATTCCATGGAAACCCTCAATTTACTGGACTCCTTGGGATCCAGACCCAGGGACTGTCACTTCCACATGAGGTAGGCAGCCCAGAGGGGTCCTGTGGGCAGAGGCTGCAATGAGGGCCCAGGGCAATGTGTACGCATGAAATGGGCACTTCCTATATTTCTCCTTTTTCTAACAAGTGATTCTTCCATAGTGAAGAGAAATACATCGGGGTGATCTCTTGGTGAGGCTTTTGCTCAGGACAGGTGGCACCATCCAAGAATGATACTATGTACTGGTCATCTTTCAATGATTTTCACCTTCTTCTCATGAAGATGCCAGGTCTATCAGAGGCTGCCTCCAGCACAGCTGCAGCTGGGTCTAAGGGGGTAGGGGTAAAGTAGGAAAGAGTTTTTGCACAATCTGTGTCACAGTGTTTTGTGTTCAGAGGGGGGACCCAGCTGACAGTCCTGGGTGATTCCTTATTCCTCTTTCATTGTTATCCATGAGGATTGTAAGAGTTTCCCCTAGGTTGTGTTCTTCTGTGTCTTGTCTCAGCCTGGGGTTAAACATTCTCCATGGTTTTCAGCCCTGGGGCACTGAACTTTCCTTTCCTGTTCAGACCCCAGCAAAACTCAAGTAGCACTCACCACCCTTCAACTCTGACATCAGAGGAAAGGAACTGGACAGGATAACCTTTGGATACTCAGCTGTCTTTCTGTCTGTTTGTGGCATATTTTTTCCTAAGATGTGCTCTGTTGTTTCGTCTTCCATTGGCCTAAGCCCTGTCTGATGAGCTGTGTGAGCATGTGCACTGAGGCACTATCTTATGGGGAAGAGGGACCAGGTGCTATGAGGAGCTGAAGTTAGCTGAATTAGGAAAGAATTGGAACACCTAAGGCTGGGAATACAGAATACAGAACCAGAAAAGTAGGAGTTAGAATGGATCATTAAGCCTCCATGGTTTTCTAGGTAAAGGGCCCAGAGCCACATTGGGACTCATGAAACTTAGTCAAGAGAAAGAAAGGAGGAGAAGACTGTATATATGACGCTGGGTACAGACTCACTGAAGGACATGATATGGCAAAGTGAGCTCCTCAGAAGTATGAGATCCTGAACTCATAGAAAATAGTTCCCAGTGCAGAAAACCTGTATCTGGCCTATAAGCAAGGACCCTAACCTTGAGGCCATGCCAGAGAGACAGACTTAGGAACAAAGACCCTTACCCACGGCAGAGACTCAAGAGGAGATTCATAAGTGTGAAAATGGGCTCCTTAGTAAAAATACTGGCCCTCAGAGCCAAGGAATCAGGTCAAAACTGACCCATAACGGAATACACTGGAATCCCGGAGAGCTCAGAGGACACAAAGAGATGACAGATGGACCAGACAGATAAAGGAGGAGTCAGGACAGAAAGGCAAGGGTGACATATCTATGTGAAAGGCTATGGTCTAAGAGGTGCCAGGTAAGGTGATACACAGGTGTCTTGGGTTGTTTAAAGCTGGAAACATGGGGAATAGTTTAAGGAATTCCTCAACCCAACCTCTACAAGACACACACTCCAAAACAGAGTCCTGGAACAAGAAGACCCTCCTCACACACTGAGTGTAGGGGCTCCCCAGGTGGACACCTGAACACTGATCCCTTTTGCCTGGTGCATCTTGCAGGTCAGCCCAAGGCTGGGCCCTAGCTCACCCTGTTCCCACCATCCTCTGAGGAGCTCCAGAGCAACAAGGCCACACTGTTGTGTCTGATCAATGACTTCCACCTATGTAAACAAATGATAAATAGAATGTTGTCTTCCAGCTCAGGTTTTTGTCCCTCAACTCCATCCCTGTGTGGATGAAAGGGGTTCTAGATCCTGTACTGAATAGTAGTAAAATATTAGGTCCCAAGTCATCCCACAGCACTGATCATCTTTCAATGTCTCACCCCAAGATTAAATTACATTTTCATTTAATGTGCCACTGCTCTGTCTTTGTGTTACACATGCTGTTGTTTTGATTTATTTATAATACATGTTGTGCCATTATGATTTTAGTTTTGTTGTGTTGGTTGAATAACTTGCAATACTCAAACACTTGAGGTGACAGTAAAAAAATGACAATAAAATTTCTTTCAGCTTCATTTAAAATATACTTAACTGAATATTTTGTATGTTTAAATCAAAGGTCTTTTATGGGGAAAGTAAATTTATGAAATAATAGATGAGTAACATATATGAGTAATGTTGGCTCTGAACAAATTTTGAAAACTTAGTTGACAAAATATTGGATCAATCGAATAGAAGCATGAAATTTGAAATCTGAGTGCCTTGGTTCTCAGTATTACCATTTTTTTCTTACATTTTTTTTTAATTATCAATGGACCTTTATTGATTTATATGTGGTGCTGAGAATCGAACCCAGTGCCTCACATAGGCTAGGCAGTGCTCTATCATTGAGCTACATCCCCAACCCATCATTCTTTTTTTTTTTTTTTGACCTGTTATTTTTTTTTATTGGATGTTCACAACTTTACAAAGCTCATGACAAATCATATTTCATAAATTAGAATCAATTGGGTTATGAACTCCCATTTTTTCCCAAATACAGATTGCAGAATCACATCGGTTACACATCACATTTTTACATACTGCCATATTAGTGACTGTTGTATTCTGCTACTTTTCCTATCCTCTACTATCCCCCCTCCCCTCCCCTCCCATCTTCTCTCTCTACCCCATCTACTGTAATTCATTTCCCTCCATGTTTGTTATCCCATTCCCCTCGTAAACTCTTAAATGTAATTTTGTATAACAATGAGGGTCTCCCTCCATTTCCATGTGATTTCCCTTTTTTTTTCTCCCTTTCCCTCCCGCCTCATGTCTCTGTTTAATGCTAATCTTTTCTTCCTGCTCATCCTCCCTGTTCTGTTCTTAGTTGCTCTCATTATATCAAGGAAGACATTTGGTATTTGTTTTTTAGGGATTGGCTAGCTTCACTAAGCATAATCTGCTCTAGTGCCATCCATTTCCCTGCAAATTCCGTGATTTTGTCATTTTTTAGTGCTGCGTAATACTCCATGGTGTATAAATGCCACATTTTTTTTATCCATTCATCTATTGAAGGGCATCTGGGTTGATTCCACAGTCTAGCAATTGTGTATTGTGCTGCTATGAACATCGATGTGGCAGTATCCCTGTAGTGTGCTCTTTTAAGGTCTTCAGGAAATAGTCCGAGTAGGGCAATAGCTGGGTCAAATGGTGGTTCCATTCCCAGCTTTCCCAGGAATCTCCATACTGCTTTCCAAATTGGCCGCACCCGTTTGCAGTCCCACCAGCAGTGTACAAGAGTACCCTTTTCCCCACATCCTCGCCAGCACTTGTTGTTGTTTGACTTCATCATGGCTGCCAATCTTACTGGGGTGAGGTGGTATCTTAGGGTGATTTTGATTTGCATTTCCTTGACTGCTAGAGATGGTGAGCATTTTTTCATGTACTTGTTGATTGATTGTATGTCCTCCTCTGAGAAGTGTCTGTTCAGGTCCTTGGCCCATTTGTTAATTGGGTTATTTGTTTTCTTATTGTCTAATTTTTTGAGTTCTTTGTATACTCTGGATATTAGGGCTCTATCTGAAGTGTGAGGAGTAAAAATTTGTTCCCAGGATGTAGGCTCCCTATTTACCTCTCTTATTGTTTCTCTTGCTGAGAAAAAACTTTTCAGTTTAAGAAAGTCCCATTTGTTGATTCTTGTTATTAACTCTTGTGCTATGGGTGTCCTATTAAGGAATTTTGAGCCCGTCCCCACAATCTGTAGATCGGAGCCAACTTTTTCTTCTATCAGACGGAGAGTCTCTGATTTGATATCTAGCTCCTTTATCCACTTTGAGTTGACTTTTGTGCATGGCGAGAGGAGGGGATTCAGTTTCATTTTGTTGCATATGGATTTCCAGTTTTCCCAACACCATTTGTTGAAGATGCTATCCTTTCTCCATTGCATGTTTTTAGCTCCTTTATCAAATATAAGATAGTTGTAGCTTTGTGCCCAACCCATCATTCTTTTTTAAAAAATATTTTTAGTTGAAGATGGACACAATGCCTTTATATTATTTATTATATGTGGTGCTTAGGATCAAAACCAAGGCCTCACATGTGTGAGGTAAGTACTCTACTACTTAGCCACAAAACCAGTCCTTGGATTATCATTCTTTATTGAATTTATTTCTTATTAAAATATATAGTTTTAAGACATAGTTTTTACAGTATTATGTAATTTTGGCATGTTTAGATTGGAGTGATGCTTATATGTTACCATAGAGCAGACATTTATATTTTGTCTAGAATTTATTATATACACCAACCAACCTATTTCCAATGAGAAACATGTCAGTTAATGTATTTAATGCCATTGGTAAAAGTTCATAATGTTTGTTTCCAACTTGTTTTATATGTATGTGATATATTAAGAAAAAATTCTTCTTTATTGAGAAAAGGATACAAACTGTAAAACCACAATTTTCATAAATGAAAATTGCCAATTGTTTCCCAGCTCTTTCATATATGAGATTTAGTTGCTAAGGAATGGATCAATTAATTAAAGACTTATGAAATTTAGTTGGGATTTTACTTAGCTTGCAATTTAATTATTTGTTTCTTTATTGTTCCTATTCCCCCACATTGTTAATTTAGAGAATGTTATAACACCAACCACAAAAACAACCTAAAAAGCAAACTGAGGGGTATGGGAGGAGAGGACTGATGATGATGGGAGTCCCCAGAGTAACTGCTTTGTAATTCATTGAGAACCACCTCAGGAACATCTACCTCTGTTTAGTGTGTTTTATTTAACAGAATGAATTTAAAAAGCAACTGTTATCAAGGAAATATAATTTTATATAAAAATTTAACAATATTAAAATTATTAAACAAAGAACACATAAATCTGTAAATTCTATACATAATAGACTGTTATGTCTTTGGAACCATAAAAACAGCTCCTTGTCCAAGTGGTGCAGGGTAATTCCAGAGGCTGTGCACTGCAGGTATCATCTCTCCTGTGTCCTGGGGCCAAAATCACTTCTGTCCCAGGTGTTTCACGGAGTCTATAACACAGAATCATGTAAAAAAAGGTCACTTGGGATGAGTTGCTGGCCACAGAAAGTGTCCAGGACCACAATTGTTCTCAGGAAATGCAAGATGAATTTGGGCCCTGATCTCTCCTGGGGTCTGGGCAGGGAGCACTGAGGCTGGTATGCTGCCCTCAGCTGAGGGTGTTGTCTGTGAGCAGAGAGTTTCTATGAATATCCTCAGGAGCAAATTCCCATAGACATTCACCTTCAGAACCTTCTGAGGCTGCTTCCCTAGAGAGTAAACACGAGGCAATAGGAAGGGTTCTCTAGGACATTTGGGTGTAAAGGCTGAGTAGCACACATCTGGGACCCTGAGGAGCAGCACCTGTGATGACACAGGGTGGAGCAAGGACCCTGCTCCTCCAGCCCTACCCTCTGTAGCTTCATCCTCAGACAGGTTCTTGCATTGATTTTAACCAAATTGTAACTCCCCTTGCATGGCCATGGTCACATGCAACTGGGGCCACTTCAGTGCTCTAATTGCTTCTGATGGATTGCATAAAGTGCAACAAAGAAACTTAAGGAAGCAATGGAGAATGTGTATTTTTGACCTCTCCTCTCCTCTCACGTTTTTTCCACACGAAAATTTCCACTTCCTAAACTGCTTTATCACTTTTGCTGCATTGACCCACATTTTAAACCAGAAGAGGGCCCCTGGAAACAATTCATGTTATGGGAACCACTTTCCAATTGTGTAATCTTGACCTAGGAAAGGAAGGGTAAATTCATGCATGCTCAGAGCCAGCAAAGGCAGAAGAACCCAGCTATTCAGTGGTCCCTAGAACAGAGCCAGATTGTTTATGTCTCATGCATCAAGCAACAACTCAATATTTCAGAAGCCTTCTACAACTCAAGCTCAGTACATGGCCATGCAGTATTGCTCAGCATATTCTGTTGTGTGGCCTGTGGTCAAAACCAGGGCAAGACTAAGAATGTTAGTGCGGAGAGATTTAACAGACATTAAAGGTCCAAGAACTTCAAAGATCTGGATGAGGAAAGCACATTTAGAAAAGTCATAAATGTGGGAAAGATAAAAATGGAAAAGCTAAAGAGTCTCTACATAAGTAATGATAAGTAAGAGAAACCAAGAGGAACAATTACGTACAGATTACTGGTCCTTTTCTCCTCCTCCTCCTCCTCCTCCTCCTCCTCCTCCTCCTCCACCTTGTCCTCCTCCTCCTCCTCCACCTTGTCCTCCTCCTCCTCCTCCACCTTGTCCTCCTCCTCTGAATCACTTTCTATGTCTTCTCTGTGGACCATGGCCTTGATGGTGATGATGTAGCCTTAGAAAAAGGAAAGGCAGAGTTAAAGTCAAGGTGAGAATTTGAGTTGCTCCTTCTCCTGGTGTTCTAGAGCCAAAGTCAAAGCTCTCCATTCTTCCTCTTGTCTGCATTCCTGTCTCCTGGCCTCCATCACCTCACCTCTGCAATGAGAAATAGATCTAGGATCCCAAGAGCTCTTTTCAAGTTCACATTCTGCCACTGTACTCAGTAGGGATGTCTGTGTCATCCTGTTCCTCCATGAGGCAGTCACAGTCTCCCTGATTTTCCAGAGTTAGGCCTCTTGAATACAAGAACATTCAGTTTTTCCTCCTAGGGCTTGGCAATTAGATGAAGACTGGAGGTTAGAAACATATTCAAGAAGGAACTTCTCCCCACTCTTTTACAGGAGAACACAGTGTCCTGTCAAGGGAGCACTGAAACATTTTTTTTTAAGTTGCCCACATTTGGGAGTTTATTCTAAACCAGGAGTAGACAAAACACAGAAGAGAAAGTGCTGCTCTACAAAGAGAACATGCAGAGGAAAATTGTGACTTCTTACAAATTGCTTAGCACTAGTCAGAGCTTTGATTACAGGTTCACAATGTGACTCTTGGAAAGTTTGTTCCACTAGGTTCCTTCCATTGTAAGTCATACCTAAAGTGCAGATCTCAATTCTTTCATGCGCAATGCCAAAAAAATAGCCAACAATGAAAACCAAGCTACTTGCTAGTAGAGGCAAATTCAGGACAGAGTAGTAGTTGCATGGAAGATTGTATTTAATTGGCAAAGCAAAAAAAAAAAAAAAAAAAAAAAACAGAATGCTCAGAATCACTAGGTCTACTAACTCTTATTTTTATAAAGCAATAAATATTTCTGTTCATTGTTATGATGGCAATTACTCATTTCCCACATGAGCAGGTGAAGTCAACTCCTAGAAGGAAACCTTTCATATTTTGTCAGTCCTCTAGGGCTGTTCCTACCTGCAGGCTCTTCCTCATCACTGCTTGCATCATAATCTTTGCTCCATGTCCAACCTTTAGAGACACAAATATCAGAAATAGCATTACTTAAGGTTGTCTCATGCATTCTTTGTCACAGTTAAGCTCATGATGGATAGTTGCTAGGGTTGGATGTTGTTTGTCCCACACAGGATTGTGTGATTGAGGCTTGGCCCTCAGTACGGCCATAATGAGAGTTGTGAAACCTGTATGAGGAAGGGTCTGCTTGGAGGTGATGAGGTCTTTTGAGGGTATGAGACTCAGAATTAAGAACATAGATTTCTCAAACCTTGTTAGATCCTGGTTATATAAGAAGAGCAAATGAATCATCTGATCCCTGCTGGCTTCCTGTTTCTGCATGTGATGTCTCCCTGCTGCACCTGCCTCCATGCTGACACCACAATCATGCAATACAGCTAAGAGGGCATTCACTAAAGCCAAGTGTTTGCCAGTGCCATGCTTTTGTATCTCTAGAATTGTAAGCTAAACACACCTGTATAAATTATTCAGTCTCAAGCATTTCCTTATTAGCAAGAAAAACATAGTCATACTAATATTAATAGTCAGGATCACCCTGATCTCTGTTCTGGATTCTCAGACCTTCTCTGAGCTTTGAGGAGTCAGAGGCCTCAAACAGGATGCTGCAAACAATTGCAAGACTTTCAGTTTGAGAGTGGAACTGAAACATCTACTTCCTCCATTGCACATTATCACTCTCTCCTTGAAACAGATCAAGCTGACATGCAAACTGTGATGCTAACATTTTCAAGAAAATAAACTCACAGAACATACACTGTGCCATCATCAGAGCAGCTTCCCACAAGAGAATGGGAATGTCCTCTCCCTTCTGCGCATGGGTCTACTGGCCACTTAAAATGTGGAACTCGGATGAGAATTTGAAAGTTTTATATTAAAATTTAAATAAAATTAAAAATACACAGCATATCCAGATAGTGATTGTTATTTGGCATGGCCAAGACCTGGAGTTCAAAGATGAAGCAGGCATGAATTTCCTTCCCCTGGGTTTCCTTGAACAGTAGTTTGCTAGCATAACCTCATTCCTCATTTATAAGTAGACTGTGGACTCACGCAAAAGGGCCAGGAACTCTCTGAGGGCCTGAGGACTCTACATCAACAAAGTCAACATTAAGATCCAGATGGCTCCCCACCAGGTCAGGCACATCATACCTAGAGCTAATGAGAAATGTGGGTGCAGAGCTTGGAAACAATGCTCTCTTCTGAACTTCCCTACTCATTCTGGCTGGTCCTGGTGAAATCCCAGATGGATAACTGGCTCACTGTAGAGCCCCACATCCTGGACAAGTGAGGTCTTCGCACAGAGTGGCATTCAACAAATGCTGATAGGGACACTCTGCCCATGGATGAGCTCAGAAATGAGGAGGAATGATGAGCACAGTGGTTCTACCCTCACAGTGACCAGTCATTGTCAGTATCCATGTAAGTATGATTAGGAGGACATGGATAGCATTTGAGACCAACAATGTGAAGACATTTCAGAGACACTGTCAGTGTGATATCATTCAGGCCACACAGGGAGCAGCACAGACCTAAATTATGGGATCAGACACCACTGCTGAGCTGAGCTTGACTTTCACTGTATCCCATCTTTAGCTCTGAAATTAGATGAGCTGGAGCTGCGCTGTTCATCCCCATGAAAGTTCCTTGAGTTTAAACATGTTTCTCACAAAGTTCCTCGAGTTTAAACATGTTTCTCTATTGTCTACAAAAGGACCCAATAAGGCAGGTTTCAATGTCAGTTGGAACATGCAAACAAAGCTCTTCCTGAGCTACAGGAAAGTCTGTTCTGTGCATCTCCTCAATCTCAGATGCCCACCATAAGTGAGAACAGTGTGCTGGTTGACCTAAGGCTCACTGTTAAGGATTGGCCCTGTCCAGAACTTTGTGCTTAGAATGGGGTTTGGAAAATAAATTCTGACACCTCTCAGAGAAAATGTATATGAACATGAAAAACTGTCATGAGTGTAGTGTGATGAACAATCAAATGCCCTGAATAAATACAGGCCCTATTGACAGGTGAGGTTTGTTATTAAGTGAAGTTGCTACTGGTGCAGTGACAGGAATGAAACTGAGCTTTTTCCTTATTGAGTGTCATGAAAATTTTCCAGGTTTGGATGGGATATATTTTGCAGGTTAATTGAGGTATTCTTGGCGTGGAATGAACTGCACACATGGAAAGTTTATCATTTGCTCTATTTACTCATAAGCAAAATCATGATCTAATGGACATGGCATTTTTTTATAAACATGTGGACATTGGCATCTTGATGTATATATATCTTGAGAAACATACAATGTGCAAAAAGGAAAACAAAAACCACACTCAGAATCAAATCTCATGGATGTACACGGAGCAACATGTATAAATCTCTCATTGAACTAACCACATCATTCAACTCACACAGGTACTTTCAGGAACTATGGAGAATCGCCAGAGGGTTTTTTTTGTGTGTCTGTGTGTGTTTAATCAATTTGGACCACAAGCTCCTTACTTCTCATTCTCAAGGAGGTAGTAGAATTACTGAGACTTTGACTCAAAAAAAAAAAAAAAGGAAGATTATCTGACCCTTGGCATCATCTACATTTTGCATCAGAAAGAGAGTGAGGCCAGGATACATACCACTTATGGATCCTCTTGAAACCTCCTGTGAATACAGAAAAGGAGTCACTATAAAGGTCAAGCCATGCTCTGTCCTGTGTGTACAAGTCTTTTTTTTTTTTTAACTTGGTGACATTAGAAAATAAAATGAGAAAGCACTCAAGTCAAGGGAACTCAAAGGCAAGGACAAAGCATACGTACACTCACCAAATGTTATAAGAGTCAAGAACCTGGATCTTTTGACTCAGCTTCTCAAGGGTAATTTGTGTCACAGGTCTATATTAGGTGATAAATAAGGAATTCAATGGCTAGGAGGGAAAACCATAGCCAGGCACAAAACTTGCTACCATACATTGTGTAGCTGATATTTTTTCTTGTTAATGTTGCCTTCAGTGAGGTCTCAGTTGGCATCAGACACCCCCATGAGAATCTGCACACTCAGAAAATTGTGTATGTCATCTCCAGGAAACCATATCATATTACAATAGAAAGAGAAACTAAAGAGCAACACTTGGATTTCAGAGGAAGATAAGCAACCTTACCATGGCTTCTGATGGGGCCTCCTGACCCATGCTTTCTCCAGGAATTAACTCCACCATGCCACTTGGGGGAACTAGGAGGATTCAGAATGACTATTAGTATACGGACTTATTGCTTATGAATTGTTCAGGGAATTTGTTGGTATGAACAGCAGTGAAAATATACCACAAAGAAAAGAACAAGAATGAATGAGAAGCACAGCCTTTAGCATTCAAGCTAGACTAGAACCACATGTGATATGTACATTTGATATTTTGTACACCAAGGGTTATACATGTCTAGTGATAACCACTGAGGCCATTTTAAAAGTATGCAAAATATCTCACATCTCTGTAGGAGATATGAGTACACTAATATATTGGAATAACCTGGAGTGTGATTTATCACTAAGTGATGAATATATTCCCTATCCCAAAGCCTCAACATCAAGAAAATTCCCTGAATTCTTATAGATTCTTTCACTTACAGAGTCAAGAACCTGGATCTTTTGACTCAGAATCATCTCTATCTACAGAGTGGACCTAGTAAGCAGAACTTAAGGTCTGGGTGTCATGAAGTGTGAAGGAATTGTATCACACAACTCATGCATTAGTGTGGATTTTTATTTTTAGAAAATAGATGCTTGTGCTGGCCATGTTTGAACAGAATTTCTGAGGAAGCTCTCAGCCTCACAAACGCATACACGATTATTACACATGGACATGCTCAGTGATACCTTCCCACCTTAATTCACATAAATGCACACCACCAAAAAGACAGCTGTTTCAGGATCATGGTAGATGGCCATAATCCTTCACTGGATTATCACTTTATCACCACATCCCAATGCTCATTTCCAAATGAAATTTAAGGGAAATACAGTGTAACTGTCACTACATTGGTTTGCTGATGAATTACCCCAGGGGCTTCCTTACTGTGGATATGGGTCTAGAGTTTAACACACAGACTCAGTTGCTGCTGGAACATGATTGTTTCTGAATGGCAAGAGAAGGATCATACTGGGAAACAAACATTAAAAATAGATAATAAATGGAAGGAACTACAATGAGAAATGAAATATTCAACTGTTAAACTAGAAGCATTCCTTTATAACACTTGATAGATCCATCAGGAAGAAAAGAACAAGTATACTGTTGAATCAGTCATCTCTGTCATTGATCAAATTACTTCCACCCAAATACAAGTACAACTTAAGTCATAACACAATTACCTCCAAATTTTACTGGGTTTGTAATAAGAGTCATTGTGATCTTAGCAATTAAAGGTATCCTCTTGGAGCAGGGTGGACCTATTCTGCAAATAGGGCATCTGTTCTCATAAGAAGATGGGGCACATTCATGAGGGACTAGTGCCATGTGATGATGGAAGCAGAGAGTAAATTTCTGCAGTTGAAAACAAGCAGAACACGGATGGCCACCAAACCATAGAAGTTAAGAATGGGCAGGAAAAATTCTTCCCAAAAGTTTTCAGAAGGAGCACATTCCTGCTGACAGGTCAGTGTGGAATTTCTAGGGAATAGAGCTCTAAGATAGTACACTTGCATTACTTCAACTCAAGAAAGCTGGTACTTTGATATAGCAACCCTAGTAATTTACCAAAACCATTATCACTCACATAGATCTAATTGGCATTTGTACAAATATTTCATACAACTATGAAAGAATAAAATTTGATTTCAAGTTCACATGAAGTATTCATCAAGATAGAGTATATTTTGACCTTAAGCATTCTTTGGCATCTTGAGATATTGTGCAAATTTGCTGTCAGGAGAAGGGAAGTTGGCAGTTTGGAGGAAGCATGCACCCAGGGCAGTTCTTCAGTGACAGACTTAAAAGTCAGGAAGACTGCTTCTCATTGACGGTGGGGGTGACTAAAAGAACTCACCAAAACTGAATAGTGAAAGGAAAAAAATTCTAGAGGCATATGAAGTCAGAATCTTAAGTAAAAGAAATAATGCCTTACAAGATAGAAGCAAATTTAAGGTAGAGAGAAACTTTATTTCTTGCAGCTCCACAACCTGTTATGCAAACAGTGCAAATACTCCTTCTTTTCAGGTGGGCAAAAGAGGGATTTCACTAAAACTCAATAGTGAACACTCAGGGAGTCTTAGAGAATCAGAAACTTGGCTACATTAAACAAAGACAAAAAAAAGAAAGCTGGTGGTGGCAGAAGCAGCAGCAGCTGCAGCAGCAGGAATAGTGTGGCACTGCTAGGTCACATAGGTAGGGAACATGCACAGAAACAAAAGAGACAGATGTAGTGTAAAAATCCTGAGGTCAGAGAGGCAGCATTTCCTTGGCTGAAAAAGAGGCTTCTTTGCACTGTACACTGGTGCAACAAGGGAGCTCTGTGATTCCTGCTGTACCTAGAGAGGATCCTTCTAGACACAAGTCAAGCTGCTGCAGCCACTGCAAAAGCCACGTGCTGGGAGATCTGAGCATCTATGTATGCATTGTCCTGAAAGGTACCTGCCCCAGTACCTAGGCTTTCCCTGGCTAAGCTAGAGCAAAAAGCATGGAGAGCATTTTCCCCAGGGGAACTCAAGTCAGAGATGTGGAGGAAAGCCTGCATCCCTTCACCCTTGAGTCTGGTGCCTTCATCTGAAGGGGGTTGAGAATTTGAAGGAGCTGGTGTAAAAATGGGCTGGTGTGAAGAGCTGCCCTGACAATAAGCCCAGGAAGCATAGAAAGGTCGCTCCACAGGAAGCAGACGGGGGAGGGGGGAGAAAAAAAAAAGCTGACTATCACACCCATCATTGAAATTGAGAACAAGATTCATAAAATCACCTCAATAGATGTAGAAAGCTCTTGACTAAAAAGGAAAAACCATTAATTTCAAAATAATGGATTAAACAGGAATAAAATGAACTTAATTTCAATATTATTAAAGCCATAAATGAGAAATGCAAAGCCAACATCACACTGAACAGTGGTAAAGATGAAAAGTTCCTCAAATATCAGGAACAAGCCAAGAATGTCCACTTTTGCCCATTTTATTCAATATATTTTTTTTTTCTGAAGGGAAGTCAGAACAATCAGGCCAAAGTAGGAAATTAAAAGGATACAAAAAGGAAAAGAAAAAGTTGAATTGTCCCTGTTACCTGGTGAAATGATTCTATATTTAGAAGACCCAAAAATTTTCACCAAAAGAATTCTAGAACTAAAAAATTTAGCAATTTAGCAAGATAAAAGATCATCACACATAAATCAATAGCATTACTATACTCCAACATTGATACCACTGATACAGAATTCAAGAATATCATACCTTTTACAATAATCCGAAAAAGCCTCTGGGTATGAATCTACTGTAGAGGGTGTAAAATCTCTACAATAAAAACTATAGAACACTGAAAAAGAAATGAAAGAAGACCTCAGAAGGTGCAAAGAACTTCTGTGTTCTTGGATAGTCAGAATTAACAGTGTCAAAATGGCCATACTATCAATGGCAATATCCAGATTCAATGAATTGAATACAATTCCCTTCAAACTACCAATGATATTCCTTATGGTATTAAAAAACCAGCCCTGAAATTCACTTGAGATGATGATGATGATGATGATGATAATAATAATAATAATAATAATAATAATTTTCCAAATCCATTCTAAGCAAGAAAATGTAATGTGGAAGCCATCACAATACCCAATCTTAAATTTCACTACACAGATGAGTAGCAAAAAACAGTATGGTATTGAACTGAAAATAGATATGAAGATCCATGAAATAGAATATACCACACAGAGATAACCCACCTGAAACTTACAGCCACATGATACCTGACAAGGGTACCAAAATATATGTTAGAGAGGAGATCATAGTTTAAAGAAATGGTGCTGGGAAAACTGGATAAGCATAGAAATACTAGCAAGTTTAGGAGAAATAGGGTACACTGACACAATGTTGGTGAGACTGTAAATTATTAGGACCAACTCTGGAAAGCAATGTGCAGATTCCTGAACAACCCAAGAGTGGAACCCACAGGACTCAGCTATTACATTCCTCTCTGCTTGTCCTATAGAACTACAAGTTAGCATACTATAGTGATACAATCACTTTAATAGTTGTAGCATTCACCATAAATACATTGTAAGATTAACACAGATGTGTCCATCAACAGTTGAATGAATCAAATGCAAAAAATTAAAAGGTAACTAGATCTTTACTTCTGGATCTACAGCACTGCTGAATGACTCAAAGCACATCAATTTGTACACATCAAACAAACAAACAAAAAGAAGTGTAACTCTTAATAATCTAGAATCATTATTGCAGAAAATGTCACAATGATAAGATTTCCACAGTACCTTTTTTTGACTTTCCCCTGGGCACATCGCTGTTAGGTGGCCACTGGTAGGCTCCTGTGGACAAAGGCCTACGGAAGCCTTCTGCGAGTTTTGATGTTTTCCAACTCTTATACGGGAGGCAAGAGCCTGGGCAATGTTATAAAACAGAGTTAGCTGTTGACAGCGTGCTAGCAAGAAAACATAGGGTCATCAATAGTAATTCAAATAATAGTTGAAACAGTTTTAATTGATAGGTAACAATTGTACATATCTGGAGGTACAATTTGAGCTTTGAATTCAAGTATATATTATACACTAATAGCATGCCCAGCATTTTAAATAATCCTTGTATTTTTGTTCCCAGTGAGAGGAACTCTGTCATTTTCAACAAAAAGAATGATAATTATATTGACTGAAACAGGTCACGCACACAGGACAAATGCTGCATAATATCACTTTTTTGTGAAAACTAAAAAATTGATCTCATAGAAGGTGAGAGTAGAATATTAGATTGTAGAGTAGGGGAGACAATGTTACAATTGAATATTAGGAAAAAAGTTCTGATGTATTTTTGCAGTCTGTGAGCAGAGTTAAAAAAAAAACAAAATCTGGGTCTCAGGTTATGGCTCATTTGGAGAGTGCTTGCCTAGCAGGTGTGAAGCACTGGGTTTGATTATCAGCACCACATGAAAGAAAGAAAGAAAGAAAGAAAGAAAGAAAGAAAGAAAGAAGGAAGGAAGGAAGGAAGGAAGGAAGGAAGGAAGGAAGGAAGGAAGGAAGGAAGGAAGGGTAGGTAGGTCAATAAACAATTAATATAAATTTTAAGATAACAAAATCTGTGTTTAATAAAATTTGAAGGAGGGATGTGAATATTCTTAGAATTCACACTAAATTCAACATTTTCACTATTAGGACAACATCTGAGTCACATTGGGCTTTAGGATGACATTGCAATTTGTGAGGTCTAAAACCCAACAAAATATTGTATGCACAAACACAATTACTAAGGCAGAATCATAGAAAGGCGGAGAAAACAGTGACCATCAGCAGAGGCTCTGGTTATATGGCTTTTGTTCAAATACTACCTCAAAACATTACATACCTGTGTAGTTAAATCAATCTCTCTCTCTCTCTCTCTCTCTCTCTCTCTCTCTCTCTCTCTCTCTCAATTGTTTGTAAAAGTGTGCATCTGATCCATGTAATGGTTATTGGCTGACAATGATCACAACCAGGCAGCCTTAAGGAGACTGGTGCTTCATATGGGTGCTAATGTGTCATGTCATTAAATGGGACACTTCATTACATTTGTGGAAATATAAACACAATCATTGACAGTGGTTAAACAGAGAGGTGTCAAACAGAGATCATCCTCCAGAGCAATGGGTGAAACAAGTGTGTTTCTTATTCTTTAGAGATGGATATCTGTAAAGCTCATGGAGAATATCTATGACCTACCGTGACTCCATATCAGCCTGACGGGATGGGTGGAGCAGAGTCTGTCCACCACAATTTTGAGTTTAGGTTTTTGAAATTTAGAGATTTTATGTGACTTTCCCAGATTCACAAAGGTCATGAGAGGCGGATGTGGGACAGGAATGTAGCTATTTACCTGGGACCAGAAATCCCTGAGCAATTGAGTCCTCTAGCAGATACCCTAGAACCAGGTACTCAAAACTCTTCTCAGTCTTTCTCAAATACTTCTCTCAGGCCTCTTTAGTATGAGGCTTCAGTAGCAGATGGTTGAATGACATCAAGAGAAATGTTCAAGTCATAACCCATGCTCCAGCCTCTTCATCACAATAATTGACTTAAAAAATGATGATTTCATGAAAATGAAGCCTATCTGAAGATCAAGGGTAGAGTACACACTTGTAGCCATCCTCCCCAAGGGTCTTCGAACTGCCAGCTGCCTCTCAGTGAGCAGGCCTGATGAATAGTTGACCAACCATATCATCAGGGCTCTGTGGAGCACACTAACTGTTTCAGAACTTGGGACATTCTAAACCAACTGCCACTTGATGGCTGTGCCAAGAATGAAGTTTCCTTGGGCTTTTATCACCTGGATGGCCTGTTAATGTGAATTAATGGGGGGGGAACAGATACCCTGGGCTGATGCTTGCTTTGGTGTTTCAGTGTCAGAAGCTGGCCTGCCCCCATGTCTGCAGACTAATATTCTGAGCCATCATCTGAGCAGCCAGACAAGGCCTGGTTGAAACTGTGGTTGCTGCAGATGCACCAGCTCTGATCTGGCATATTCCTTCTGGTCTTCCATGCCCTTTCCTAGATCCCACAGGGCCAGGGGCTAGATGTATCTCCCTAAATTAAACAATGCTAACTACAACCTGTGAGTCTCCACTGGTGGATCCTCCTTGATAGACCCCTGAGGCCCTCATTTCTTCCATTATCACACATCCTCTCGACTGACCTCATGCACTGTCCTTTCTGCCTCCTCTCCAGTAGCCCCCAAACACCAGGAATCTTGGAGTCATCAACTACTTGGAAACTTTACCCAAAATCTCAGTCCTCTTTCCTTTCTACAAATATCTTGATTTAGACTTCTCTAACATTACTTTTAGATGTTCATATACATTGAGATTAGTTTGGCCTCTAATTGCCCTTTCATGGGATATATATTGCCTTGCTTAGAATCCATATAATCTCTCTCACTTTATTTCCTCATCTCATGAAAGAAAGGTGGATGTCCTCCCACTGTTTATTTATTAACTTTAAGAACACACATGACATGGCATTAGGAATGGTTCATTTTTCTAAATTTAGAAAAACATTTTCAATAACCAGGTCAACAGAACAAGCAAATATATGAATTGAGTGATAAAACAATATCACCAAATACTTAAATCTCAGGAGAGAAGATCCACTGTCAGAGATGAAAAAAATCAAGAGGAAAATATATTCAGTAAACGTTAACTGACCTTTGAAGGAACAGCCTTGAAAATATCACTGACAACATACCTTCCCCACAGCAGTTTAGATTTCCCATGGCCGACCAGGAACTCAAAACCTCTCTACTCTTCTCCAGTCTTAACTGACACCAACTCAATCACCACACCAACTGAGTGGAAATGGAAGGTAAGATGTGCATCCCCCATTACCATGGTGACTGGTCAACATGGAACTTTCATTGTGAGCTCATGCACATTCTGAGCTGCTAGTGTTCTCTTAGTAAGTGTATTTTCATGTCGAAGTGTGTTGTTGGAGAGAGTGTTTATTGCTTCAAAACTGAAACCTAGGGCTGGGGTTGTGGCTCAGTGGCAGAGTGTTTGCCTAGCTCCTGTGAGGCACTGGGTTTATGACTTCATTTATTTATTTATTTTTATGTGATTCTCAGTACCACATAAAAATAAATAAATAAATGAAGTCATTATGTCCAACTGCAACTAAAGAAAAACATTAAAAAAACCCCCTGAAACCTAGACCCACACATTAATATTCTCTGTTTACGAAAATATTTTAAATCAGGAAAAAGGATGTTGCTCTTCAAATAATTTCATTGATTATAAAATCATTGGGTGACATGGAGACATAGCTATAATTTTGAGAATCAAAAGAGATTCCATTCCTGGTTTGTAATGCCAAACTTAAAGATGTCTGAGTCTTTCTGAATCTCCAGACATTTGTAGATAGCAAGATTTAAAACTTCTTTATGATTCAGAATGAAAACATATGAAAAGCATTCTATTTTAATAATTGGAGAGATTTTCAGAAGGGGGCATTTCAAGGTTACATCCCCTTATTTGAAATTTGAAAACAGAAGTACTTTCTATTTATTAGTATTTAATCCAGTCATTTGAATCAATCTTCCTCTTCCATGACTCCTGCTGATGAATCTGTTCTTTTGCTTCTCATCTGACCATGTCATCTCATACCACAAGAAGTCATGCTTGAAGATGCCCATGATGAGCTCTAAACAAACAAGGATGCAATACCTCCACATTGTAAAAGCTATCTATGCTAAGCCCAAGGCCAACATCATTCTAAATGAGAAAAATGAACAGCATTCCCTCTAATGACTCCAGGGAGCAAGGCAGGCATGCCCTCTTTCACCACTTCTATTCAACATAGTCCTCATACTCTAGTCAGAGCAATTAGATAAATGAAAGAAATTAAAGGAATATGAATAGGAAAAGAACTCAAATTATCACTATTTGCTTATGACATACTTCTATATTTAGGAGATCCAAAAAAATCACCCTGAAAAAAATTTAGAAACAATAAAACAATCATCAAATTAGGATATAAAATCAATACCATGAATCAGATGCATTTCTATACATAAGAGATGAATCCACAGCAAGAGAAATTAGGAAAACCTCCCCATTCACTCTAGCCTCAAAACAAAACAAAAAAACTTGGAAATCAGTCTAACAAAAGAGGTGAAGGACCACTACAATGAAAACTAAACAATACCAAAGAAAAAAAGTAATTGAAGAAGATCTTAGAAGATGGAAAGATTTCTCATGCTCTTGGATAGGCAGAATTAATATAGCCAAGATGGCCATACTACCAAAACTTTTACAAAGATTTAATGCAATTCCTATTAAAATCCCAACGACATTATTTTTTTTAATTAAAAACACCAGGCAAAGGCTAATGCTCTTCCACATGGGGTCTTTCCCCTGGGGCCTCCTGACCCTCTTTTTGGCTTTGGCTTATGCTTTCCCTCAGGGAAGTCATTCCATGTGGACCTTCAGGACCTTCTTTTTGCTGGGGGCTTTTTCTATCACCCAGGTTGCATCTGCCTGGGTGGTTCTCAGGATATTCTGCCTGGCCCCAGCAACTCAGGCAACTCTGGACAAAGCAACTCTGGGAACTCTGGATACACCGGAAACTCTGGAAACATTGAGGAGCCATTCCCTCCTGGCACCCCACTGGAGCCCACAAGCCAGGTGGATAGGTCACGAGGCACCTGGGGTGCAACTGCTGCCACTGCTGTGCCTGTTGCTGCTGCAGATTCTGATTCCATTACTACAAGGGCTTGTGCTCCCTAATTAGACCTGGACCCTGGTCCCCACATGGTCTTCAGCCCCAGAGGAGGGAAAGGGACCAGTTTTCCTGTCTCCAGCCCAGGCTTGCAGGACAAGGCCATATCCCATTGTTGGAATCTGAAGGTGGCTGCTTCTGCTGTTGGGATCCTTCCTGCTGGCTACCACATGACCAGCAACCTCCCCTATGCCCCATGGAAGAAAGGTCTTTCTTTAAGACAGGGTAGGGAAGAAGGTAAGAAGCCCTTAGAGAGAGAAAATTGACTTTCCCCAGACAGGAGGGATATGGGGCGGAGTGAGAAAAGTCAGAAGAGCCACTTACCTAGAACAGTGAGTTGGGTCCCACCACCGAAGACATATGACAGTGATTGAGGCTTGGACTAAAACCCACATGTTCAGCACCTGGGGTCTGCCCCCTAGGGGCTGGGCAAGAGTGGAAACTATGGGTGTGATGGGTGGGGTTGTGTCCTTGGCATACTGCACGTTGTTGACTGGTTCTCCAGACACTCATCGCCCTGTCCCAGGCATGCTTTGCTCATGGCCTTGGAGATACCCCATGTGTGTCCCCTATCTCTGAGGTTCTCAGTGTTGACAGAAAGGCTAAGCATAGTTACTGCCAAGAATCCCATAGCGAAGCATATTCTTTTTTTTTTTTTAATTTTTTTTTGAGAGAGAGAGAGAGAGAGAGAGAGAGAGAGAGAATTTTAATATTTATTTTTTAGTTTTCGGCAGACACAACATCTTTGTTTGTATGTGGTGCTGAGGATCGAACCCGGGCCACACGCATGCCAGGCGAGCGTGCTACCACTTGAGCCACATCCCCAGCCCGAAGCATATTCTTAACTGGCTATGTGATATGTTGAGCAGGCTTGGACCTGCTCAACCTCTCCTGGCCTCATTGTAGAACTTTTGAATCTCCTTTAGACAAATCCTCAATTGTCCAGCCCTGACAGTTTCTTCCCTGGACCCACGTTCACTGGGTCATGCCTGACTTAACGAACCTCCACATGGAGACTTTTCTACTTGCATTTCTACCCATGGAGACCTAGCACAGTCCCACCACATTCATGAAACCTTCCTTGATCTCTCAGACCACTCTTTGTATCCATTCATACTTCCATTTATCAATCCATGCAATCCATCTATCTATTCATGCATCCATCCATACATCCAAAATGTGTATGAAACATCCACCTACCCCAGGCACTGTTTTGCATGATGGAACATGGTAGGACTCCCTTGGCTCTCACCCTCATATTTTCCTGAAACTTATCAAGTCATGGTCTAAAAGGCCATTGTCTCAATCTGTAGGTCTTTCCCAGTAGCCTGAGGTCTCTGCAGGAGTTCCCTTTTCCTGGTCATTCCCTTCTCCTTGGTTGTGGAGATGGCCCAATCTCTTGTTCCCATAGCTTCCTTTTCTCTCTGACCCATGAATAGCTGATGACCCTAAACTATTCCTCAGTACTCTTCTCACTGTCTTTGATTTGACTCTTATGATGCACTCCACAATTGCCCAGGGGTCTCAGATCTCTATTTCTTTCTCTGACATTTCTTCTCGGATCCAGATCTACATTTATTTTGATTCCTGAACCTATCTTTGCTTGAATGTCTGGCAGGCACCTGGAAATCAACAGCTTTCAACTAAATACATTTCCTTGAAAATCTGATCCCCTGCAGTGTCCTCATTTCAGCAATTTGTCTCCAAGTCAGTGGCCTGGAGTTATCTTAGAATGCTTTCCCTGATTCAATCCCCTTGTGTCTCCTAGACCTTATACCACAACACAATAGACCATTAAGATAGTCAAAAGAAAATTACAGAAGTTATACTCTAAGAATTGATGGTAGCTTTGCCAAATGTGATTTTATCTTTAAAAATAAAGGTAGCATATTACATTGGAAGATTGTGCATTGCATTGGGATCACCATGATTTTAACCTTAGCATCAGGACTATTTGACAATGGTTGTATTAAAGACATGCACCTAGGTTTTTTGAAATTAGTGTAGAATTTGTGTAGAAGACATACCTGAATAACTGTGGTCTATCTTTGGTGCTGGAACCCAGCTCATCATTCTATTTAAGAGGCTCTTTTGACTTTTCTCAATCTGTCCCATAACCCTCCTATCTTGGGAAGTTCAGAATTTAGTGTAATATTAATATGACCTTGATTGTTTTTGAATAAGTTACTTGCAGAAAGTTATTCAAGGAAGTTTCCTCAAATTATTAAAATATTTCTTCCCAAACTTACAAAAACATTCATATATAAAGGAAAAAAACATTTGCGTTGGAAACCAGGAATGTTACTCACTCACTTTTTAAAAAAATTTTTCAATGTTTATTCTTAAGGTTTAGGTGGATGCAATATCTTTATTTTACATTTATGTGGTGCTGAGAATCGAACCCAGTGCCTTGTGCATGCTAGGCAAGCACTCTATCACTGAGCCACATCGCCAGACCCTCACTCACACTTTTCAATATTCAACAGATTCTACACAATGTAATGAGATGAAGGGGGGAAAGTTATAACCATTAGGAAAAGAGAGGGAAAATGATGTGCTAGTCTAGTAAAAACCAAACCAATCTACTTAAGAGAATTAGTTGAGCTGTTAGAACCCATACAAGAATTAAAGTGGCTGAAATTAAGAGTGACATGTAAAAATGATTAGGTTTCTTTGCTGCATAAGCAGTAACACTTTAGGGTGTGAAATTGTGGGAAATGTTCAATTTCAAAAAAATATATTTGAAATACTTTCAATTAAATAGCTAAGATTTATAAATAAATAACACTAGATTTTCAATTAATTAAATACAAGATTACTTGACTAGTGAATATAAAAGTGAGTGAATGGAAAGCATATCATGTTCATGGGTGAAAGTGCTGAGCTTTTTAAAGGTATCAGTTCATCTCAAATCAACCATATATTCCTAGAAATTACAAATATAACACCAAAAGAATGATTTTTGAGAATTAGGGAATTGACTCCAAAGTTCAACAGGAAGAAGATGGAGAGTATTTTGCAAAACAATAATAATGATGGGTTGTTTCCCCTAGCAGATACAAAAACATATTATAAAGCTAAAATAATCAAAAGAAAGTAGAAGGATGCAGGAATAAACCAAAACTTCAAGAGAGCCACAGAGAGAATATGATAAGTTATCTTTAGCATTTGATAAAAGTCTCATTTATATTCAACAGATGTCTTTCCATTCGGCAAATAAACAAAGTTATATGTCTATATGCATGAACTCCAGATAAAGTTAAATACATATGCACCAAAACAATAAAAGTACTAGAACAAAATACAAGAGTGATTTCATCATATCCAAATAAAAATCACCTTCCTAAACTTGGCATGGATCAAAGAACCATCAAGAAAATGCTAAACCAATGTGACACAATAAGATTAACAACCATTTTATGGTGGAAGATTTCATAAACCAAAGTTCTAAAATAGACCACAGGAAAATATTTAGAACACATTTTCTAAACAAGGGGTTAAGTTTCTATAGATAATATAAGCAGATACAAGCAACAGAGTAAAAAAGCAGCAACATTATGACTTTTTAATTCACGGGAGGAATACTTAATTAAGAAAATAAGAAAGGATAAACATTTCACCAATAATGAAATAAATAATAAATCAAACACATTTCCTTTATTCTCAACACAAGGGTCAAGTAAAGAAAGGTCAACAAGACCACATTATTGGTAAGGAGGTAGGAGAAAGGGCACTCTCATTCACTGTAGTGAGTATAAATTGGAACAGCCTTTTCGAAGTAGTTTGGAACTACTTGCAAAATTTCAAAAGAGTTCTTCTGAGTTCCAGAATTTCCACTTTTAGGCATTTAATCTTTAGAGATACAGAAGTATACTAGGCTCACCTTCAAACCCCAGATTCTCAGTGCATCATCACTTGCATATAATTCTGGTACATCCAAAATTTCCCTAGATAGCTATTTATGAGAATATCATAGATTCATATGAACTAATCTAGAAAAATCAATCATAGATAGCTTAAAAAGCTAATTGCAGGGTAATATACAGAGTATGACTTTTTTTTTTCAAAAAATAAAATCTCAACACCAACTCTCTCCTGTGTGTGTGTGTATGTGTGAGTGTGCGTGTGTGTGAGAGTTTTCAAGAATGCACATACAATGAAAGACTTAAACGATACAGACAAACAAGACAGTGGCCATGGAAAGTGGAACAGGTTTTCAGGGAAAGATGGTAGAAGAGAGAGGGTAACAGAAAATATATGGTGTTTATTGTTTATACTTCTGTATATAATATACTTCTTTCTTTTCTTTTTATATACTTTTAAGTTGTACATGTACACATACCTTCATTTTATTTATTTATTTATTTATTTTTATGTGGTTCTAAGGATTGCACCCAGTGCTCTACCACTGAGCCACAACCCCAGCCCCTATTTTTTAAAGGAAAATACTTTTATATTTACAAAAAGTGTTGCTGTTTTATTAGAATTGACTTAGAAGACAAAAATGAAATATTTCTCCTTGAGAACATTTTCATAAAATCAGAAACCTAAAAAACTAATATTTAAATGAAGTGAAACTACACCAGCTAGAGACATACTATGAAAATTTTAAAAACTTTAAAAAAAACTTCTTCAAATTTAAAAGACAGGCTTTTCAAAATGCACACATATATTAAGAACATCATTGGCAACATTCTATAAGTTGCCAAATTATCTTTTTTAAAAATGAGTTTTCTTATTACTAAAGAAGCTTCAGAAACAATTTTTTTGAAGTAATTCCTTTCTCATGATATTATTAAAATAACATTATTAAGAATTAACTTGTTGCCAGTTTCAATCCTTCAAATATAATATTGAAAGTTTGTATAAGATGCTTTATGATGATATGCCACACTGCTCTGTCACACCCTTTCTCATGGATATTTGGATTATCTCCAATTTTTCCCATTATTAATAACATTGAGGTAGATAGACGGCCTTGTTTGTAAATCTTTGGTTAGGGCTTTATTTTATCCCTTAAGATAAATTTTGAGAAATGGAATTACACACTGTAGATAAGCCCAGTTTCTTTCATGACTTGCTGCCTACTGCTGAATTTGTTGTACATTGAAAGCCTTATAAACAGTCCATGAAAGTGCCCATTCCTCCCAGGTATCATTGCTCTAAATTTTTTTTAATTTTATTTTTATTTTTTATTATTAGTTGTTCAAAACATTACAAAGCTCTTGACATAACATATTTCATACATTTGATTCAAGCGGATTATGAACTCCCATTTTTACCCTATATACATATTGCAGATTCACATCGGTTACACATCCACATTTTACCTACTGCCATACTAGTGTATGTTGTATTCTGCTGCCTTTCCTATCCTCTACTATACCCCCCTCCACTCCCCTTCCCTCCCCTCCCCTTCCCTCCCCTCCCATCTTCTCTCCCTACCCCATCTACTGTAATTCATTTCTCTCTCTTGTTTTTTTCCCCTTCCCCCTCATTTCCTCTTATATGTAATTTTGTATAACAATGAGGGTCTCCTTCCTTTACCATGCAATTTCCCTTCTCTCTCTCTTTCCCTCCTCCCTCTCATCCCTGTTTAGTGGTGATCTTCTTCTCATGCTCTTCCTCCCTATTCTGTTCTTAGTTGCTGTCTTTATATCCAAGATGACATTTGGCATTTGTTTTTTAGGGATTGGATAGCTTCACTTAGCATAATCTGCTCTGGTGCCATCCATTTCCCTGCAAATTCCATGAATTTGTCATTTTTTAGTGCAGAGTAATACTCCATTTTGTATAAATGCCACATTTTTTTTCCAATCATCTATTGAAGGGCATCTAGGTTGGTTCCACAGTCTAGATATTGTGAATTGTGCTGTTATGAATATTGTTGTAGCAGTATCCCTATAGTACTCTCTTTTAAGGTCTTTAGGGAATAGTCCAAGAAGGGGAATTGCTGGGTCAAATGGTGGTTCCATTCCCAGCTTTCCCAGGAATCTCCATACTGCTTTCCAAATTGGCCACACCAATTTGCAGCCCCACCAGCAATGAACAAGTGTACCCTTTTCCCCACATCCTCGCCAGCACTTGTTGTTGTTTGACTTCATAGTGGCTGCCAATCTTACTGGAGTGAGATGGTATCTTAGGGTAGTTTTGATTTGCATTTCTCTGACTGCTAGAGATGGTGAGCATTTTTTCATGTACTTGTTGATTGATTGTATATCCTCCTCTGAGAAGTGTCTGTTCAGGTCCTTGGCCCATTTGTTGATTGGGTGATTTGTTATCTTATTGTCTAATTTTTTGAGTTCTTTGTATACTCTGGATATTAGGGCTCTATCTGAAGTGTGAGGAGTAAAAATTTGTTCCCAGGATGTAGGCTCCCTATTTACCTCTCTTATTGTTTCTCTTGCTGAGAAAAAACTTTTAAGTTTAATTAAGTCCCATTTGTTGATTCTTGTTATTAACTCTTGTGCTATGGGTGTCCTATTAAGGAATTTGGAGCCCGACCCCACAACCTGTAGATCGGAGCCAACTTTTTCTTCTATCAGACGCAGAGTCTCTGATTTGATATCAAGCTCCTTGATCCATTTTGAGTTAACTTTTGTGCATGGCGAGAGAAAGGGATTCAGTTTCATTTTGTTGCATATGGATTTCCAGTTTTCCCAACACCATTTGTTGAAGATGCTATCCTTCCTCCATTGCATGCTTTTAGCCCCTTTATCAAATATAATATAGTTGTAACTTTGTGGATTAGTCTCTGTGTCCTCTATTCTACACCATTGTTCCACCCGCCTGTTTTGGTACCAGTACCATGCTGTTTTTGTCACTATTGCTCTGTAATATAGTTTGAAATCTGGTATCGCTATACCACCTGATTCACACTTCCTGTTTAGAATTGATTTTGCTATTCTGGGTCTTTTATTTTTCCATATGAATTTCATGATTGCTTTATCTATTTCTACAAGAAATGCCATTGGGATTTTGATTGGCATTGCATTAAACCTATAGAGAACTTTTGGTAATATCGCCATTTTGATGATGTTAGTTCTGCCTATCCATGAACAGCGTATATTTTTCCATCTTCTAAGATCTTCTTTTACTTCTCTCTTTAGGGTTCTGTAGTTTCCATTGTATAAATCTTTCACCTCTTTTGTTAGGTTGATTCCCAAGTATTTTATTTTTTTTTGAGGATATTGTGAATGGAGTATTTTTCCTCATTTCCGTTTCAGAAGTTTTGTCGCTGATATACAGAAATGCCTTTGATTTATGCGTGTTGATTTTATATCCTGCCACTTTGCTGAATTCATTTATTAGTTCTAGTAGTTTCTTTGTAGACCCTTTTGGGTCTTCTAGGTATAGAATCATGTCATCTGCAAATAGTGATAATTTAAGTTCTTCTTTTCCAATTTTTATGCCTTTAATTTCTTACATTGCTGGTGGGACTGCAAATTGGTGCAGCCAATTTGGAAAGCAGTTGGGAGATTCCTGGGAAAGCTGGGAATGGAACCACCATTTGACCCTGCTATTGCCCTTCTCGGACTATTCCCTGAAGACCTTAAAAGAGCATGCTACAGGGATACTGCCACATCGATGTTCATAGCAGCACAATTCACAATAGCTAGACTGTGGAACCAACCCAGATGCCCCTCAATAGATGAATGGATAAAAAAATGTGGCATCTATACACAATGGAGTACTATGCAGCAATTAAAAATGACAAAATCATAGAATTTGCAGGGAAATGGATGGCACTAGAGCAGATTATGCTTAGTGAAGCTAGCCAATCCCTAAAAAACAAATACCAAATGTCTTCTTTGATATAATGAGAGCAACTATGAACAGAGCAGGGAGGAAGAGTAGGAAGAAAAGAGTAACATTAATCAGAGACATGAGATGGGAGGGAAAGGGAGAGAAAAGGAAAATTGTATGGAAATGAAGGGAGACCCTCATTGCTAGACAAAATTACATATAAGAGGTTGTGAGGGGAATGGGAAAATAAACAAGGAGAGAAATGAATTACAGTAGATGGGGTAGAGAAAGAAGAAGGGAGGGGAGGGGGGATAGTAGGGGATAGGAAAGGTAGCAGAATACAACAATTACTAATAGGGCATTATGTAAAATTGTGGATGTGTAACCGACGTGATTCTGCAATCTGCATTTGGGGTAAAATTGGGGGTTCATAACCCACTTCAATCTAATGTATGAAATATGATATGTCAAGAGCTTTGTAATGTTGTGAACAACCAATAAAAAAAAAGTGTCACCAACAGGAAAGTGATTACAACCATTGTTCAGGGAAGTCAAGGGTGATACTTTTCCCAAAGGAGATTGAAGAAGGTTGAATGCTGAACCTCCAACTCCTCAGAATCTTCTTTTGTCCCTACAGTTGATTCGAGTGTCTTCCTATTAGTATTATGCCCAGAGGATTCATAATTTGCATGGTGACCAAACACACACTTACCCCAAAAATCTATAGATGAATGAGAGAGGTCTCAGAGAGCCCCGCTGTGATGTGCATTGGAGGACAGAAATCAATGAAGAGAGATCTCTCACATGGGCATTCAGGGACTCTTATGGTTTGGATATAGATGTCCCACAAAAGCTCGTGTGTGAGACAATGCAAGAATCTTGAGAGGAAAAATGAAGAGGTTGTGAGGTGTAAATTAATCCATGGTTAATCCAATGGTATAGGTGGTAACTATATGCAGGTAGACTATGGCTGAATGAGGTTATCACTGGGGATGGGACATTGGGGTTTATATTGTGTTCTTGGTGAGCTGAGGTCTCTCTGCTTTCTGATGGTCATGACTAAAGTTGCTTTTCTTTTCCATGTCATCTGGCCATGATATTCTACCTCACTTTGGGCCCAGAGCAATGGAGATGGCCCTATATGGACTGACACTTCTGAAAGCATGAGGGGGGGGGAAATTCCTCCTCTAAATTGTTCTTGTTGGGTTTTCATCACAACAGCAACATATCTGACTAATCATGGACCAGGAAGACCATTCTATACTCAGAAAGCTGATCTATGCTGCTAAATTCTGTGGTAAATATCCAGATGCCCCATCTAGTACTACTCATTCCTTACATTAGGTAAAGTGAACAGAGTCAGATGTTCTCGTTACTGTGGATTATGAAAGAATTGAAGTGTCAGAACCATGCTGGAGGTGAATCCAAGGACATATGAACAACCTGAGCTCTCCTCTCTATGTAGTGGCTCAACAAATACACGTATGCAGGCATAAGTCACAGGATTGCAGGGCTTCACTTTTATCCTCCATGGCTAGTATAACAGAAAGCATTCCTCCTACTACCAGAAATATACATATAATCATTTTTGAGAAATAAGCTGAAGCTATAAAATTTGTAACTAAAAAAGGCACCATATCCCACCTGGGATAACCAGAAACTCATTCCTATATCCATATGATATCCAGGCCACATCCACTAAGATAAAATTATCCAACAAACCGCCAAAACAAAAAATGCTCATCTTTCCCCAATAAGATAATAAAATATATTTTTTGACCTCAAGTATGTTAATTTCCCTCCATTTTGATATCCTGTAAGTTAAATATTGAAATATAAATTAACTTTTTTTTTCTTTTTGGTACCAGGGATTGAACCCAGGATCACTAGAGCATTGAGCCACGTCCCCAGCACTATCTTGTATTTTATTTAAAAATGGGGTCTCACTGAATTGCTTTGTGCCTTGCTTTTGTTCATGCTGGCTTTGATCTCATGATTCTCTTGCCTCAGTCTCCTGAGCAGCTGGAATTACAGGCATGTGTCACCATGCTCGGCTAAAGTTACCTATTTTTAACACACTTATGTTAGATGACACTAGGATCAGACAGAGGAAGGAAATCATATTCAAATACATTCACATTAAAATAAATATTTTCCCGAAGAATTCTATTTCCTGTGTTCATCATTGATACTTTCTTCACTCCCCATTTCTAAGTCCCTTGGCCACCAAAAAGTGCTTTGGCTAGTGTTGATCTCTACCTCGTAGTGCCAGGTGGAATGGCCCAAATCATCACTGCAGACAATATAGGTGCACCAATAGTCTTGCTGAAGTGGATTGTGTTGATTTTCTGACCTTAACTGCAGTCTAAGGAAGGAATAGTGAACATGCTTCTTTCCATGCATTGCCTCCTTATTTTGAGTCAGCAGTGGCAACCTAATTCCCCTGATTATCAAACCAATCATGTCCCAATAGCCCCAACTTGGTCTAGTGATTCCTTGTCATGAGTAGAAAAAGGGAGGCTTGGACACAGGTCACAGCAGTCATTCTTGTGTCCTCCATTTGGAACTAAGTCCTCTGCACTAGACCAATATAGGGTTGAATTACTGAAGTGGGAAGCAAACATTGTGCTAGTGAGTCACTAGTGTGTGGAGTCACTCCAAGTCCCAGGTCCTCATCCCCAGCTCCAGGAATCCTGCCTATGCCACAAACATCATCCTGTATTGGATATGGGTGAAACCAGTCACCAAAATTCATCTTTGACTCCTCAAAAGCCAGTCAACCTTTTTGTCAGACCTGGTGTTTTAGGATGTTGGGTAAATGTAAGAGTAGTAATGGCAGGAATATGGCTTGATTGCTCCCCTTTATTGGCTGTGACATAAGCATTGTGCTCAGAAGCCCCATGTTGAATACCACGATGGTGGTTAAGGTACTCACTAAGTCCATGGATAACAGTTTTGGCAGAAGCACTGCAGGCAAGGAAAACAAGCTCCCTCAAGGGTAAATGCACGTTTCACTGAGAACTAATGTCAGTCTGCCATGATGAAAGGATTAGTGTCGTCAATCTGCTCTGAGGTACCTGGCTGCTTTCCATAGGAAATAACCTCAGATTAGAACTCAGGGTTGGGTTCGGCTGTTGCCACCTGGCTATAGGCAGGTCACCTCTGTGAGTGGAACTATGTGGTCATGACCACATGAATAATCTCTCTTCATGAAAGCATGGGCATTTTGTCCACGAGCTGCTTGGG
Organism: Spermophilus citellus; assembly: GCF_964194105.1. Lineage (NCBI taxonomy): Eukaryota > Metazoa > Chordata > Mammalia > Rodentia > Sciuridae > Spermophilus > Spermophilus citellus. The sequence continues at coordinate 75,682,790 of NC_138184.1, forward strand.
AAAACATATGTGTGTCTAGGGAAGGAAGCCACCTGAGATACACCAATTGAATTAAGATCCACCTCATCATCAGGATCATTTCCTTCTCAGGTCACTCTTTGTTGAATTTGACCTGGTACCAAAATACCTTCATGCTGTTTTTGACATTGCAAACACAGAGTTTATTTTTTTACTCTAAAAGCATGATGATCAAAAAAGTCAATTAAAATCAACATTGCATTTCTATGAACACAAACATAACAACAGCAGGAGCTTGTAACAGTGAACAGTGAAAAGACTGCTTTTTTATACCCCCAAATTAGATTATTTATATAACTTCTATCTTTATATATGAATATACAACTAGTGTAACTGTGCATCATGTATAACCACAAGAATGGTAAAATATATTCCATATATATATATATATATATATATATATATATATATCTCCAAAACCACGCTACTGTCATGTATATCTATAAAGAAGAAATTATACTATATAGATTATAGATTTAGAAATGTTGTGTTAGTATATTACTTAAATTATGGACTTTCATAAGTTAGTTGGTCAAACTGTAGTTTTGAAACAAACATCATTTTCCTTCAAAGTTGAATTTATTCTAAAACTCATGAATCATATTTACATTATGTGGTTGTAAATACCAAAGGGTAAATGTTATTTCTGTTAACAACTCAGTGGTTAGAAAATTACCAATCATGCTTTGGTTATTTGGTTAAGGAAATCTACCTTAACAAATGTAAATGAGAAAATATAAAACAAATCAGACATTTCTGAGAAAATTTTACTGTCCAAATTAACATGTAACATATTTCAAAGAAACTACATGAGAAAAAGAATGTAAATTATATCATAAATAATGTTCATCCAATCTTTGTGGAAATGATACTTCTTTGATATAGTGGGTTATACAACATTATTAAAATAATTATGCATGTCTTTTTAATTTTAATGTGGTTAGGAGACATTGCAGAATTAGGTTTCACTGTATTATTATTAGACATTATTGGACTGGAGCCGTCAGGTAGCAGTTGTGTCACACTCACCTTGTACCCAAAGCCTCATCTCCACCCATGGGACATACATGGGACTCCTGGGAGAGTGTCTGGTACTGGAAACTTGTAGATATGGGGCCTTTACCATGTGCCCATGCAGAGTATTGGGAGGGAGTCTTGCTCTTGCTCCTTCCCAGATGCAAATTATCCACTATGCTGAGCCTCCTTGACCTTCTGACTGGAAACCACACAGTTATGGCCTCATGTTCAAGTGATGACTGATGTTGTTTTGTACCTACCAGCAACAGGCTTTGCACCATGAGCTGTAATTCAAAAGGTGTGCAATTCTCTACAGCAGGTGACATGACTGTTCCCAAACTCCCATGGTCTACATTAGCATTCTTCTGCGGGGCTTGCCCTAAACAGCAGATTTTGTCTCCTATCACAAGTCCTCTGTTAGCATACATCTAGGGGATAAGATTGTCCATACAGCTGGGCCACCAGAAACACTGTGGCGTATGTCACTATATCTCCTTATAGTGTAATATATACACATTCCTCAACTTTCACTGTAGTTTATAGACAAGCCTCCATGGGGCTCAGCCCTGTGCTCAGAGCAGGGGCCAGTGCAGAGAGGCACACTGAGTCCTCAGCAGACAGTGCCCACGGGTTGCCCCTGCCCATTCCTCCTGTCTGGTGCTGGTGTCATGGCATTGGGTGAAGTGATCTGTGGAGTCTGGAATATGGTCAGGGGAAGTGGTAATCCCAGATAACCTAATGCAGCTGGTGAAGGACAAGGAGCTCTTGAGCAGCCTGTCCAAATTCTGCAGGATCTTCAGCCACTTCCAGCAGTTGACAGAGGAAGAAATTAGCAGAGTACCTAAAGACATGTACACACAATAAATGGCCATACAAAAAAGAAAAAGAGTGCAAAACTGCCTGATTATGTGGGAACTATTGTTCAGTTATGAGAGAAACTAAATGTGTCTGTAAAAGAATATTCAGATTTTTGCGACTAAAAAAATGGTGTGACCACTTTGGAAAGCAGATTGGAGATTCCTTAGAAAACTTTGAGGGAACCACCATTTGACCCAGCTTTCCCACTCCTAAGTGTATATGCAAAAGACTTAAAACCAGCACACCATAGTAATGCAGTGACATCAGTGATCATAGCAGCTGAATTCACAGTAGGTAATCCATGGAAACAACCTAGTTGCCCTTCAACAGCTGAATGTATAAACAAACTGGTACATATGCAGAGTGGAATATTACTGAGCCTTAAAGAAGAATGAAATTATAGCATTGGCAGGTAAATGGACAGAGTTTGAGGCTATCATGGAACAAAATAAGTTCCAAATATATTCTCTGATAAGTGGATCAGGTCCATAATATTCTGGGGGAGAGTCAAGGAAAGAATGAGAAATTTTGGATTGAGCAGAGGAGAGCAGGTTGAGGGGAGGGTGTGTGGGGGTGAGATGGTGGAATGAGAAAGGCATTACTACCTTTTGTATGGTATGATTTAACAAATGGAGTGACTCTGCATTATGTACAACCAGAGAAATGAAAAGCTGTGCTCTATTTGTGTAAAAAAAATTCAAAAAATTTAAATATCTAGATTTTAATTTTCTTGGTAGGAACTTTGGCCCCAGAGGATTTACAGCTAAAGAGCTTGAGACAGAAAATGGATGTAAGACAATGGCCTGAGGCAAAGGCTCAGTAAGAGATAAAGCGAAGGAGGAGCAAATAGAACAAACTGAATCGGGGGCATATACATGAAGATTCAGATGTACTAATCACTGTAGAAGATGCTCAGAATAGAGCAAAGAAAAACTAAAGACAGCAGTTATGAGCTTCTGATTCTGAATGACACCTGCAGAGGTGCCAACATGAAATCACCAACCTTGCCTTTTCTCTGGTGGCAACAGCCCAGCTGCTCCAAGGATCATACCTGGGGCTGCACCTTTTCTCTCACCAGTGACCCTGAGTACTCGTCTCCAGCTGACCCTACCATAATGCCTTTGATCAGACAAATACAGACCTCTGTCATGCCAAAAGGAACTCCTCACACTACTGCTGTGATTGTCCCTCCAGGGCCACAGGCTCGGTTGATCTACACACCCTACAAATACCTGACATGTTGGCATCAGCCACTTCAGTCCTTGAGTACCCTATTGAACTGAATGGTGTGTGACGTGCAGTGTCTACTAAAGTTCGAAGGCACAGTATGTGTCTCCATCCTTTCCAAAGGATTGTGACTGAAGGTGGAGCTGACACTGGCAACTAACCTATGAACTTCTATCTCTGAACTCTTTGCCCAATAATGACCTGTCCATCCTGCCTGCTGATCACTTAAGTGATCATTGCCTTTGCTTTCCTGTGGTCAGTGCAGCAAGATGAGGGACTTGTTTGTTCATTTGTCTTACCATCTAGGCAAACAAAATACAAATAAAACATTGTCTTCCAGCTCAGCTTTTTGTCCACCAACTCCACCCCTGTGTGGATGAAAGTGGTTCTAGAACCTGTACTGAATAATAGTAAAGTATTAGGGACCAAATGATTCCAAGCACTGATCATCTTTCAATGTCTACCCCAAGAGACTGGTAAGAAGGCTTCCATGGGAGACATATGGCCCTTGACTACACAGTGACAGAGGGAGTAACAGTGAAAGAGTTCTAGGAAACTCTTCTTCTCATAGAAAAGTCACACTCTCTCTGAATGAACTGTGTGCTGATGCAACATTCATGAACTTGGTCAGGCAAGTCTTGGTGAAGTGATTTGAAAAGTATTCAAATTTCATGTACTGTTCAGTCACTACAGTGCCCTACAAGGGCAGAAGGTGCATTTTTTAAAATACATTTCCTCTCATATCTGAAGTATACGAAGATTATGCCATGAGAGAAAAACTTATGAAGATGTTTTAAAAGTAATGCAAAGAACAAAAGTCCAAAAAATGATTTTTTAAAAAATTTCAGAGTTATTTAAGAGCTAAAATTTGAGAGTTATTGGAATAGAAGAAGGCTTAGAGGACCAAATCACACTAATATATGATCTATTCAATGAAATAATACCAGAAATATTTCCAAACATGAAGAATAAATTGGAAATCCAAATTCAAGAAGCCTACAGGATGCCAAATGTACAAAATCACAACAGAGTCACATCAAGTATAATGAAAATGCCCAACATACAGAATAAGGAGAGAATTTTAAAAGCCACGAGAAAAAGGAATAAGATTACATATAGGGGAAAACCAATTGGGATAATGGCAGATTTTTCAACCCAGACCCTGAAAGCTAGAAGATCCTGGAACAACATATATCAAGCTCTGTAAGATAATTGGTGCCAACCAAGAATCTTATATCCAGCACAATTAAGCTTTAGATTTGAAAATGAAATAGGAACCTTCCATGATAAACAAAAGTATTTATAACTGGACAACTGGTGCTACAAAACATCCTTGGCAAAAGATTTCATGAACAGGAAATGAAAAACAGCAATGAAAATCAACAGAGGGCGGTATGCAATAAAGGAAAAAACTAATCAAAGAGGAAAACCAAGTCAAGTTAAATAACAAAAATAAACAAATATGGCTGGAAATACAAACCATGTCTCAATAGTAACCCTAAATGTTAATGGCTTAAACTCAACAACAACAACAACAAAAAGACATGGGTTGCAGATTGGATAAAATAAAAGACCCAACAATATGCTGCCTGCAGGTAACTCATCTGATATGAAAAGACATATACAAACTAAAAGTAATAGGTTTGGAAAAATCATACCACTCATATGGACTGTGTAAGGAAGCAGGGGTTTCCATACTCATATGAAATAAAGTAGACTTCAAGTCAAACTTAATCAAAAGGGATAAATATGGACATTACATACTGCTCAAGGAACCCTACACCAATAAACCATAGCAATCATAAGTATATATGCCCCAAACATTGGTGCAGCTATGATCATCAAACAAACTCTTTTCAAGTTCAAGAGTCAAATTGACCACAACACAATAATCTTGGTTGACTTTAACAGACCTCTCTCACCAATGGATAGATCTTCCAAACATAAGTTGAATAAAGAAACTATAGAACTCAATAACACAATCAATAACTTAGACTTAACTGACATATATAGAATATTTCAACCTGCACCAAGTGCGAACACTTTCCTGTCAGCAGCACATGGATCCTTCTCTAAAATAGACCATATAATGTGCCACAAAGCAACTCTTAGCAAATACAAAAAGTTAGAGATACTACCATGCATTTTATTGGATGATAATGGAATGAAATTGGAAATCAACAACAAAATAAAAAACAAAAATTTCTCCATCACTTGGAGCCTAAACAATATGCTACTTAATGAACAATGGGTTCCAGAAGACATCAAGGAGGAGATTAAAAAATTCTTAGAAGTAAATGAGAACATAGACACAACATATCAAAATCTCTGGGACACTATGAAAGCAATACTAAAAGGAAAATTCATTGCATGGAATTCATTTCTTTAAAAAAAGTCAAAAAATATATGACCTCACACTACATCTCAAAGCCCTAGGAAAAGAAGAACAAATCAGTAGCAAAAGCAGAAGAAGACAAGAAATAATTAAAATTAGAGCTGGAATCAATGAAATCAAAACAAAAGGAACAATTGAAAAAATTGACAAAACAAAAAGTTGGTTCTTTGAAAAAATAAATAAAATTGATAGACCCTTAGCCACGCTAATGAAGAGAAGAGAGAGCTCAAATTACCAGCATACGTGATGAAAAAGGTAATATCACAACTGACACTACAGAAATACAGAGGGTCATTAGAAATTATTTTGAAATCTTAAACTCCAATAAAATAGAAAGCATTGAAGGCATTGACAGATTTCTTAAGTCATATGATCTGCCCAGATCAAGTCAGGAAGATATAAACAATTTAAACAGACCAATATCAAGTGAGAAAATAGAAGAGGCCATCAGAGGCTTACCAACCACGAAAAGCCCAGGACCGGATATTTACACAGGCAAGTTCTACAAGTCATTTAAAGAAGAACTAATACCAACACTCTTAAATTTATTTCAGGATATAGTAAAATAGGCAGTCATTCCAAACTCATTTTTTGACGCCAATATCACCCTGATCTCCAAACCAGGCAAAGACACATAAAAAAAGAAAATTTTAGACCAATGTATCTAATGAACATAGACGCAAACTTCTCATTAAAATTCTGGCAAATCTAATACAAAAACATATCAAAAAGTTTGTGCACTATGATCAAGTGGGATTCATCCCAGGGATGCAAGTTTGGTTCAACATACGGAAATCAAAAAATAGAACACACCACCATCAATAGACTTAGAGGTAAAAATCATATGGTCACCACAATAGACACAGAAAAAGCATTTGACAAAATACAACATCCAGTTAAGTTCAAAACACTAGAAAAACTAGGGATAACAGGAACATATCTCAATGTTTTAAAGGCTATCTATACTAATCCTCAGGCCAACATCATTCTAAACAGACAAACATTGAATGCATTCCCTCTAAAATCTGGAACAAGACAGGAATGCCCTCTCTCACCACTTCTATTCAACATAGTTCTTGAAACAATGGCCAGAGCATTTAGACAGATGAAAGAAATTAAAGGGATACACATAGGAAAAGAAGAACTTAAATTAGCACTATTTGCTGACAATATGATTCTGTACCTAGAAGACCCCAAAAACTCCACCAGAAAATTTCTAGAACTAGTCATTGAATTCATCAAAGTACCAGTATATAAAATCAAAACCCATAAATCAAAGGCATTTCTATATATCAGTGACAAATCCTCTAAGAAGGAAATGAGGAAAAGTACCCTATTCACAATTACCTGCAAAAATAATTGGGAATCAACTTAACAAAAGAGGTGAAATATCTGTATAATAAAAACTACAGAAGCCTAAAGAGAGAAATCAAAGAAGACCTTACAAGATGGAAAGATCTACCTTGTTCTTGGTTAGGCAGAATTAATATTATCAAAATGACTATACTACCAAAAGCACTATACAGGTTTAATGCATTTCTCATCAAAATTCCAATGGCATTCCTCATAGAAATAAAAAAATCAATCATGAAATTCATATGGAAAAATAAGAGACTCAGAATAGCTAAAGCAATCCTTAGCAGGATAAGTGAAGCAGGTGGCATCACTATACCAGACCTTAAAGTATACTACAGAGCAATAGTATCAAAAACAGCATGCTGTTCACACCAAATCAGTCTTGTAGACCAATGATAGAGAATAGAGGACACAGAGACTAACCCCCAAAATTACAATTATCTTATATTTTAAAAAGGTGCCAAAAACATGCACTGGAGAAAAGAGAGCATCTTCAACAAATGGTACTAGGAAAACTGGAAACCCATATGCAACAATATGAAATTAAACCCTTATCTTTTACCATGCACAAGACTCAACTCAAAATGGATCAAGAACCTAGGAATGAAACCTGAAACTCTGTGCCTAATAGAATAAAAAGTAGGCCCTAATCTTCATCATGTGGGATTAGGCCCCAACTTCCTTAATAAGACTCCTATAGCACAAAAATTAAAAGCAAGAATCAATATATAGGATAGAATCAAACTAAAAAGTTTCTTGTAAGCAAAAGAAACAATCTGTGAGGTGAGCAGAGAGCCTACATCCTGGGAGCAAATTTTTACCCCTCACACATCAGATGGAGCACTAATCTCTAGGATATATAAAGAACTCAAAAAGCTAAGTACACACACAAAAAAACTCAAATAACCCAATCAACACATGGGCCAAGGACTTGAAAAAACACTTCTCAGAAGAGGATATATAATCAATCAGCAAATATATTTAACAAATGCTCATCATCTATAGCAATTAGAGAAATGCAAATCAAAACTACTCTAAGTTTGGGCTGGGGATGTGGCTCAAGGGGTAGCGCGCTCACCTGGCATACTTGCAGCCCGGGTTCGATCCTCAGCACCACATACAAACAAAGATGTTGTGTCCCCCGAAAACTAAAAAAATATATATATTAAAATCCTCTCTCTCTCTCTCTCTCTCTCTCTCTCTCTCTCTCTCTCTCCCTCTCTCTCAAAACAACTACTCTAAGTTATTATCTCACTCCAGTCAGAATGGCAGCTATTATGAAGACAAACAACAAAAATGTTGGCAAGGATGTGGAGAAAAATCTACACTCATACATTCCTGGTTGGACTGCAAATTGGTGCAGCCAATATGGAAAGCAGTATGGAGATTCTTTGGAAATCTGGGAATGGAACCACCATTTGACTCAGGTATCCCTTCTCCTTGGACTATACCCAAAGGAATTAAAAACAGCATACAACAGGGACACAGCCACATCAATGTTTATAGCAGCACAATTCACAATAGCTAAACAGTGGAGCCAACCTAGAAGCCCTTCAGTGGATGAATGGATTAAAAAATGTTGCACAACATGGATCCTTCTCAAAAATAGATCATATATTATGTCACAGGGCAACTCTTAGACAATATGAAGGAGTAGAGATAATACCATGCATCTTATCTGATCATAATGGAATGAAACTGAAAATCAACGATAAAAGAAGGAAGGAAAAATCATGCATCACTTGGAGAATGAACAATAGGTTACTGAATGATCAATGGGTTATAGAAGACATTAAGGAGGAAATTAAAAACTTCTTAGAGTTAAATGAAAACACAGACACAACATATCGGAATCTATGGGACACATTGAAAGCAGTTCTAAGAGGAAAATTCATTGCTTGGAGCTCATTCCTTAAAAAAAGAAAAAACCAACAAATAAAGGATCTCATATTTCATCTCAAAATCCTAGAAAAAGAAGAGCAAAACAACAGCAAAAGAAGTAGAAGGCAAGAAATAATTAAAATCAGAGCTGAAATTAATGAAATCGAAAGAAAAGAAACAACTGAAAAAATTGACAAAACCAAAAGTTGGTTCTTTGAAAAAATAAATAAAATCGACAGACCCTTAGCCATGCTAACGAACAGAAGAAGAGAGAGAACCCAAATTACTAGCATACGGGATGAAAAAGGCAATATCACAACAGACACTTCAGAAATACAGAAGATAATCAGAAATTATTTTGAATCCTTATACTCCAATAAAATAGATGATAGTGAAGGCATCAATAAATTTCTTAAGTCATATGATCTGCCCAGATTGAGTCAGGAAGATATAGACGACCTAAACAGACCAATAACAATAGAGGAAATAGAAGAAACCATCAAAAGACTACCAACTAAGAAAAGCCCAGGACCGGATGGGTATACAGCAGAGTTTTACAAAACCTTTAAAGAGGAACTAACACCAATACTTTTCAAGCTATTTCAGGAAATAGAAAAAGAGGGAGAACTTCCAAATACATTCTACGAGGCCAACATCACCCTGATGCCTAAACCAGACAGAGACAGTTCAAAGAAAGAAAACTACAGACCAATATCTCTAATGAACCTAGATGCAAAAATCCTCAATAAAATTCTGGCGAATCGGATTCAAAATCATATCAAAAAAATTATACACCATGATCAAGTAGGATTCATCCCTGGGATGCAAGGCTGGTTCAATATACGGAAATCAATAAATGTTATTCACCACATCAATAGACTTAAAAATAAGAACCATATGATCATCTTGATAGATGCAGAAAAAGCATTCGACAAAGTACAGCATCCCTTTATGTTTAAAACTCTAGAAAAATTAGGGATAACAGGATCATACCTCAACATTGTAAAAGCAATCTATGATAAGCCACAGGCCAGCATCACTGTGAATGGAGACAAATTGAAGGCATTCCCTCTAAGATCTGGTACAAGACAGAGATGCCCTCTCTCACCACTTCTGTTCAACATAGTCCTCGAAACACTGGCCAGAGCAATTAGACAGACGAAAGAAATTAAAGGCATAAAAATAGGAAATGAAGAACTTAAATTATCACTATTTGCAGATGATATGATTCTATACCTAACAGACCCAAAAGGGTCTACAAAGAAACTATTAGAGCTAATAAATGAATTCAGCAAAGTGGCAGGATATAAAATCAACACGCATAAATCAAATGCATTCCTGTATATCAGCGACAAATCATCTGAAACGGAAATGAGGACAACTACTCCATTCACAATATCCCCCAAAGAAATAAAATACTTGGGAATTAACCTAACAAAAGAGGTGAAAGACCTATACAATGAAAACTACAGAACCCTAAAGAGAGATATAGAAGAAGACCTCAGAAGATGGAAAAATATTCCCTGTTCATGGATAGGCAGAACTAACATCATCAAAATGGCGATATTACGAAAAGTTCTCTATAAGTTCAATGCTATCCCAATCAAAATCCCAACAGCATTTCTTGTAGAAATAGATAAAAACAATCATGAAATTCATATGGAATAATAAAAGACCCAGAATAGCAAAAACAATGCTAAGCAGGAAGTGTGAGTCAGGCGGTATAGCGATACCAGACTTCAAACTATACTACAGAGCAATAGTAACAAAAACAGCATGGTACTGGTACCAAAACAGGCGGGTGGACCAATGGTACAGAATAGAGGACACAGTAACCAATCCACAAAACTACAAGTATCTTATATTTGATAAAGGGGCTAAAAGCATGCAATGGAGGAAGGATAGCATTTTCAACAAATGGTGCTGGGAAAACTGGAAATCCATTTGCATCAAAATGAAACTGAATCCCTTTCTCTCGCCATGCACAAAAGTTAACTCAAAATGGATCAAGGAGCTCGATATTAAATCAGAGACACGGTGTCTGATAGAAGAAAAAGTTGGCTATGATCTACATACTGTGGGGTCGGGCTCCAAATTCCTCAATAGGACACCCATTGCACAAGAGTTAACAACTAGAATCAAACTAAAAAGTTTTTTCTCAGCAAAAGAAACAATAAGAGAGATAAACAGGGAGCCTACATCCTGGGAACAAATCTTTACTCCACACACTTCAGATATAGCCCTAATATCCAGAGTATACAAAGAACTCAAAAAATTAGATAATAAGATAACAAATAACCCAATCAACAAATGGGCCAAGGACCTGAACAGACACTTCTCAGAGGAGGACATACAATCAATTAACAAGTACATGAAAAAATGCTCACCATCGCTAGCAGTCAGAGAAATGCAAATCAAAACCACCCTAAGATACCATCTCACTCCAGTAAGATTGGCAGCCATTATGAAGTCCAACAACAACAAGTGCTGGCGAGAATTCAGGGAAAAGGGTACACTTGTTCATTGTTGGTGGGACTGCAAATTGGTGCAGCCAATTTGGAAAGCAGTATGGAGATTTCTTGGAAAGCTGGGAATGGAACCACCATTTGACCCAGCTATTCCCCTTCTCGGTCTATTCCCTAAAGACCTAATAAGAGCATGCTACAGGGACACTGCTACATCGATGTTCATAGCAGCACAATTCATGATAGCAAGATTGTGGAACCAACCTAGATGCCCTTCAATAGATGAATGGATAAGAAAATGTGGCATTTATACACAATGGAGTATTACTCTGCATTAAGAAATGACAAAATCATAGAATTTGGAGGGAAATGGATGGCATTAGAGCAGATTATGCTAAGCGAAGCTAGCCAATCCTTAAAAAACAAATGCCAGGCTGGAGATGTGGCTCAAGCGGTAGCACGCCCGCCTGGCGTGCATGCGGCCCGGGTTCGATCCTCAGCACCACATACCAACAAAGATGTTGTGTCCGCTGAGAACTAAAAAAATAAATAAATAAATATTAAAAAAATTCTCTCTCTCTCTCTCTCCTCTCTCACTCTCTTTAAAAAAAAAAACCAAAACAAAAAAAAAACAAAAAACAAATGCCAAATGACTTCTTTGATATAAGGGGAGTTACCAAGGACAGTGTAGGGACGAAGAGCTTGAGAAGAAGATTAACATTAAACAGGGATGATAGGTGGGAGGGAAAGGGAGAGAAAAGGGAAATCGCATGGAATTGGAAGGTGAGCCTCAGGGTTATACACAATTACATATAAGAGGAAAGGAGGGGTAAGAGAAAAATAATACAAGTGAAGAAATGATCTACAGTAGAGGGGGTAGAGAGAGAAAAGGAGAGGGGAGGGGAGGGGAGGGGAAGGGGGATAGTAGAGAATAGGATAGACAGCAGAATACATCAGTCACTAGAATGGCAATATGTAAATCAATGGAAGTGTAACTGATGTGATGCAGCAATCGGTATACGGGGTAAAAATGGGAGTTCATAACCCACTTGAATCAAAATGTGAAATATGATATATTAAGAACTATGTAACGACCAACAATAAAAAAATGTTGCACATATACACAACAGAATTTTATTCAGCAATAAGAGAGAATAAAATCATGGCATTTGCAGGTAAATGAATGGTGTTGGAGAAGATAAAGCTAAGTGAAATTAGCCAATCCACAAAAAAAAAAAAGCCAAATGTTTTCTCGGATACAAGGAGGCTGACTCATAGTGGGGTAGGGAGGGGGAGCGTGGGTTGATTAGATGAATTCTAGATAGAAAAGAGGAGAGGGAGGTAAAGGGACGGGCAGGGGATTACAAAGGATGGTGGAATGTGATGGGCATTATTATTCAAAGTACATATATGAAGACTTGAATTGGGGGTCAACATACTTTATATGCAAGCTGAGATATGAAAAAAAATTGTGGTATATATGTGGGATAAGAATTGTAATGCAAAAAAACCCAGAAAGTAATTGTGTTAAGGCATGAATTGGTGTGAACATACTTAATATACAAAGGTATGAAAAATTGTGCTCTATATGCGTAATAAGAATTGGAATACATTCCACTGTCGCATATGTAAATATATAAAATCAATAAAAAATTTATATGCCATTCAGTCACTACAGAGCCCTTCCAAGGGCAGACGTTGCAATTTTTTAATATATGAAGTATTAGAAGATTGTGCCATGAGAGAAAAACTTAAAAAGTTTTTAAAAAGTAATGCAAAGAACAATGCTGCAACACTATTTTTTAAAAAGATGGATACTTGATTTAAAATTACTGAACCTGTATTTTATACCTCCTTATTAAAATTTTGAGAACAAGATACAATCATTCTGTGTCACATTACTAGGCAAACTGTTGAAGGACTGTTTTAAACCTCCCTATATATAAAATTATCATGAAGGATGTAAAACCCATAATTTCCTTTTTGCTGTATGCATGTAATGAAATTGTAGATAGAAGTGTACTGCATAAAAAAATGAACAAAAGCTAGACACTTTTACTATACAAGACTGCTGATGAAAAAAATGTGTGTGTGTGTGTGTGTGTGTGTGTGTGTGTGTGTGAAAGAAGATATGACAGGGACAAATGAGTTGAGGCTTTGAATTACATGATGTGTGCCACATGACCTTAATGCAAATTTGACAAATTTGATACTGAAAAAAAATTGACAATTGTTCTAATATCTGAGTAGTAAGTTTTTAAAAAGTTTTTTAAAACATGTCATCATGGACTAATTTTGGTTGTTACAGTCATTAATGTCAACCCAAAAAATTCAGAGGTAAAAATTATGTGTAATCGAAACACCAGTTGACAGACAAACTTAGAGCTTTATTCTATTCAGAGAAGGCAGATGCATTGGAAATCTTTATTTTTTGTAATACTAGAGATAATTGTATACCTGTCAAAGTTTTTACAAATATGATTTTTTTATTTCCATTCTGGACAACAGTGGTCAGCAGAATCATCAGTTGGCACCTTCATGGTGACCTCTCCATCACTTTGTCTCACTTGAACTGTTTTAATTTTATGCTCTGCACTAGTCAATTGTTTGCATTCAGCTAGTTTTCCTTTAATGTGCCACTGCTCTGTCTTTGTGTTACACATTCTGTTGTTTTGATTTATTTACAATACATGCTGTGCCTTTATGATTTTAACTTTGTTGTGTTGGCTGAATAACTTGTAATACTTAAATGCTTGAGGTCACAGTGAAAAACCATACCAGTATTTCTTTCAGCTCCATTTCAAATATATTTATTTGATACCAGTATTTCTTTCAGCTCCATTTCAAATATAATTAACCTGAATATTTTGGATGTTTATCAAAGGTTTTTTATGGGGAAATTAAATTTATGAAATAATAGATGTGTAACATATATGAGTAATGTTGGCTTTGAACAAATTTTGAAAACTTAGTTGACAAAATATTGGATCACCTGAAAAGAAGCATGAATTTTGAAATCTGAATGCCTTGGTTCTCAGTATTATCATTCTTTTTTCATATATATATATATATATATATATATATATATATATATATTTAATTAGCAATGGACCTTTATTTATTTATATGTGGTGCTGAGAATCTAACCCAGAGCCTCACATATGCTAGGCGAGTGCTCTACCATTGAGCTACAACCCAACCCCATCATTCTCTTTTAAAAAAATATTTTTAGTTGTAGATGGACTCAATGCCTTTATATATTTTGTTTATTATATGTGGTGCTTAGGATCAAACCCATGGCTTCACATGTGTGAGGTAAGTACTCTACTACTTAGCCACAACCCCAGTCCCTGTATTATCATTCTTTATTGAATTTATTTCTTATGAAAGTATATAGTTTTTAAGACATTTTTTACAGTATTATGTAACTTTTAGCATGGTTAGATTAGAGTGATGCTCATATGTTACCATAGAGCAGACATTTATATTTTGTCTAGACTTTATTATATCAGTAGTTTTCATGCACTATATGTATACAGCAACCAACCTATTTCCAATGAGAAACATGTCAGTTAATGTATTTAAAGCGATCGTTACAAGTTTGTAATGTATGTTTTCCAACTTGTTTTATATGTATGTGATATATTACAAAAAATAATGTTCTTAATTGAAAAAAGGATATAAAATGTAAAACCACAATTTTTCATAAATGAATATTGCCAATTGTTTCCCAGCCCTTTCTTATATTGGGTGTTTTGACTTGAGATTCAGTTAGCTAAGGAATGGATCAATTAATTAAACACTTATGAAATTTAGTTGGGATTTTACTTAGCTTGTAATTTAATTATTTGTTTCTTTATTGCATCCATTCACCCACATCAATAATTTAGTGAATGTCATAATACCAATCTAAAAAACAACCAAAAATGCAAACTGAGGGGTGTGGGAGGAGAGGAGCGATGGTGATGGAAGTCACCAGGTAAAAGCTTTGTGATTCAAGATCTGCCTCAGGAACATATTCTTCTTTTAGTGTGTGTGTTTTTAAAATTTGTCTTAATTGGTTAAACATGACAGTACAATGATCTTGACATATCATATTTTTTCATCAGATGGGGTACAATTTCTCATTTTTCTGAGTGTACAGGTTGCAGAATCACATTGGTCATGCAGTCATGTATATACACACAGCAATAATAATGTGTATTTTATTCTGCTGACCTTCCTTTCCCCCCTTCCCCTCCCCTCCCCTCCCATCACTTCTCTCTACCCGATCTAATGTGACACACTTCTTTTTTTTCCCCTCACATCGTCATACATGTATTCTGTATAATGATGAGGGTCTCCTTCCGTCTTCCATGAAATTCCCCTTCTCCCTCTCTTTCCCTCCCACCTCTCTTCCCTAGTGTGTTTTATTTTACAGAATGAATTTAAAAAGCAACTGTTACCAAGTAAATATAATTTAATATAAAAATTTAACATGAAGTACTAATATTAAAATCATTAAACAAAGAACATATAAATCTGCAAATTCTATACAACATAGACAGTTATGTCTTTGGAACCAAAAAACAAGCTCCTGCTCCGAGTCTTACAGGTTAATTTCAGCTGCTGTGCACTGCAGGTATCATCTCTCCTGTATCCCAGGGCCAAGATCTCTGCTCTCCCAGGTGTCTTATGGGGTCTATGAAACAGAACAAGGTAAAAAGGTCACTTGGGATGAGTTGCTGGCCACAGAGAGTGGCCAGGACCACAACTGTCCTCAGGAAATGCAAGATGAACTTGGGCCCTGATCTCTCCTGGGGTCTGGGCAGGGAGCACTGAGGCTGGTATGCTGCCCTCAGCTGAGGGTGTTGTCTGTGGGAAGAGTGTCTATGAATGTCCTCAGGAGAAAATTCCCATGGACATTCACCTTCAGAACCTTCTGAGTCTGCTTCCCTAGGGAGTGAACATGAGGCAATGGTAAGAGTTCTCTAGGACATTTGGGTGTAAAGGCTGAGTAGCGCACATCTGGGACCCTGAGGAGCAGCACCTGTGATGACACAGGGTGGAGCAAGGACCCTGGCTCCTCCAGCCCTACCCTCTGTAGCGACATTCCTCAGAGAGCTTCCTGCACTGATTTTAACCAAATTGTACCTTCCCTTGCATGGCCATGGTCACATGCAACTATGGAACCTTCAGTGCTCTAATTGGTTCTGATGGATTGCATAAAGTGCAACAAAGAAACTTAAGAAAGCAATGGAGAATGTGTGGACTGATTTGACCTCTGCTCTCCTTCCCATTCTTTCCAGACTCACATTTCCTCTTCCTAAACTGCTTTATCACCTTTGCTGCATTGAGCCCACATATTAAATCAGGAGAGGGCCCCTGGAAACAATTCATGTTAGGGGACCTAGATTCCAATTGTGTAATCTTGACCTAGGAAAGGAAGGATACATTTATGCATGCTCAGAGCCAGCAAAGGCAGGAGAACCCAGCTATTCAGTGGTCAGTAAAACAGAACCAGATTGTTTATGTCTCATGCATCAGGCAACAACTCAGTATTTCTGATGTTCCCTACAACTCAAACTCAGTGTATGGGTATGCAGTATTACTCAGCATGATTCAGTGGTGTTGCCTGTGGTAAGTAACCAGGGAAAGACTAAGAATGTTAGTGCAGAGAGATTTAACAGACATTGAAGGTCCAAGGACCTCAAAGATCTGGATGAGGAAAGCACCTTTAGAAAAGTCATAAAATATGGGAAAGATGAAACATGGAAAATCTACAGAGTCTCTACATAAGAAACAATAATTAAGAGAAACCAATAGAAAATCAATTACTTGCAGATTTCTGGTCCTCTTTTCCTCCTCCTCCTCCTCCTCTGAATCACTTTCTATGTCTTCTCTGTGGACCATGGCCTTGATGGTGATGATGTAGCCTTAGAAAAAGGAAAAGCAGAGTTAAAGTCAAGGTGAGAACTTAAGTTGCTCCTTCTCCTGGTGTTCTAGAACCCACAGTCAAAGCTCTCCATTCTTCCTCTTGTCTGCATTCCTGTCTCCTGGACTCCATCGCCTCACCTCTGCAATGAGAAATAGATCTAGCATCCAAGAGCTCTTTTCCAGTTCACATTCTGCCATTTACTTGGTAGGGATTCTGTGTCATCCTGTTCCTCCAAGAGGCAGCCACAGTCTCCCTGATTTTCTGGACTTAGGCCTCTTAAATACAAGCAAATTCAGATTTTCCTCCTAGTCCCAGGGCCTGGGAATTAGATGAAGACTGGAGGTTAGAAACATGTTCAAGGAGGAACTTCTCTCCATTCTTTTACAGGAGAACACAGTGGCCTGTTCAAGGAGCACAGAAACAATTTTCTTTAAGTCCCCCACATTTGGAAGTTTATTTTCAACCAGAAATAGACAAAACACAGAAGAGAAAGTGCTGCTCTAAAAAGAGAACATTCAGAGGGGAATTGTGACTTCTTACTCACTGCTTATCACAAGTGAGAGCTTCAATTACAGGTTTGCAAAGTGCTTCTAAAAAGTATGTCCCACTAGTTTCTTTCCATTTTGGGTCAAACCTAAAGTGCAGATCTTATTTCTTTCATGCACAATGCCAAAAAATAATCAATAATGAAAGCCAAGCTACTTGATGTTTATTAGAGGCAAATTTAGGACAGAATGGGACTTAACATGGAAGATTGTGTTTAACTGGCAAAGCAAAAATTGTCTTCTTATGAACAGGATGTCAGAAGGTCTACTAACTCTTATTTTCATGAAAATAATACATATTTCTGTTTATTTCTATTTTAGTCCCATTCCTCATTTCCCACATGAGTAGGTGAACTCAAATCTTACCATGGAACCTTTCCCATTTTGTCATACCCCAAGGGCTGTTCCTACCTGTAGGCTCTTCCTCATCACTGCTTGAATCATAATCTTTGTTCCATGTCCAACCTTTAGAGACACAGACACCATCAACAGAGTTACTTAAGACTGACTCATGCTTTCTTCTGCACAATTAAGCTTATGATGGTTGCTAGGGTTGGATGTTTTTTTTATCCCACACTGGATTGTGTGATTGAGGCTTGGTCCTCAGTATGGCCACAATGAGATTTGTGAAATCTGTGTGAGGAAGGGTCTGCTTGGAGGTGTTGAGGACATTTGACGGTATGAGACTCAGAAGGAAGAATATAGATTTCTCAAACCCTTGTTAGATCCTGTTATATAAGAAGAGCAAATGAATCAACTGGTCCCTGCTGGCTTCGTGTCTTCCCACGTGATGTCTCTCTCCTGCACCTGCATCCCTGCTGACACCACAATCATGCAATGCAGGTAAGAGGGCATTAACTAAAGCCAAGTGTCTGCCAGTGCCATGCTTTTATATCTCCAGAACTGTAAGCTAAACACACCCATCTGTATAATTTATTCAGTTTCTGGGTTTCGTTATTAGAAAGAAAAATATAGTGATACTAATATTAGTAGTCAGGATCATCCTCATCTCTGTTCTGGGTTCTCAGACCCTCTCTGAGTTCTGGGGAGTCAGAGGCCTCAAACAGGATGATGCAAACAATTGCAAACCTTCTAATGAGAGAGTGGAGCTGTAAGGAGTCAAATTTTAACTACTTTCTTCCATTGGAACATTATCCCTCTCTCCTTGAAACAGACCAAGCTGACGTGCAAACTGTGATGCCAACAGTTTCAGGAATATAAACTCACAGAATATACACTGTGCCATCATCAGAGCAGCTGCCCAGAAGAGAATGGGAATGTTCTCTGCCTTATGCATATGCGTCTACTGGCCACTTTGAAAGTTTTGTATTAAAATTAAAAAAAAATTAAAAATACTCTTCTTTTGGATGACCAAGACCTGGAGTTCAAAGATGAAGCAGACAATAATTTCCTTCCCCTGGGTTTCCTTAGACAGCAGTTTGCTAGCATGTTCTCACTCCTCATACTCCTCATTTATAAGTAGACTGTGGAGTCATGCAAAAGTGAAAAGTGCCAGGAACTCTCTGAGGGCCTGAGGAATTTATATAAACAAAGTCAACATTAAGATCCAGATGGCTCCCCTCAAAGTCAAGCACATCCCACCTAGAGCTCATAAGAAATGTGTGTGAAAAGCTTGGACACAATGCTGTCTTCTTAACTTCCCTACTGATTCTGGCCGGTCGTGGTCAGATCCCAGGTGGATACCTGGTTCATTGTAGAGCCCCACATGCTGAACAAGTGAGATCTTAGCACAGAGTTTCATTTATTAAATGATGACAGGGACTAAGATGAAGACACTCTGCCCAGGGAGGAGTTCAGGGATGAGAAGGAATGATGACCACAGTGGTTCTACCCTCACGGTGACCAGTCAGTGTCAGTATCCATGTATGTATGAATAGAAGGACCTAGACAGCATTTGAGACTGACAGTATGAAGACCTATCATATATACTGTCAATGTGATATCCTGCAGGCCACACAGGGGGCAGCAAAGACCTAAACTAAGGATCGGACACCACTGCTGTGCTGAGCTGGACCTTCACTAGAGCCCACCTTTTGCTCTGTAACTAGATGAGCTGCAGTTGTGCTGATCAGGCCCCATGAAAATCCATCCAGTTAAAACATGTTTCTACAAAGTAGTGTCTACAAAAAGACCCAATAAGGTAGTTTTCAGTGTCAGTTGGAACATGCAAAGTAAGCCCTTCCTTAGCTACAGTAACCTCTGGCCTGTGCATCTCCTCTGTCTCAGATGTCCACCAAAAGCGAGCATAGTGCATTGGTGGACCTGAGGGTCACTGTTAAGGATTGGCCCTGTCCAGAAACTTGTGCCTAGAATGGGGATTGGAAGATGAATTCCGACACCTCTCACAAAAAATGTATACGAATGTGAAAATTTTTCATGAGTGAAGTGTTGTGAACAATCACATGCAACTGACTAAATACAGGGCCTACTGACAGGTGAGGTTTGCTATTAAATGAAGTTGCTACTGGTGCAGTGACAGGAATGAAACCGAGCTTTTTCCTTATAGAGTGTCGTGAAAATTTTCTGGGTTTTGATGGGATATGTTTTGCATGTTAATTGAGGTATTGGTGTGGAATGAACTGCACACATGGAAAGTTTACAGTTTGATCTATTTACACATATACAAAATCATGATCTAATGGAGATGGCTTTTTTTGTTTAAACATGTGGACATTGGCATCTTGGCATGTATATATAGAGAGAAACAAACAAATGTGCAAAAACGAACACAAAGTCACACTCAGAATCATGTTGCATGAATGCACACAGAGACACATGTATAAAACTCTCATTGACCTAACCACATTGCTCAACTCACACAGGTGCTTCAAGGAAATGTGCAGAATGGCCATAGATATTTTTTATCAATTTAGACCACAACCCCCTCACTTCTCATTCTCAAGGAGGTAGTGGAATCACTGAGACTCTGCACTCAAAAGGAAGGAAGACTCTCCAACCCTTGGCATCATCTACATTTTGCAACAGGAAGAGAGTGAGGCCAGGATACATACCACTTATGGATCCTCTGGAATCCTCCTGTAAATACGAAAAGGAGTCACTATGAAGATCAAGCCATGCTCTGTCCTGTGTGCACAAGTCTTTTGTTTACTTGGTGACATTAGAAAATCCAATGAGAATGTGGGCAAATCAAGGGAACACAAAGCAAATGTACTCTCACCAAATGACACAAGCTTTTCTAGGGGACTTGTGTCACAGGTCTATTTTAGGTGATAATTAAGGAATTCGATGGCCAGGAGGGAAAACCACAGCCAGGCACAAAGCTTGTTATCACACAGTGTGTAGTTGATACTGTTTCTTGTTAATGTTGCCTTCAGTGAGGTCTCATTTGGCAACAGACACCCCGGTGAGAATCTGCACACTCAGAAAATTGTGTATGTCATCTCCAGGAAACCATATGATATTACAAGAGAAAGAGAAACTAAAGAGCAACACTTGGATTTCAGAGGAAGATAAGCATCCTTACCATGGCTTCTGATGAGGTCTCTCGACTCATGCTTTCTCCAGGAATGAACTCCACCATGCCATTTGCGGGAACTAGGAGGATGCAGAATAATGATTAGTATACTGATTTATTGCTTATGAATAGTTCAGGGCATTTCTTTTTTAATGTATTTTATTTTATTTTAAAGATAGAGAGAGAGAGAGGAGAGAGAGAGAGAGAGAGAGAGAGAGAGAGGAGAGAGAGAGAGAGAAAGAGAGAGAGAGAATATTTTTAATATTTATTTTTTAGTTATCGGCGGACACAACATCTTTGTTTGTATGTGGTGCTGAGCATCGAACCCGGGCCGCATGCATGCCAGGCGAGAGTGCTACCACTTGAGCCACATCCCCAGCCCCTTCAGGGCATTTCTTGATATGGACATCGGTGAAAATATACAGCAAAGATAAGAACAAGAATGAATGAGAAGCACAGTCTTTGGGTTTCCAGTAGATTGGAACCAGGTGTGGTATGTGTGTTTTGTATTTTGTACCTTTAGGGGTATGTTTGTCTCTAGAGATGACCACTGAAGCCACTTTAAAAGTATGCAAAATATTTCACATCTCTGTAGGAAATTAGTTATTACTAATATATTGTAATCACCTGGAGTGTGTTATATCGCTAAGTGATGTATACAGTTCCCTATCCCAAAGCATCACCATCAGGATAATTTCCTGAATTCTTAATGCTTCTTTCACTTACAGAGTGAAGAACCTGGATCTTTTGGCTCAGCAACATCTCTGTCTACAGAGAGGGCCTAGTAACCAAAACTTGACATTTGGGTGTCATGAAGTGGGAAGAAATTATATCAAACAAATCATGCATTAGTGTGGGTTTTTATTTTTAGAAAATGGTTGCTTGTTTTGGGCATGTTAGAAGAGAATTTCTGAGGAAGCTCCCACAGCCTCACAAACACATACACAATTATTACACACGGACATGCTCAGAGATACCGCCCCATGCTCATTCACATAAATGCACACTACCCAAAAGACAGCTGTTTCAGGATCATGGTAGATGGCCACAATCCTTCACTGGATTATCACTTTGTCACCATATCCCAATCCTCATCTCCAAACAAAATCTAAATCCAGGATAACTTTTTACATAGAAACAGGAAGGAATGTCTGACCTATCTAAATACAGAGGTTTTCCTCAGCATGTTAGGGAGTTGAGAATACTTACTTTGCTCGTTTGTTGCAGAGGCTACCTGTAGTTACAGAATGGAAGACAGTATGAGCAGAAGATCATTTGCACAAGTCTACTGTTGGCTGTGGTGACATTAGATAACTAGAAGGGGAAACAGCAGTTGGGGCAAAGGTCACAAAGTAAGGCAGAGAGGGCACTTGTGAAAAGACATGAGCTTTGCACGAGGGATTTCTCAGGTACGATTTGATGACATGCATAAAATTCTTTTTCTATCAAGGAAAAGTGCCACTGAAGAAAATGCTCACTACAATCACTTGACAATGGTTGTTGTCATATGTGAATGTCATCTTGAATCATTCTCACAGGGAATAGATGTGCAGTTGTAATTCCACCACCTATGAGTCACCTATAATGAACACTGTCATATTTTCATGAAGGAATTTGAATTAAAAGGAAGAAAACAACACTTATATCTTAGACAAAGAAGGGTCACATTACCTCAGCAATGTAATTTTGTTGGTCTTCTCCCAAATCAATGGGTACCACCTCCATTATGACTCGATAGCAATCTAGGGAAATATAGAGTAACTGTCAGTATATTGGTTTTCTGAGGAAACACTACAAGGGCTTCCTAACTGTGGACATGGGTCTAGAGTGTATGGAGATGGTTGTTTAACACACACAGGCTCAATTACTGCTGGAACATGATTGTTTCTGAATGGCAAGAGAAGGAGCATACCAGGAAACAAAAATTCAAAATAGACAAAAAAATGGAAGGAACTACAATGAGAAATTAAATATTCTACTGTTACACTAGAAGGTTTCAGCATTCCTTTATAACACTTGACAGATCCATCAGGAAGTAAAAAAAAAAAGTATACTTTTGAATCAATCACTTCTGTTATGGGTCAAATTACTTCCACACAAATACATGTTTAAGTTCCAAACATGGTTAAGTTAGAACTTAAACAGTACCTCCAAATTTTACTGGGTTTGAAATGAGAGTCATTGTGATCTTAGCAATTAAAAGTATCCTCTTTGAACAGGGTGGATCCATTCTCCAAATAGGGCATCTGTTCTCATGAAGATGGGGCACATTCATGAGAGACTAATGCCATGTGATGATGCAAGCAGGGAGTAAAGTGCTGCAGTTGAAAACCAAGCAGATCAAGGATGGCCACCAAACCAGTAACAGTTAAGAATGGGCAGGAAAAATCCTTCCTTAAAGTTTTCAGAAGTAACATGTTTCTGCTAACAGGTCAATGTGGGATTCCTAGGGAATAGAGCTCTAAGATAGTACACTTACATTACTTCAACCCAAGAAAGCTGGTACTTAGATATGGCAACCCTAGGAATTTACAAAACCATTATCACTCACATAGATCTATTTGGCATTTGTACAAATACTTCAAACAACAGTGAGACAATAATATTTGTTTTCAATTAACATGAGGTATTCATCAAGATAAAATATATTTTGGCCCAAAACATTCCTTGGCATATTGAGAAATTGTGCAAATTTGCTGTCAGGAGAAGAGAAGTTGGCAAATTGGAGGAAGGATGCACCCACGACAGTTCTTCAGTGCCAGACTTAGAAGGCAAGAAGACTGCTTCTCAGTGAGAGGGGAACTAAAGGAAGTCACCAAAACTTAATAGTGAATGGAAAAAAATCATAGAGGCATATAAAGTCAAAAACTCAAGCAAAAGAAATAATACATTACAAGACAGAAGCAAATTTAAGATAGAGAGAACCTTTATTTCTTGCAACTCCACAACCTGTAATGCAAACAGGTAGGCAAAAGAGGGGTTTCACTAAAACTCAATAGTGGACACTCAGGGAGTCTTAGAGAATCAGAAACTTGGGTACATTAAACAAAGACAAAAAAAGAAAGTACATTGGATCCAAGCTGATTGTGGCAGAAGCAGCAGCAGCAGCAGCAGGAACAGTGGCACTGCTAGATCACAGAAAGAGGGAAAATGCACAGAAACAAAATAGAAAGATTTAGTGTGAAAATCCTGAGATCAGAGAGGCAATGTTTTCTTGGCTGAAGAAGAGGCTTCCTTGCACTGTACACTGTACAAGAAGGGAGATCTGCGATTCCTGCTGTCCCCAGAGAGCAAGGCAGGAGCCACCTTGACACAGCCAAGGTGATGCTGCCACTGCAGGAGCCAGGAGCTGGGAGATCTGAGCAGGTAGGCACACATGGGCCTGAAAGGCACCTGCCACAGCACCTAGGCTTTGCCTGGCCGAGCTAGAGCAAAAAGCATGGAGAGCATTCTCCCCAGGGGAACTCAAGTCAGAGATGTGCAGGAAAGCTCTGGTCCTTTCCTCCTTGAGTCTGGTGCCTCCCAGGACCAGCTGAAGGGGGTTGAGAACTTGAAGGAGCTGGTGTAAAAATGGGCTGCTGTGAATAGCTGCCCAGACCATAAGCCCAGGAAGCGTGGCAGCAGAGTGGGTGGGGGGAAGCTGACTAGCACACCTATTGTTGGAATTAAGAACAAGATTCAGAAAATCACCTCAATAAATGTAGAAAAGTTCTTGATTAAAAAGGAGAAACAATTCATTTCAAAAATAAAGGAGAAACCTGGAATAGAAGGAACTTAGTTTCAATATTATAAAAGCCATATATGAGAAATTCAAAGCCAACATCACACTGAACAGAGATAAAAATGAACGGTCGTTCTCAAATATCAAGGACAAGAAAATAATGTCTACTTTTGCCAATTTTATTCAATATATTTTTCTGAAATAATGTTAGAAAAATCAGGCAAAAGTAGGAAATTAATAGGATACAATAAGAAAAATTCAAATTGTCCACATTACCTGGTGACATGATTCTATATTTAGAAGGCCCAAAAATTTTCACCAGAAGAATTCTAGAAGTAATAAATTTAGCAATGTAGCAGGATAAAAGATCAACACAAATAAAACAATATTGTCACTATACTCCAACATTGATGGCACTGATTTAGAATTCAAGAAAATCATTTCTTTTATAATAATGTAAAAAAGCCCCTGGGGATAAATCTACCAAATAGGATGTAAGGTCTCTACAACAAAAACTATAGAACACTGAAAAAGAAATGGAAGAAGACCTCAGAAGGGGCAAAAAAGTTCTGTGTTCTGGGATAGGCAGAATTAATATTGTCAAATTAATATTGTCAATGAATTCAATAAAATCCCCTTCAAACTACAAATGATATTCCTTACAGTGTTGAAAAACCAACCCTGAATTTCATTTGAGATGATGATGATGATAATAATAGTAATAATAATAATTATTATATTATATTATATTATTTATTATTATATAATTATTATTATTATTTGGCAAAGCAGTTCTGAGCAAGAAAAAGTAAGGTGAAAGTCAGCACAATAACCAATCTTATATTTTACTACAGAGATGAGTAGCAAAAACAGTATCTTATTGAACTGAAAATAGATATGAAGATTCTTGAATTGAATATACCACACAGAGACAAACCACCTGATACTTACATCCACCTGATACTGGACAACAGCACCAAAATATATGTTAGAGAGGACATTATGGTTTAAACAAATAGTGCTGGGAAAACTGGATAAGCATAGAAATACCAGGAAGGATGGGAGAAAGAAGGTACACTGACACAATGTTGGTGGGTTTGTAAATTATTATGACAACTCTAGAAAGCAATGTGCAGATTCCTGAAAAGCCCAAGAGTGGAACTCATAGGACTAAGCTATTACATTCCTCCCTGCTTATCCTATAGAACTACAAGTCAGCATACTATAGTGATACAATCACTTCAATGTATGTAGCATTCACCATAAATACATTGTATGATCAACCCAGATGTCCATCAACAGTTGAAACAATCAAGTGCACAAAATTAAAATGTAACTAGATCTTTACGTCCGGAGCTATAGCACTGCTGCATGACTCAAAGCACATAAATTTGTACATGTTAAATAAAAGAAGAATTGGAACTCTGAATCAATTAGAATCATTATTGCAGAATGGACACAATGACAGGATTTCCACAGTACCTTTCTTGGACTTTTTATTTGGCACAACACTGTTTGGTGGCCAGAGGCGGACTCCTCTGGAAAAAGGCCTGCGTAAGTCTTCTGGGTTTGGGGGTTTCTTCCAACATGGGAGGCAACAGCCTGGGAAATGGGATAAAACAGAGTTAGCTGTTGACAATGTGCTAGCAAGAAAACATAGGGTCATCAATAGTAATTCAAATAACAGTTCAACCAGTTTTAATTGATAAGTGATCATTGTAAATATCTGGGGGTATAATATGAGCTTTGAATTCAAGTATGCATTTATACACTAATAGCATGCCCAGAAACTTAAATATTTCTTGTATTTTTTTGTTCTGTCATTTTAAATAGCTTCACAGCCCCAGCAACTGAGCCACCAGTGGAAAGCTGACAAAACTCAAAGAGTCCATCAAACACTGGACAATCTTCTCCAACACTGAATCTCTGCATTTGCTTACTATAATCAGACATATTATCTGGTCTTACTGGTGTGGTTCTAAAAATAAAGTTTGTTTCTTTTGACAAGTGGCTCCTGAATTGTGCCCAGCCAGACTGCGGCAGGTGTTTGTAATTTGGAGATTTTATGTGACTTGCCCAGATTCACAAGAATGATGAGCAGTGGATGTGGGACAGGAATGTAGCTATTTACCTGGGACCAGAAATCCCTGAGCACTTGAGTCCTCTAGTGGATATCCTAGAACCAGGAACCCAGAACTCTTCTCAGTTCTTTTCAAATACTCCTTCCTTCAGGCCTCTTTGGCATGAGGTTTCAGTAGCAGACACCATGAGAAATGTTCAAGTTATAACCCCGGGATCCTGTCTCTTCATTACAATTACTGACTTAAAAATTATGATTTCATGCAAATGAAGCCTATCTGAAGGTCAAGGGTAGAGTCCACACTTGTAGCCATCCTCCCCCAGGGTCTTCTCACTGCCAGTTGCCTCCCAGTGAGCAGGCCTGATGAGTAGTTGACCATCTAAATCATCAGAGTTCTCTGGGGCTCACCAACTGTTTCAGAACTTGGGACATTCTAAACCAACTGCCACTTGATGGCTGTGCCAAGAATGAAGTTTCCTTGTGCTTTTCCCTCCTGGATGGCCGGTTAGTGGGGATTAATCAGGGAAACAGATACTCTGGACTGATGCTTTGGTGTTTCCATGTCAGAAGCTGGCCTGCCCCATGTCTGCAGCCTAATATTCTGAGCCATCATCTGAGCAGTCAGACAAGGCCTGGTTGAAATGTCATTTCTCCAGATGCACCAGCTCTGATCAGGCATATTCCTGCTCTGGGCTTTCCAAGCCTCTTCCTAGATCCTGCATGGCCAGGGGCCAGAGACTTATCTGCCTAGATGGAACCACCACTAACTATAACCTGTGAACCTCCACCAATGGATCCTCCCCCTGTAGACCACTGAGGCCCTCATTTCCTCCATTATCAGACATCCACTCCACTGACCTCAAGGCACTGTCCTTTTTGCCTGCTTCCCAGTAGCCCCCAAACACCTGGGATCCTGTAGTCATCAACCAATTGGAAACTTTTCCTGAAATCTCAGTCCTCTTTTCTTTTACAAATGTCTTGATTTAGACTTCTCTAACATTATTTTTAGATGTTCATATACATTGAGATGGGTTTGGTTTCTAATTGCCCTTTCATGGTATATACATATTGCCTTACTTAGCATCCATATACTATCTCTCACTTTATTTCTTCATCTCATGAAAGCAAGTTGGGTGTCCTCCTCCTGTAATTCACTTTATTTTTTTAAGAGACAGTGAGAGAGGGAGAGAGAGAGAGAGAGAGAGAGAGAGAGAGAGAGAGAGAGAGAAAGAGAATTTTTAATATTTTATTTTTTAGTTATCGGCGGACACAACATCTTTGTATGTGGTGCTGAGGATCAAACCCGGGCTGCACACATGCCAGGCGAGCGTGCTACCGCTTGAGCCACATCCCCAGCCCCCTGTAATTCACTTTAAGGACACACATGTTATTGGCATTAGGAATGGTTCATTTTTCTAAATTTAGAAAAACATTTTCAGTAACCAGGTCAATAGAACAAGCAAATATATGAATTGAGTGATAAAACAATATCACCAAATACTTAAATCTCAGGAGAGAAGATTCAGTGTTGAAGATGAAAAAATCAAGAGGAAAATATATTCGGTAAACATTAACTGCCCTTTGAAGAAACAGACTTAAAAATATCACTGACAACATACCTTCCCCACAGCAGTTTAGATTTCCCATGGCCGACCAGGAACTCAAAACCTCCCTACTCTTCTCCAACTTTAACTGACACCAACTCACCACACCAACTGAGTGGAAATGGAAGGTAAGATGTGCATCCCACATTACCATGGTGACTGGTCAACATGGAACTTTCATTGTGAGCACATGCCACATTCTGAGCTGCTACTATTATCTTAGTAAGTGTATTTTCATGTCCAAGTGTGTTGTTGAATAGTTTGTGTATTGCTTCAAAAACTGAAACCTAGACCCACATGTTAATATTTCTTGTTTATGAAAATAAGTTAAATTAGAAAAAAAGGATTTACTCCCAAAATTATTTCATTGATCAAAAAATCATGGGATGAAAGGGATGCATAGCTATAGTTTTGAGAATCAAAGAAGATTCCATTCCTGGTTTTTAATTCTAAACCTACACATGTCTCAATCTTTCTGAACCTCCAAACATTTGTAGATAGAGAAAATTAAAATGTCTTTTTGATTCAGAATGAAAATATATACAAAGTATTTTCTTTTAAGAGTTGAAGAAATTTTCAGGAAGGAGAAATTTTAAGATCACATCCCCCTTATTTTAAATTTGAAAACAAAACTATTTTCTATTTAGTAGGATTTAATCCAGACATTTGAATTAATCTTCCTCTTCCATGACTCCTGCTGTGGAATCCATTCTTTTGCTTCTCATACTACCCTGTCATCTCATACCACAAAAACTCATGGTTGAACATGCACATGGTGAGGTCTATACAAACAATGTATGCAATGCCTTTGCATTGTAAAAGCTATCTATGCTAAACCCAAGGCCAATATTATTACTAAATGAGAAAAAGAGAAAACATTCCCTCTAAGGACAGAAACAAGACAGGGATGCCCTTTTTGAAACTCTAGTCAGAGCAATCAGATGAATGAAATTAAAGTGATTTGCATTGAATAAGAACTCAAATTATCACTATTTGCTGATGACATACTTTTATATTTAGAAGATCCAAAAAATTCCTCCAGAAAGCTTCTAGGACCAATAAGTACATTCAGCAAATTAGGATATAAAATCAATACCCATTCAAATCAAATGCATTTCTATATATAAGCGATGAATCCACAGCAAGAGAAAGTAAGAAAACCTCCCCATTGACTCTATCCTCCAATAAATAGAATACTTGGGAATCAATCTAACAAAAGAGGTGCAAGACCTCTACAATGAAAACTATAAAACACTAAGGAAAAAAATTGAAAAAGATCTTAGAAGATGGAAAGATTTCTCATGCTCTTGGATAGGCAGAATTAATATAGCCAAGATGGCCATACTACCAAAACTTTTACAAAGATTTAATGCAATTCCTATTAAAATCCCAACGACATTATTTTTTTTAATTAAAAACACCAGGCAAAGGCTAATGCTCTTCCACATGGGGTCTTTCCCCTGGGGCCTCCTGACCCTCTTTTTGGCTTTGGCTTATGCTTTCCCTCAGGGAAGTCATTCCATGTGGACCTTCAGGACCTTCTTTTTGCTGGGGGCTTTTTCTATCACCCAGGTTGCATCTGCCTGGGTGGTTCTCAGGATATTCTGCCTGGCCCCAGCAACTCAGGCAACTCTGGACAAAGCAACTCTGGGAACTCTGGACACACTGGTAACTCTGGACACATTGAAGAGTCATTCCCTCCTGGCACCCCACTGGAGCCCACAAGCCAGGTGGATAGGTCACTACAGGAGGCACCTGGGGTGCAACTGCTGCCACTGCTGTGCCTGTTGCTCCTGCTGATTCTGATTCCATTACTACAGGGGCTTGTAGAGGGGTTGATTATGGGAATCCCCCTGGGTTTGGCACTGGATGGGGCACAGACATTTGCACATGGGGTTGCATTGCCTGGAGCCAAGGACATGGGTGTCCTGGCACATACAGCAAAGGTGCTGGGGCTGGCATCTGGGCCTCCAAATGTGGCATGCCCTGTGCTCCAGGTGCCACTACCTCTGCCTGCTCCTCTCCTTCCAGGGGCCATGCCACAGCACCATGCTATTGGGCTCCCATAACAGGTACAACCTTTGGGGGTAATGCTGACTTGTCAATGATGACCTCTCAGCCTGAAGTAGCCTCCCACATAGCACTTCACACTCTTCCTTCACCTGCTGCAATGCAATCTGAGTGAAGCTCAGCTGAGAAGCTCATCCTATCCAAGAGCATGAGAAATCTTTCCATCTTCTATACTCCTCACGCAGCCATTGCAGCTCAGAGGCTGAAGCCCACCAAGCCGCCTCACACTCCTCACTCCCTGCAGCTGACAGACCTGACTTCCTTGCTGATCCCCCTGCCTGGCCACCACTTGCACATGTTATCCACAAATTTCAGTTTTTCTCTTTTAGTACTGCCTGTGTTTCATATTGGTTATTCTATTGTGAAATCTAAAGCTCTTTACAAGCATTTCAGTGAATGAATGAATGATGCCCATTTCTCAATGTTTAGATTGTGATCTTAGTTTTCATTTGTATAGTAAATTGTTCATTTCCCATGAAGGATGAGGATGGAGCCAGACAGTATCAATTTGGTGGCAAAGGGTCTTTAGGTGTGTAGATATTTGAGCAGGTGAAGTCAGGTATTTAAAGCTGCAGGCGTCCACCAACTTCTGGTGGTCCTGGGGCCAACTTGGAGGTCCTGATAGGTTGATCTAGGGCATAGGAGACGGCCACCAGGGTGCTCAGGCCAGTCCCCTGTTATCTACCTGACTCTGGAGGAGGCTGACAATCTCTGGGGCTGTTTGCTGTGGTGCCACTATGGCTGGCCTGCAGCAGGGTTCAGAGAATCTTCTGGCCATATCTCTGGGCCTAGTCTCCTCTGCAGGGTCTGGCAAGGAGCAGAGGGAGAGGCCTGGGTGTGCAGAGGGGAGGACTTTAGACAGGATGCCATGGAGTGGAGACCCATGAGGTGCAGAAAGGGGTGAGAGTGGTGGGAGAGGAGAGGCCCTGCAGAGGGTGGAAAGAGCCTGAATATGCTCCAGACAAGGAGCTCCTGCAGGGAGGATCATACTCCTGCTCAGGCAGCCATTCACCTGGTTGGGGGAGCCATTCACCCAGTCTGTACCCCACACCAGCAGTCCACTGGGGGCTCCTTCACAATGCCCTTTTCATCCAAATGAAAAAACCTGCAGGACTGGGATGGCTGACCCAGCCCCTCTTAGCCTTGCTCATGATTATGTGTCTGTTTCACTGTGGAAACCTCATATCCTCCTCCCTGTCTCATGATCACTGTCATCCCATAGTGAGTGTGTTTGGTGCTGAGGACTGAGGTCATCTGTGTCAGCCAGAACACTTGTGTTCAGGAGGATGCAGGAGCAGATACTACCTAAGTAAATCTTTACTTCAGGACATTCTTGAAAAACAGAGAAACAGTTGGCTGCATTGAGCTCTCAATTATCACCCATGCAAGTTGTTTTATTATTAAAAACTGATCATCGGCTCAGTCTTTGGGGTGGGCTCCGCGGCGCAGTCCAGGTTACACGGAGGGCTCGGAGGGCAGTAGCGCCGGCCTTAGGGAGGCCGCGGCGCCAAGGTGGGGCGGTAGGCGAGTGCGGCAGGCGAAGCGGGGGCCGCCAGCGGGCCCGGGGGCGGGGAGGCCCGGGGCGGGGGTCGTCCGGGCTGCGCGGGGCCGCGGGGCGGGGTCGCCGGCCGTCGGGGTGCAGGAGGCCTGGGCCGCCGCGAGGAGCCGCCGCCGGCCACCGGGCCCCGCCGCGGGGCCGCTTGACGACGACGCTCCCGCGGGGGCCCCCCCTGAGGAGGACGCGGCGGCCGCGGGGAGGCCGCGGGAGGCCGCGGAGGATGGAGGAGCGGAAGGAGGAGGGCGAGGCGGAGATCCAGGAGCACGGGCCCGAGCACTGGTTCTCCAAGTGGGAGCGGCAGTGCCTGGCCGAGGCCGAGCAGGACGAGCAGCTGTCCCCCGAGCTGCAGGAGGAGGCGGCGGCCGCCGCGCAGCCGGAGCACAAGCAGCAGAAGCTGTGGCACCTCTTCCAGAACTCGGCCACCGCCATGGCCCAGCTCTACAAAGACCGAGTGTGTCAGCAGCCAGGACTTTCTCTCTGGGTCCCCTTCCAAAACGCAGCCACCGCCGTCACCAACCTCTACAAAGTGTGGATACCCATCAGCGAAGTTTTGATATTGGAATTCAGATTGGCTATCAGCGACGCAATAAGGATGTGCTGGCTTGGGTTAAAAAACGCAGAAGAACTATTCGTAGAGAAGATTTGATCAGCTTCCCGTGTGGAAAGGTTCCTCCACCACGAAACTCTAGAGCTCCCCCAAGACTGACTGTAGTGTCCCCTAACCGAGCTACTTCAACGGAAACTAGCTCATCTGTAGAGACTGATTTGCAACCCTTCCGGGAAGCCATAGCTCTGCATGCTAACACAGATGTTTAGGTTCAGGATTCTGAAACTGACATCCCATTATAGAAGAGACTACAACAGTGTTGCGTGGCTGAGGACTGTTAGAAGCGACCAGTGAGGGTTTCTGTCCATCCGTCTTTCAGTCCTGCTCTCTGAGGAAGCGTGCACTCTAGCAGTGTGTGGAGCACGGCGGGTTCTCATTGAATGCTTGTTGAATGTTACAGTCTGCATCTTTCAAATAACAGAACTGTTGACAGCTATTTAATAGTAAAATGTGTCTAAAAAACTGATTTGTAAAAAGACGTAAGAGATTAATGCATCAAAGCAGTCTCTTAATTGCTTAAAATCAGTTATAGTATCTCAAGGAGTCTTTAGTTAAATTTTGTCTGAAGGTTGAGATTTCTAAATTGTCTTTTCCTCACACCAGCCTCTAAGAACAAGAAAAATTAAGATAGCATTAAAATTTATTATGAAAAAGGTTAGACATTAAACACTGAAGTTTCTGGAGGTAAGACCTAACAGCTTCCAACATCAGTGGAGTAGGGTTGTTTTGAACCGGCAATAAAATTTTGTTGGCTTTTTTCTTTTTTAATTGCAGTGAAAAAGGATTCTGGGTGGCATTGCGTAAGCCAGTTCATGTAGCTAGTACTTATTTAATAGTCATCTATTGGTAGTTATGAAGCAGTTTAATATCTGAGTTCAATTTTCTCATTTTCTGACTTATTTTAATATCTTACGATATTTGAAAATTTCCAAAAAGTAAAAAAAATTCAGTATCTTGTGGTCCCACATGCAGTTAAATGTTTGCATTTTCTTTCAGTCCTTTTTCAATGTATAAATATGAAAATTACTTCATAGTTGAGATCATACTGCATATATGCTACTGTATCTTGCTTTTTTCATTTTAACGTCGTGAGCATTTTTTTCCATGGCATTAAAAACTGTCTGAAAAATGGAAAGCATTTGGGCTGTCAGCATAACTGAAAATGTTTTCTTGGTGTGATACATGTATCTTTGTAACTGGTTTGATTTAGTGTGCTTTACTTCAATAAAAATTCAGTATTACAATTTACAGATTGGGGTGGGGAGTGGCATCTACTTCAAATTACCAGAATCTTCCTAGTAGAATTCTTTTTTAAATGATTCAACTTCCTGATACATCTAAAACACTGCATTGACACTACAAGTGCTTGCCTGGCATTTCAGAACACAGCTTTGGGCACAGGGCGTGCTGCACATCTCAGTGCAGTTCTTTTCCAAGGCAAGAATGCCAGTTTCTTAGGGCTTCCAGGTAGAATGTTACCCATTTTGTTCTAGTTTGGGGGATTTCAGATCCTCCTTTCTCCAGGAGATATCACTGGTGGAGCAGATCTGCTGAGGGCCCTGAACCCGTGCCTGTGGATCAACAGTGTGCCTTCTCACCTCCAGGGCTAGCCTTCTTCACAGGGGACTGAGGCTCTGGGATCCCCATAGAGAATGTAGACGGAGCCTCAGCCCCTGGCTGGCGGACCAAGGCAGTGAGATTGACTGGGTCAGCAATTGCTCTTTCTCTGCCTGTGTGTGACAATGTGCTGGGAAACTGGAATTAAATGTAATCAATTCTGCAAACAGCATTTTCTTATTACCCTAAGCATGAACTTGGTATGACAATAATAGCTCTGTGCTACTTTTTAATAATTTGCCATGTAACTTGGATTCCTATAACCTGGACTGTAAATTTGTTTTAGTTCCAAATGGGAGTTTTCAAAGTTTGATTAAATCATCCTAATCATTTTTACCCCATTCCTGCATTAAATATTTTAAATGGATGCAGAACCTTTAAAACTGAGTTATTTATTTTGTATTATGCAATTGAGACTTTTCTGTCTAATCATGCTACTTGTTCTACTGCTTTTGTCAATTGATATTCCCATAGCCTTTTTGAAAAAGTGTGTTTTTTGGTAGAAATTAAGTTGTATGCCCTCACGACATACAGCTTAGTTTTAGTTTTGAAGCATGTTTAGATTTTCTGTACTTGTATAGGCCTAATTGTTTATGTGGCTTAGCTAAGGTTTCCTAAGCATCTTCCAGTAGCTGTCATTGGTTTGTAAAATAAAATTTGGGCTGTTTAAAATGCAAAAAAAAAAAAAACTGATCATCATATCTTTTCCCCTCATATCCTCACCAACAATTATTGTTGCTTATATTCTCTATGATTGCCATTCTGACTGGAGTGAGATGAAATCTTAGAATGTTTTGATTTACATTTCTTTAATTGCTAGAGATGTTGGATTTTTTTTTCATATATTTTTAATCAATTGTATTTCTTCTTCTGTAATGTGTCTAATTCTTTAGCTATTTATTGTTTGGGTTATTTGGTTTTGTTTGTTTGTTTTGTTTTGTTTTTCTTTTTGTGTTAAGTTTTTTTAGTTCATTAGGTGAAACCATTATGGAAAGATGTATGGAGATTCCTCAGAAAACTTGAAATGGAACTACTATTTCACCTAGCTTTCTCACTCCTTGGTTTGTACAAAAGGACATAAAATCAGCATACTTCAGTAATGCAGCCCCATCAATGTTTATATCAGGTCAATTCACAATGGCTAAACTACGGAATCAACCTAGGTTCCCTTCAACAATTGATCGATAAAAAAGATATAGCATATATACGCAATGCAATATTACTCAGCATTAGAGAAGAATGAAATTATGGCATTTGCCTGAAAATGGATGGAGCTGAAGAATATCATGCTAAGCAAAATAAGGCAAACTTTTTGATAATGTTAATTCTTTCTGTCCAAGAGCAAGGTAGATATTTCTGTATTCTAAGATCTTCTATGATTTCTTTCTTTAGGGTTCTGTAGTTTTCATTGTATAGGTCTTTTACTTTTTTCTTTGATTCCCAATTATCTTATTTTATTTTGAAGTTTATGCAAATAGGGTAGTTTTCTTCATTTCAATCTCAGAGGATTTGTCACTGGTATACAGAAGTGCCTTTGACTTATGGGTGTTGATTTTATATTCTGCTACTTTGCTGAATTCATTTACTAGTTCTAGAAGTTTTCTCGTGCAGCTTTTTGGGTCTTCTAGGTATAGGATCATATTGTCAGCTAATAGTACTAATTTAAGTTCTTTTTTTCATATACATCTCCCTTTAATTTCTTCCATCTGTCTAATTGCTCTGCCCAGTGTTTCAAGAACTATGTTGAATAGAAGAACAAGGGCCAAATGTTTTCTCTGATAAGTGGATGCTGATCTCTTAAGAGGGAGTGGGAGGAAAGAATGAAGTAACTTTGGATTGGGCAGAGGAGAGTGGAGGGGATGTGGAGCTGGGAAGGATGGTGGAATAAGACAGACATTATTACCTTGTAAACATTAATGATTTTGTTACTGGTGTGTCTCTGCACCAGGTATATCCAGAGGAATGAGAAGTTGTGCTCCATTTGTGTACAAAGTATCAAAATGTATTCTCCTGTTATATAAAACTAATTGGAACCAATTTTTAAAAATTTAATAGCACTGAAAGACTAGCCATAGATTAGGGCTAAATCCCATGATCATTCACACATTCTGGTTTCTTGATCTCTTTCATGGACCTCTCTTTGCTTTATTTGGTGCCATTTTTCCCTCCTCCTAGGGGAGTACACTATGAAATTATCTACATCCCTGTCCCAGAATGTATCTCCACAAGGACAAACATGTACTTGCTTTTGTGCTACACAATGTTTAGTTTTGATCTGATTTAGGAGGCATGTGAGCATTTCTTCTTGGGTGTAAGAATATGGAGGTCCTTGCTCTCACCTAAGTCCCATGTGCACACTTCTTAATTGTATGAGCTGTTGGACAACCTTGTCCTCAGGCACTGAGAACTGCTTTGGTCAGGTCAGCATGTGTCATGCTGTCCATGCCATCCTACAGGCTCACAATCTTTTGTTTTCTCTGCCAAGGCCAACCTGTCAAAGGAGGTCCTTTTCCTGACACACTCTGTTCAAATGCAGGGAAGAGAGTGTGAGTGTTTAATGCAGAAACCAGGTTCTCTAGAGACACTGTCCATCCAGAAAACTGTGTACTATTTGCTTCATAGTTATGGATGGAAGTGATATGACTTTCAATTTAAAATCCAAAGAATTATTATTTTTTTCTTTTTCTTTTGGTACTGCAGTTTGAACCCAGGGCTGCCTCACCCCTGAGTAACAAATTCAGCCCTTCTTTTATATTTTCATTTAGAAATAGGGTCTTTATAAGTCACTTAGGGCCTCCCTAAGTTACTGATGCTGGCTTTAAACTTGGAATCCGCCTGCCTCAGTCTCCTGGGTTGCTGGGGTTACAGGCATGCATCACCTCACCTGGCTTTAACAAACCCATTGGGATAACCCAATTTCCATTCAGTATCTCTATGCTTATTCCATAGCTTGCATGTAGTGGGAAACCAGCTGAGTGAGTGGAGACCAAGGTCATGCCCATGGCTCAGGGGGTGGTACACAGAATAACACTGGGCAGGTGTTTCCTGTCCCACATACCCTTCTGTGTCACCATGAGTCACTGCCAGCTACTCCCACTGCCATGTGCTGTGGTACAGAAGTAGTCTCATCTGTGACCTGAGTCCTGCTGGTGGTCAGGGTGTCTGGGTTTTCCATGTTGGAACCTGAAATCAGACCAAGGATAGTGTATGTCATTTGCTATCATCATAATTGACAAGTAAAGGAGCCTGGCATGGCTTCTGCTGGTACTAATGTCCATACTTATGCCCTAATTTGCCTTTAGAGCAGTGTTACTAGCTGTCTTATTGATGGCCAGATACTGAGAATGGCTGAATCAGGTCAGAGGAGGCCAAGGTGACTCCACAGAGAGAAAAGGAGAGGTGGGATTAACATTGAGAAAGACTTCCAAAGGATTTTCTGTCTGCCTAGCAAAGACTCACTTCAAGGATGCTCTTGGCTTTCTGGTAACCCCCTCCCTTCAGTGTAAGTCCAGTGTCCCATGGGCTGACTGGAGGGTGGTGTCATTGAGCATGTGAGCAGCAGCTCCTCTCTCCTGGCAGCTATAGCCCCTCAGACTCACAGCAACCAGTAAGCAAGTATGGGGCTAAAATCCTGAGGATCCTGCCCCCCAAAGGCAGAGCCATGCTGAGCTGAGAGCCAGATCCAGATTGATCCCAGAACCCTGGGCTCCATGGGTCGGTCCCTTGAGGAAGAACTTGTGCAGTAACAGAGAAGCCCGAGAAGCAGGGGCGTGCAGACCATGGTGGAGGTTCCCTGAGTCTGCATCCTGAGGCCTCGGCTGGGCTGGCTTCTCAAGTCTTTTGTTCCAATCTAAGAGATTGCTGTCCATCAGGCAAATTATCCTTAGCTCCAGGCTGATTCTGGAGAAGATTTTTGATAACCAGCACTTATCCACAGGGGACAGGGAGAGGAAGGGACAGCCCTTCACACTCACCCTCAGCCCCTAGGATGATTCTTCATGATGTAGTCTCCTAGCTTCTGTTGACAAATGCTGCCCAGACTGTGACTTCTTAGATGGACTCTGTGCTCAGGAGGGCCTGGAGGTCATTGGGATTATCAAGAGATTGATGCACATGCAGGTAGGAGGACACCTGCATGACCCAGGTGCTCTTTGTTCCAGTGCAACAGGCTCTTATAAGAAATATTCATGATAGTTTTTTTGTATAACAGTATTCTGAAACAGAGGTCATATAAATGTGTATTACCATCTGAAGCAAGGTAGATACATTTTTATAAAGAATACTTCTGAGTAGTTATCCTGGGGTCTGATCTTCAGAGAACAGTGGGTGAGATCAACATCTTTTTGGCTAGGAGAATGGCAACCAGCATGTTTTTTTCTCTTGGTTGATATTTTTCTATCTTTTCTCCCCTGCACCCCCTGCAATTTATCTATACTCCCCTCTTCTTCACTATGTAATACTATAGTAATGTTGCAATCTTTAGTAATTAATTTCTCAACAAATTCCAGGTCATTACTATGATCTTATACTTGGGTTAGAGGAACTGTGAAAAACAGTTTTAACTAGTTTTTGTTTCTCATAAGGTTGATTAGTATATGGTTTGTTCTGAAGTGCTTGTATAAACAGGGTTTAGTGTTTATACCACTCTCTCATGTGATACTGATGCTGAGAAGAGAAGAGGACACACATTGAGTGTAGTAAGTATGAACTACTGGATATTCCCCCAACCAGGTTCTCTTAAGAGAAAGTAGCTCATGAAATAGTCCCTTGTATAAAAGTAGAAGCAATAATCATCCCAGAAGATGAATAGACATGTAAGTGAAAAAGTAAAGTATCAAACAATCTCCAAATAGCCCACAACACTGATCAACAACTGATCCCATTGACATCACAGTTAAGGAAATGATGAAGAAAGAATTTAGAAAGTTTGTACTTAAAATGTTCAGTGACCTAAAAAATTTAAGGAATAAACTAGAGATAAAATACAGGAAGTGAATGATCATTTCAATAAAAAGAGAGATTCTTAAAAAGAACCAAATGGAAATCCTGGAAATTAAGGACTCAATAAATCATTTTTGAAGGCAGAATGTCAGGCTTTGAAGATAAAGTATATAATACTGAACATAGAGTCAAAAATAAAGAAAAGATATTAAGTAACCCTGACCAATATTGAAGAAATCTGAGATAACATTAAGAGACCAAATCTAAGAATCATTGGTGTTTTTCAAAATACAAACTAAAGCAGTGCACAATTTTTTCAATGAAATGCTCAGAAAATTTCCCAAACCTTAGGAACAAGGAGAAAATTCAGACTTCAGTCACCCAAAAGGAGCTAGGGGAGGACTGGGGCCCACGAAACTCGTGATAAAGTGGTGGCAATGTCCAGGAGCAGGTGGCAGCAGCAATGGGGCCTTGCTCAGAGCAGAGTGCCCTGGGTGTTAGTCTGCCCTTGGTTCCCTGGAAGAGGACCAGTGACCAGAGTGAGAATGGCAACAGCAACAGAAGCAGATGCTCAAATGCTTCTCTGTATTTTTTAGCCTAAGACAGGGGAGTCCAGGCCATGTGGCCAAAGTAGCTGGATGGGGTCCACTGCACAAGATGGGAATTCTCTAAACCAGGATATGGAGGCTATTCACTAATCAGGGTAACAATATTATCACTGTAGGTTTGGACAATGCGGGGGAAACTAGCATCTATTAAAAACTTCTTTTTTTAATTTCAAAATTATAGGTTCTCCTTAAAAATTTTCAAGGAGAAAATTATAGTACATTAAAAAAGGTACTTAACTCTCACAATATTAATGTAAACCATAGTTTCTTGAAACATTTGAAGACATCATAGAAAATATGTTCTTAACAGCAGATGAGGTAGAGAGGGAAGATGGGAGGGGAGGGGAGTGGGGATAATAGGGGATAGGAAAGGTAGCAGAATACAACAGTCACTAATATGGCATTATGTAAAAATGTGAATGTGTAACCGA
This sequence comes from Spermophilus citellus, assembly GCF_964194105.1. Lineage (NCBI taxonomy): Eukaryota > Metazoa > Chordata > Mammalia > Rodentia > Sciuridae > Spermophilus > Spermophilus citellus. The sequence goes on from NC_138184.1 coordinate 75,723,202, forward strand.
TGTGATCCTGCAATTTGTATTTGGGGTAAAAATGGGAGTTCATAACCCACGTGAATCAAATGTATGAAAGATGATCTGTCATGAGCTTTGTAATGTTTTGAACAACCGATAAAAAAGATAATAATAATAATAAAGATAAAGATGAGTAATATTAGTAAGATTAGTAAAGATTAATAAAGATAGTAATACTAAAGATAGTAACACTCAATGCTCATAAAAGAGACGATTGTTTTAAAAGTTCACAATGATCTAAAAACAAAGAAGTTTTCAATCTGGAAATTTCAATAGATTCTTTGCCAGTCTATTTGTTCAGAGATTTTATATGTAGAAAAGAAATTGAAGAATGTCATATAAATTTATCTTTATATGAAATAAGTAGAATATGATGTTTGTTAATATACAGATCAAGGCCAGTTGTGGTAGCACATGCCTGTAATTCCAACAACTTGGGAAATTGAGGCAGGAGGATTCCAAATTTGCAGCCATCTGAACAGCTTAGAGAGACTCTGTCTTGAAATGAAAAACAAAGAAAAGACTTGGGGTGCCGGCCATTGTGATGCACACCTATCATCCCAGCAGGTCAGGAGGCTGAAGGAGGAGGATTCCAATTTAAAAACCAGCCTCAGCAACTTAGTGAGTCCCTGAGCAGCTAACTCAGTGAGACCCTGTCTCTAAATAAAATACAAAATAAGATAAGGCTGTGTGCCGCAGTCTGGCTGGGCACAAATCACGAGCCACTGAAGCAGGAACAAACTTTATTTCTGAACTCTACCAGCACACTCCACCCACACTTTCCGGGGGAACTCTCCTGAATCCCACCTATGCGGCTCCTCCAGGAACCACCAACCGGAAATCCCTCCTCTGGCACTTCCCCAACCAATGGGAACTCTCCATAGGGGAGCACTCCAAAGTAGCAGGCCAAGGCGGACAGCAGGGGTCTAATATACACAGCTTAACATAACCATTATCATGTCAATGGCCTGCTGGCCACCTCTCAACCACTCCCTTCTGGCAAAAATGCCAGGGGCTCTCAGCAGCTGTGGCTATGACTCAGTGGTTAAGTGGCTCTGGGTTCAAGTCCCAGTACCAAAATAAAAAGAAATAAAAGGGACAGGGTGTGTAGTTTTGTGGTAGAGCACCTTTGGGTTGAGTCTCCAGTACCATGAAAAAATAAAATAAAAATGTAGTTCATCATCCTCACCCCCTGTGCTGTGTGTTTTACCACCACTTTCACAACCTTGTTCCCACTTTAAATACATCCTTTCTTACCCTTCTTCAAATCCCAATTATCCTTCAGCTCAAATCCCACCTACCCTGTAAAAACAAACTTTGTTGATTGCTCTAAACAGAAGGGATCTCTCTCCTCTGATTCATGTAGCAAGCAGTTCGGCAGAGAAACGGATGTCACCTTTTTGATGTCTCTTTTATTGTTCTATGTAATGGTCACTTGAGCCTGATAGGGGACAGAGAGATGTGAGTGGTGGGAACATGAGTGAATGGAATGATTCTATAAAATGTGCCCACTGTGCCAAGCCCACGTGCTTTCACCTTTGGAAAGCAACTTAGCTGCCACCCTGTCTGGCTTAGGTTGACGGGACATGTTAGCATTCCTCAGCAAACTACCTCCGCAGGAGAGACACAGGCCCCGAAATGCTGATAAGAAGAGTATGAGTTACCCCGAATGGTTCAGGGCTAAGGGGGAGTTTGAACCCCTACACAGATCAGATCCTGGAACTCGGGGACATAAGGAAAATTCCCCCTAACCATAAAATCTGTAGAACAAGTGCCAATCAGAACCAGTCAGACTTTCAGGGACTTGAAAGTCTGAGGTCATCTTGCAAAAGTCAAGGGTGGGCCTGGGTGGGACTACCTGGAAACGTCCCTGGGATCCCCAATAAAACTGGAGAGCACGAGAAATGTGCTGTCCCTCTCCTTTCTGAGAGGACCCACTCTTTCCCTTGAGAGGGTCCCCTTTTCCTTTCTTTAAACTTATCCTGTTTCTCTGAGCGACATGACTGGAACCTTCTGACTTGACTGCAAGGATCAGGGTGTGAGGGGGGTCCTGGTGCTGCCTCAGTTTCCTGGAAGCCTCCAGCCCTGTAAAAACCTTTTTTTTTTTTTTTAAGTAGTAGGGATTGACCGCAGGGGTGCTCTACCTCTTACCTACATCCCAGCCCTTTTTTATTTTGAGACAGGGTCTCACTAAGTTGTCCAGGTTGGCTCAAACTTGTAATCCTCCTGCCTCAGCCTCTCAAGACCCTGGGATCACAGGCGTGGGCCACTGTGACTGGCTTAAGCCTTTTCTTAGAATTAATTTTTGAAGCTTGTCTCTCCAGCTGGATTGTGAACTCCCTAAAGGTAGGCACTTGCATACCCCTAGCATCTTTGCAGCTTCTCTTGCACCTTGCATAATAGCTTGTACATAATAGGTGCTCAATAAACACGTTTCATTTAGAGTCTCCCCAAAGTGAGTAAATAATCCCAACAGATAGGCTTCAACTTGAAGTTACTGTTCAGTTCTGCAGGTCAGAAGTCTCACTGGGCTAAATTCAAAATGTGTACGTGGCTGTATTCCTCTTAGAGCCTTGAGAGGAAAATCTGTTTTCTTCCATCCTCAGACTTCCAGAAACTCTTTGCATTCACTAGCTCATGGTCCTTTCCTCTTTCCAAATCCCTCTTCCTTTCTGATGTCACCCTCCTGCTTCCCTCTTAACAGGACCATTGTGATTACAGTGGCTCCATCTGGATAATCCAAGATAATCTCCCATCTCAAGATTCTTAATCCCATTTACAAAGTCCTTTTACCATGTAAGATCATTCCCACAGGTTTTGGGGATGGGGCATGGACATTTCCTTTGGGAACCATTACTCTGCCTACCATACCCTCTGGCCTCCTATACAGAAATAATGACTAGTCATAACTTAGTGTGGTCTTTAGGTTCTTTTTATAAAATTGCTATATTGCATATGCTGTTTGTGATCTGCTTTTTACCCTTCCACTATTCTGTATAGGAAATAAATATTTCCTTTAAATATTCTTCAAAATCATGCATTTTAATATCTTTATAGTATTTAACCCATTGATTTATTATAACCTGTTTAAAAATGCTATTATTAGAATTTAGGCATTTTGAAATTATTGGCTGGTTGTTGTGATTAACATATGTCTACATAAATCTTTGTAATTATAATAAATTTTTAAAAGTGAAAAAAAGAAAATATGTTCTTACTGACAAACGGATATTAGTTTTTCAATATTTTTATAATTTCATTAGCTTTGCTCTATGTCAAGGAAAGTCTTTTTTGTGTGTGATTAAAGATGTGGAAAATATCTAATCAATTTCCTTCAGATAAATATTTTTTAGTTTATATGATAAATATGGAAGACAAGTGCCAGTTTTCAATCATCATTCTCTATTGTCTGAGCTTCCATTTCACTTCTTCTCTTTTTGGCTGTGGTGTCAAAATATGGTTACAGGAAAAGATTAGCTTTAAAATGGTCACACTGCATAAGAAGTATAATAGTCACTTGGTCACATTGCATAAGAAGAAGACCACAGAAGCCATAAGTGTGATTTAACAATATTTGACACATTTTAACTCAAAAAGAGTAGAAAAAGGAAACAAGAATCGGTACAACTCAAGTAGTGTTTGCCATTTTTTTTTAATTTAACATTCAAAGTTTGCTTAAATATCATCTTTTCAGCGTGGTATTCAGTGACTTCTTGATTTTTAATTGCTAATTCTCATCTATTTCCTGGGGAAATATCTGGTAGACAAACTGAAAAACAATGAAAAAAAAAAGCAGACTTTTAAAAATAATAAAAATAGTGGAAAGGAAGAGTTTACATTGATATGAAGGGGGAAAGCATACTTCAATAGTGATATCCACCTTTAATAATTTTATATGAATAAAATTGTACATATATCCTCCACAGTAAGAAGTAAGGTAGGAGAGATAGTGATTAATGATGTATATTTCCTAATGTGGGATATTGGTGGCCAAGAATCTCTTTATTCTTCCTGGAATACTTATACTAACACTGACTTCATAATAGAATTAATGAAAGTGTCAAACTACCAAAGATCAATGAAATTTTTGGTCCTTTAAAAAGATAAGACTGATATACTCTTAGCCAAATTAACTAAAAAGAAAGAGAAAGAAGAGTCAAATCAACAAAATCATAGATGAAAAAGGAGATATCACCACAGACAATTCTGAAATTCAGAGGATCATTAGAAACTGTTGTGAAAACTTATATCAATACATTAGAAAATCTAGAATATATTGCCAAATGCTGAGACACATATGACTGACCCAAAATGAATCATGAGTATCTAGAAAATTTGAACAGACCAAGATCAAGCAATATAATTGAAGCGGCAATTAAAGCCTTCTAACAAAGAAAACCTAGGACCAGGTGGATTCTCAGCTGAGTTCTGTGAGACTTTTAAAAAAGAACTAATGCCATTTCTCCTCAAAATTTTCCATGAAATAGAAAACGAAGGAACACTGTCAAACTCACTCTATAAGCCAGTGTCACCCTGAAACCAAAACCAGACAAAGACGTATGAGACCAATATTCCTGATGAAAATTGATGTGAGAAAGGCTTGGGAGGCAGAGTCTGGGATGTCTCCGAAAGCTCCGGCTGGCACTCCAGTTTAACTTTCTCAGCTCTGTTTCCTCTCTCTCTTCAGTTTCATAGCCCTGAAACAGATTGTGCCTTTCTTTCTCGTTATCCTCCTTTACCAGCTGCATCCGCCTTTCCATACGTTCAATCCGAGCAAGGAGCGTGTCTCTCTCTGACTTCAGCTCCTCGATCTCCTTTTCCTTGGCCTGCAGCTGCTGCTGTTCGATGAGGTCCAATTGCAGCAGGAGGATCTGTTTGAGGCAGGCGGCCTGACTGGAGGCTCCCGAGCCGCCGCCACCCCCGAGAGGGCTCTTCCTCATACTCTTCCATCTGCCCTCGCTGGCCGCCAGGGTCCCGGCGGTGGCGGTGGGCGCGAGGGGTGGCGGCCCGGGCAGAGGTAGTGGTGGGGGTCCCGCCGGGTCCGAAGCGGTGGCAGCTGGGGGAGCCGCCCCATCCTTGTCCCCAGCCCAGGGCGTAGGCTCTTTGGCCGCCGCCACGAGAGAGCCCGTCTGAATGGGCAGCACCGCCTGATACTTGGGCCGGGGGCTGCAGCCAGCGCCGGCTGCGGCTGGCTCCCCCCCAGTGCCGGCTTGTTTGGTGGCCGGGGGCGGACAGGGCAAGGGCACCGAACCGCCCCAGCTCTCTTCCTGCTGCCCGGGGGCCGCCCCGGCCGGGAGTAACAAGCCCCGGCCCTTGCCGCCGCAGCCGGCCGGGGAAGGCGCGGGGCTCCCGCCCTGGGAGGAGGCCAGCGGGGGTCCCGGCTCCTGGAGCTTACGGTGCCGGGGGAGGAAGTGGGCTTCGGCCGCCCCGGGCTCGTCCTCCGGCCCGCCCAGCGCCGCAGCCCGCTCGTAGTCCAGTCGCTGCTCAGGGTTGCCGCCGGCAGGGGCCGCGGCCGCCTTGAACACTGCGGATCTCCTGGTCCTAGTGGTCCGGAGCAGCGCCGGGGACCAAGACGGAGGAGGGGGTGGGGAAGGGGCGAGGTGCGGGGGGTCGAGGACGGAGGAGGGGGAGGGGAGTTTGGCGGGCTCGCCTCAGCAGCGCGGCAGCAGGCCCCTGCTAGCGCGGCTCCGCCGAGGCTCGGGCGCCATCCCGCCGGCGTGCGGAGAAGTGGAGGCCGCAGCTGAGGCCCGCCGCCGACCCATAGGGGCCTCGCCGCCGCCTCTGCTGCCGCCGCCGCCTTCGCCTCAGAGGCAGGAGCTCGCACCCAGCCGCCCCCGAGCTCATCCCCGGAGCTCGCTTCGGCCCCCCCTGGCCCGGCCGGGCCCGCCTCGTCTCCCACCCCACACCCCCCTTCCCCGCCCCGGAGCTCGCCCCAGAGCTCGCCTCAGCCGCCCCGAGCCTCCATCCCCCCCTCCTCCTCAGGAGGGGGTGGGAGGGATGGGTCCGCCCAAAGCCCTCCTACTCCTGGAGGGGGTCTGCTGCCTCCCCCGGGGGTCTCCGCAGCTCCGAGTCCCCCTCCCCCACAGTCACCCCCGGCGCCTCAGCGTTTCCGTTTAAAAAAACGGAGCCGCTGGTAGCCGCCGCAGCCGCCGCCGCCGCCGACCGGAGGATGTCCTTATGTCACATCACTTCTCAAGTATTCCTTAGCTGGGCTTTATCCTTTTAGCTGAGCTCTTGGTGGTGGGGTAGAGATTTAGGGAGGGTGGGGGGAGGGGTGGAAATGTGTGCTTCCTTTGGCTGGCAAATGTCTAAATCTTGAAACAGATGCACCTAATGAGCTTCTCCATTCACTTTGTAAAAATACATTTGTATGTGTACCATCTTGGTCCCTTCCCCTGCCTCCGTTTTGTTAGAAAAATTTCAGGACAGCACTCCCAGGCCACTTTGGTCTCAGTGTCCGATCCCTGTTAACTATCTGGAAGAAAAATAGAGACAAGACTTCTGGTCTTAAATATATAGGAATTGCCTTTCCTTAGTCTTCAGGACTATTGTGTGAAAACAAGTAGGGGCCTAATCTCCTAGAAGGTAGGGGCTTTTATCCATGAAGAGAATATGTCTCCAGATTATTAGCACTTTTAGAGGAGAAGCCAAGGTATGTAGGGTGTGTGGCCGGCCCATCAGTGGAGCATGAGAGAGAACGGGACACCATTGTGGGAAGAGAAGAAAAGTTCCTCAGGGGCCTCCCACTGCTAAAGCTTTTTTGTGAAATGTTGATCTGTGCTCCCTGGGTTTGACTTTGAAAGAATTATTCCGGCAGCACATGTAGTATTCTTGGATGATCTTGCTGCTCTTATTTCTCTCTCTCTCTCTCTCTCTCTCTCTCTCTCTCTCTGTGTGTGTGTGTGTGTGTCTGTCTGTCTGTCTATGGGTTTTCATTTGTAATTCCATCTGCTTAGGAGAGTGGGCTCTCTGTAAGGGAACCTGCTTCATTGCAGTAAGGATGTAGAGAGAAATAGGACTTACTCCACTAGGGGCTCTCATCTCACATCACACCTTAAGGAAAAGGAGATTTCTAGAAAAATTGGGCCAGATTTTCTTTGTTCTCCATTATTTTAATGTGGCAAGCTGTTTAGTAGTCCTTTTCTGACCTGTTATGTTCCTTTATAATGTGCCCCAAAGGAAAAAATACCCCAATCAGTGTCTCTTTACTTTGTTCCCTGATCCCTCTCAGTTTCTTCTTGATTTCAGCATTTGTCAGATTCCTAATTTTAGGGGTGGATTAGGAAATTTAACCTTTATATTTCTGCCCTACACAGGGGACTCCTCAGATATTGAACTTTTGCTTGACTGAGAGGAATCCATGAGGTGCTATCTGGCCAGGCTTAAGTGGATTCTGTTTCCTTGGTTCTCCCTTTCTCTGAGGGCCTCTTATTTTATTGTCCCCTCTTCTAGATAATTCTCCTTTGATTTGAGTACTTTGAGGTTCCTTGACAAGGAGGTTGGAGCAAAGTTCCAAGGGTGAAATTACAGTGTGTTAAGAGTGAGGGGAAAATTTGTCTTATTTTTCCCTACATGGGATACAACACTGTGAAATTCAATCTTCAACTGAAGGCCCTGCAATTCACCTAAAACATAGTTTTTTGTTTCCTTCTTTAACGAGGTTTAAACTAGCGTTAATAAATTAAAAAGAGAAATTGCTTGTCTGTCCACTTCAGCTTTGTTTTATGCCCATTTCATATTGTTGTCTGTGTTGTAATTCATACTTTTGATACCATTTCTGATGTGTAAAATTGGTTGTCTTGTAAATATCTTATAAAGAGTTCAATTGTAAATAAACTATTGTGGCTGTTAAAAAAAAAAAGAAAATTGATGTGAAAATCCAAAATAACAAACTGACATGCCACATTTAAAATCACTTAGGAAGATAGTACAACATGATCAAGTGTATTTTATCCAAGGAATGTAAGGGTGGTTCAACATATGCAAATCAATAAATGCCATTCACCACATGAATTATATGATTATTAAGTATAAGAATCATGTGATTATCCCAAGTGATGCAAGAAAACTATACAAAAAAGTCCATCACCCATTCATGTTGAAAACACTGGAGAAACCCTAGTGTTTAAAACACTAGGAATGGAAGGAAATTATTACAATACTGTGAAGGCTATATATGACAAATTCAAGGCCTACATCATACTTACGGATAAAAACTGAAAACATTTCCTCTAAAATCAATAACAAGACAGGGTATCCACTTTCATCACTACTATACACTATAGTCCTTGAAACTATCACCAGAACAATCCGGCAAAAGAAGGAAATTAAAGGGATACAAATAGGAAAACAAGTCAAGTTATCTCTATTTGCTGTTGATGGGATCCTATATTTAGAAGTCCCAAAAAACTCCACCAGAAAACTTCTAAAGTTGATAAACAAATTCAACAAAGTAGCAGGGTAAAAGGTCAACTTACATAAATTAATTGCTTTCCTCTTCTCCAGTAGTGCATCTGCAGAGAGAGAAATCAGGAAAAGTATCTCATTCACAATAGCCTCACAAATACTTGGAAATAGAAACTGGGGTTAGTAGCTCAGTGGTGGAGCGCTAACCTAGCATGAATGAGGCACTGGGTTCGATCCTCAGCACCAAATTCAAATACATAAAATGTATTCATTTACAACAAAAATTATTTTTAAAATACTTGGGAATAAATCTTATCCCAGCTAGCCAACCAACTTATACTGCAGACCTGCCAATTTACATATATCTCTGATGCCCAGGTACAAGCAGTGTCAGAGAATAGATAATTTGGTAAGACATTGACATCAAACTTCATATACTACAAAAATGACACTCAATATTAGCTTGACAATTTGCAAGAATTTTTTGTCTTACATTCATGCAAATTTGTTAATTATATCATGAAAATATACATTAAAGAACTTTATTGTTAATCTATATACCTGAAAGCAACTTCAATCACTCCTTGAAGGCCATACAAGCTCAGTAGCTGAAAACCAGTCAAACCCCAGTGTTTGGAACCCTGAGATTGGTGGGGGCGGGGTGGGCAGCCTGTTCAGGGCATGTCTGCGACGAGCGCCATCTGGAGGAAACCAGCCGCCACAGCGCTTTCAGTAGCTAGGAGCAGCAAGGCTGAGATGCCTAGGGCCAAGCAGGCAATCCAGCAACACTGTTGCCTCCCACTAACCCCTTCTCAGCTACACAAGGGCTGCAGGGGAGGCTTGGGCAGCCTCCGTGAGAGTAAGAAAAATGCAAGTGCAGTTCTCTGCCTGGCTTTTGAGCTAATCATTAAAGAAATTTTGAGTTTTTCTAAGGCAGATGGGATCCTACTAAAGAACTTATTCTGGTACCTGTTGCTGAACTAGGAAATCTGGACTGGGAATTAGCTGTGCTAGGTGATCCTTGTCAAGGATAGGAATTAAGTGTTTTTGTTGTTGTTGTTGTTTTAGGCTCTTTTATCTCAACCTTGTTCTGAACAGATGTTCTAAAATCAATAAACATACACTTTATTCCTGGATCTACCTGTTTAGCAATAATGGGAGATCAGAAGATCAGATGCCACCCATTTTTTCCCTGATATTGACCCCCACAGTCTTCCTCCTGATTCTAAATTTTGTTTGACAGCAGAAGATTTTCAGGAGATTTATTCATAATGCAGTAGGTGGCACTATATTGCTACCTGTTTCTGCATAGGCACAGCTCACAATGTAATTGACTGTATTGATACAATATGAAACACATTCAAGCCAGGTGAATTTTGATAAATCTTGGTTCTCTGCTGCACCACTTTGAAAATTTGGCAAAGAATTTTCCATAGAATTGAGCTATGAGGATATAAACAATGTTGTTCTGCAAAATAGATTCCAGGTACAGGTGGACAAAGAATCCGTACTGTCAACATAGACTGTGAAGGATTTCTCTATGATGAAATACTATTATGAATTTGTCTTATTTGTAGTTCATAAGCCACAATAATGGTTTTAGGTTATATCACTCAGAAAAGTTTAATAATAACAAATTCTGAGATAAACAACTCAAAATCAACTATCAGTGATTACCAGACATCAAATCAGTGGTGCCTTCTTATTCCTAAAACTATGTAGAAATAGTGTATATTCACTTTAAGTTACCAATTCTTTTGTTCCTAAATAAATTATGCAATGCAGATTTCCATTGCACAAGTAAAAATGGAGGAAATAACCTTCATATATACTTTTTCACTGAAGCCCACATTGTCTTTCAGTTGGAAAAAAACTAATCTCCAGTGTCTTCATGAAACTGTCTGTCACAAGTCTGCCATTGTAATGACTGATTGTATTGAAGTCTATAATAATCTCCTTTGTATTATTTTATATGCATTTCATATGCTATTTTTGGAAGTTTAAGATTCCGTTACATTCAACATGTGGAATTGTCATTTTATTTGCTTTCTTCCTGAGCAATCTATATATAAAATATAAATTTATTCATTTTTATTCCAAATTAATTGATTGTATTTTTTCTGGTTCACCTGAATTTAGAGAAGAATCAGCTATTTAATTTGTATGAAATATTAAAGTTAATCAGTAAAATATAATTGGGTAATTAAGTCTTTTATGCACATTAAAGAGAACACTTTATGAAAGCAAACTCATCATGGATCACTTTGAAATGATCTCAACATTCTAAGTATGGCACAAAAGTCTTTTTAAAAGTAGCACTGCAAGAGTGGAAAATAAACATCTGCCCATTCGAAATGTATGATTTCAAACTAAAAGTGAATACACTTTGTCCAGTGTGATGTTTACAATAATGTATTTTTTTAAATTTTTGGATTACCAGGATCATTTGAAAGGAAGCACTTTTTTAGTTAATCATATACTAGTAAAAACTGTCATAATGTTATTAATGTGGAAAATCTTGACCATGAAATTCCGGGGTCAATTATCCCCTGTGGTGTGTCCTTAAGCAGAAGGCATTCATGTCATTTCACATTAACACAATTTGTTCCTTGAGAGATGGAGCTTAAAAATTACATATGCTGCCATAAATTACTACCTTTAGCAGATCTTTATTAGGGGGAGTTTTTCTTTCTCTCTCTTTCTTCCTTTCTTCTTTTTTATTTTAATGTTTGTAATTCTGTTTTCAATCTCTTGGAGAGCAAAGATGAATAATGTTTTAACCTTTACTTGAGAAAAGAAAGAACTTTTATTGAATATATTTATAGACGATTATGATTGCTTTAAATTATCTGTTTGGCAGTTGGATTAGAGGGACTTAATGTGCAGGTAACATAAGTGTCATGGTTTTTATAAGAAAATTAATTGTGAATCATTAGATCTGAGGGCGGGTTCTGCATAGAGTGAGGGAGCACTTTGATCTTTATTCCTGGTATGCAGGGTAGGGTTCCAGGAAGCTAATTTGACTTGTCAATTTAGAGAAATCTGAAACCTGAGGTTTTTCAAAACAAAATAAAACTATGATATTTTTATGTCCCTCAGTACTTGGCAGGCATATATTTGGTAGAAATTCTTATCACTTATTTGAAAAAAACTTGAAATTAACTGCAAAATGGAAAAAAACAAAATTATTTTAAAGAAAAAATAAGGAGCATATATATTTAAAAACATCCTTTGAATAGCAAGGAATGCATGCTGGTTTTGAATAATTTTAAAAATGCCTTTTATTTGCTCACTAGTGTTTTCTCAACTTGTATCAAACCAAAAGATCTTTTTCTCACAAAGTCAAAAACAGATCAAAACTGATGGATTGTTTGTGTTACCTATTTTTTTTTTTTACTATCAGGTTTTATCCTTTAATAATGTTACCTACATGTTCGAATTATAGAATAAATTTTAGTTAACTCCAAAGTTAGATATTTTATTTGTTTTAATTTCTCACTCATGAGTGTTGATTTTAAATGTTCTATAAATATTTGCATCACTTTTTTTCTTGTAGCTTTTCAGTTAAGATATTCTAAACTCAAAAATGTGGTATCAATGAATAATAGAAGAGTCATTGGAGGACTTACTTAATTCTGTATTTCTTAAGTTTAGTCCTAGCTGCTAAACTATGTAAGCCTTAACATTTCTTTCTTAAATTAGCTCTAACCACAAATGAATAATTTTCAAAATGATCAGGTGTTGATTTAGGGGTGGCAGGACCATTCTGTCCTGGTATTTTCTAGGCTGGGGCATAGGCGCAAAAGACAACCTGACCAAAAGGAAAATCAGGGGCAGACATCTGTTCAGTGATCATGATCCCTGGATTCTAAGGGTGGTGATTCTCCACTCCTTGGCCCAAGTGAATAGGTCAGAGGACATAACTTATTAAGGCTGTGTTAACCATGTTTATACTTACTGCATAGGTAAGTTCCTCCTCCCAGAATATGGATGTCACAGCAGCATCAAGTCTTGTGAGGCAACTAGAGAAATTGCACACTCATCACAGAGTGGACAAGACAAAGAAGTGGGCTATAGGTCTTCTTGTACACATCCTGGGGATGGCTCTAGAACTAGGACCAGGTCCCTGTAACTAAAACCATCTACTCACGACATAGGGACCCTCTTCTAGCCTATGCACATAATAAAACCATCACTGCTCTTGTGTGCATCTGAGTGTGTGCATATATGTATATGTGTGCGCCGTTATAAAGTGTGTGCCCAGCTGTGCCTCCCATACTGGCCTCATGCCCTTCCCTGACCCTAGATGACCTGTACAAATCCTGCTACAACAAAAGCAATACCTATGTTTAGCATAATTTTCTTAGTTTGAAAGAAATGTTCTCAGTTATCCTGTCAATAGAGTCTCCTTGGGCCTTAACTATATCTACATGTATGGCTTTCTAATTTTGTTTTCAAATGAAATGATTTAATAACAGAAAGGGTCTCATTAATTGAAAAAAGGCTCACCTAGATCTCAGCGAGTGAGATGATTCTTGGAGTCCTGACCTTCCTCTAGAAAAATGTGGAAAATGGGATCAAGAAATAGTTGTTTTTATGTGTGGTGGGAGAACACTTCCCCCATAGAGATGGGAAGGAAGTCCCCAGTTTGAAGAAAGGACACACTGAGTTGATGGGGAAGTCCTCCATTCTGCACTGCAAATGTGCCTGGTGGAGTAAAATAGTTGTAGCAGAGGTTATAATGAGGAGGAGGGAGAAGATGGTGATGGTGATGGTGGTGGTGATATACACACAGTTGGACTGCTGTGCCAGAGCTACAGCTGTTCTGATGACATTGCTACTACTGCTATTGGAGCAGAGGAAAGCATCAGTCTTGATTCCTGCATAAAATGTGAAGGTGGGAAATGCACCAAAATGTGTCACAAAAATTTCTGTAGCCCTGGACACATTAAAGAATAGCTATAGTTTATTCAATAGGCCTCACTTTCTATTAAAACAGAAGGCTGAGAGATAGATTTTCATACTAAGACTCAGTTACAGGAAATACACCAGTGTCACTCCATGCACAGGACAGAATCTGCCTTTCTGTGCTGTGCAGGACAGGGTGCAGCTGGCACAGTGAGGCAGCACTCCTGTCCACATTATTGCAGGTGACAGAGGCCTTTGGTGTCATCTAGAAGGAATGGCAAGCTCTTGGTCTCCTCCATCAACAGATAGCAGCAGAGGTACTGCTCCAGGTCAGAGGATAGAGTTGCCCAGGAGAGACAAAGAGGAGGTCAGAGTAGGGGTTCAGAACAGAAGATTAAGAGTCAGGCATTGAACTGGAAGTCAGGACAGTCCATCCTATGCCCTGGGCTACTGTAACCTGAGTCTGAGAGCCGAATCTTTGGGTCTCTCCAGGACATTTAAAGAAGCCCAGGACATAGAACAAGACTTACCTAAGAAAGGCACTGGAAGAACCTGGCCTCAGGTATCAGCCTGAGTAGATTTTGTAGGGCTGAGAAATCACACGAGAAACAAAGCTGAGGTGCAGGTACCTTAGAAGGGATCTCTGGAAGGTAGGTGTATAAATATCCCTTAAGCAAAGAGGATCCTTTCACTTAAGCAAGTTCAGGCCCATGATCATACCTGAGGCCCTGAGGCAAATAAGATTTTAGAGCACTCTTCAGAGTCTCCTCAAGGAGGCTGTGCATGCTCCATCCAGGGAAGGGCCCCAAGCATCCTGTTACTGAACATGATCAAAGAGCCTTAAGGGATGATGTGAGTGGCCATGGAAGGAGAGGCCAGAGATGAGTGGGAAGGCATCTCTGCCAGTTCAGCAGCAGGCTTCCTGACTGTGCCTTCAGAGCCAAAAACATCTGGATCTCCTGCTCGATGCTGTCATAATTGTCCACAGAGCTGCTGTTCCCTTTAGATGGGAAGGCACATTGAGGGAGCAGAAGAGTGTGCTCACAGATGCAGGCCCATTGCTACCCTCCACGGGTGGTCTTGAAAATAACCCGGATTGCTTCAGTGCACATCAGCTCAGCAGAAGTGTCTGCCCCCCCAAGGTCACTTCCATAGGCTCCCTCCTGGTGGTGGTGCTTCCTGGAGATGCAGCAGCTGTGGCATCCTTTGGTGGCTTGGAAAGGTGGTAAGAGTCCAGGCCCCTTGGGATGAGGTCTGTGTCCCTGGGGACTGCTGAGTTCCTCTTGCTGGGTGTTCTCCTGGGAGCTTCAGGGAAGGTACTTTTCAGTGAGGTTCCCAGGCTGCTGGCAACTTTCAGCCCCTTCTTGCTGAGCTGGGCTCTTGGTGGCAGATTTCTGCTGGCCTCCTTCCTGGTTTTCTCCAACTGACACAGCTGGATGGCCTCTTGGATGCCATCATCACTGCTGGAGTCAGAGACCTTGGCTGGGGGTCCAGGGTCCTGGAGCTGCTGCCCCTCCCGTCAGCCCCCCAGTTCCTATTGCCCACACCCCTGCTCTGTGCCGCCTGGGGCTTGGGGACAGCAGGCCTTGTGCTGCCCAGGTTCTCGGCTCTGTGGTAACCTTAGGCCTGAGGCTGCTGGGTGCTGTGCTCATCTTTGCTGACCTGAAAGTTCATGGAAGACAAACTCCTAACAGGCTCCATCAGACTGTGGCTGGCAGCACCATGACAGTGTGGATTGGGCAGAATTTTCATTTGACTTTGTTTTCTTCTCCACAGACCTGACACACTTTTGGTTTTCATGTTGTCTTTTCTCATTCAGAAATAGTTCTGTTTCTGCCTGGATGCTCTGCTCAAAGGAGTCGTCGCTGCTCACCCTGACTGGGGAGGCTGAGCCCTGTTTCCTACCATCCTCCATGGGGCTGCCAAGAACATCGCCTGATGGTGGGGTAAGTTTTGGGGGACACAGGGCGTGCAGGGTGCCACTGTGTGGAGGGTCTGTTTGGCCTCTGCTGTCCCCCCTGCAGCCCTGCCAGGCTGGGCCCCATTGGGCATGGGCTATTGTTCTAAGGAGAGCAAGAACCCGAATCCTTGTACATAGCCCTGCACAAATGAACACTAACATGATGTTTTTATTTAACAGATGTGTCCTGGTAAATATGATTTTTGTAGCTTTTTGTAAATTAGTTATACTGCTGTAAAAAATAGTTTTGGAAAATGTTGTCTTTTGATTTTGGAGGGTGTTCCTAACTGAAGCTTTCTGTGGTCCACTCAGGAGCCATTGCTGGACATGCAGTTTGGTTCTTAACTTCACAGTGAGGGTCACCCTGGCTGGAACTCTGGTCAGTTGGTAGTTCAGATGCTCAAGTCTGAGGAGGCAGTGGCCGCCTTCTGGGAAGCACTAAAATGCCCTAGTGTCTGTCAGAAGCTCCCAGAACAATGCTTTTAATAAAAGACACAATGGTCCCTAGCAGCCAGAGCAGTTCCTCTTAAAATTGTAATCACAGCCTTGGATTAGTCAAATGTTTCTAAGCACAGTGACTAGGAAGCAAACTGACCAGCCAGTGTGTACCTCTTGAGACCCCATTGAGACAGTGGCTCTCTCTGCATCCCAGTCCTTCTGTGTCCAGTCTCCTGCAGTCACTAGGTGATTCTAACATCTACAAAAACCTCTTTTTGTAGGAGAGCTGCTGTTGTCCTCTTTTGATCATGATTCTAAGAGATCACAATGCATGTGCATTTTAACTGTCTTTTTCTTGATTTGTGCACACAAGTGAATAAGTACAGCAATTAGGTGGTTTGTTCCACAGACAACTTGGCCAGAGCTCAGTGCTGGGGACAAGCCTTGCATACCTCCATATCTACCATTCAGGAGCTGCAGCCCAGTCAGGGCTCTGAACATTGACAGAGCCAGTGCTGTCAATGTCTTCTGCAGCCCACCTCCTGGGACAGAAGGGTGCTGGTTGTAGGCCATGGCCTCTGGTCCCCTGAGTCAAGGCCAGGTGTTGCTGCCTTGGTTTTCTTACCTTCTGCCCTGTGGTACTAAGTTATCCATGGTCACTGAGGGAACAGGGTGCACTGGCCACTGATGTCCTCCAGTCACCCCATGTTCTACAACTCTGATTCAGCGGTGAGGCAGAGTCTACCATGTATCCAGAGGATGTTGTTGGTATTCTAATGTGGATGTGAGTCTTGTACACCTCCTGTACCCCTGGGTATAAACAGAAACCCAATTCTGTACCCAAGTGCAGACCCCCACCCACAGTGAGCATCAGCTAGGTTAAGCTGCAGTCCTGAGTATCCCAATGTGCCTGTGATAGCTTCCTTGTGGTGCATTCACTCAATTAAGTGCTTATGAGAAAAACATGTAATCCATGTTCTTTTATTTAATTTTTTGAAGTGTACTTTTAACTCTTAGAAACAAAAATCTGCTTGTTTTTCCATAAGCGCTTTTTAAAAAAATGAATAAATCAAACATCACACATACAAAAAAAAAAAAAAAGGATCACAAACAGGCCACTTTTGTTGATTAAAATCTGGAGTATTTCTGCTGCTAGACTCTAAGCAGCCAAAGGGCACAGATCTTGCCACCCTCCCAGGCCCTGAGCCACCCAGGATTTACTTGGGCCAGTGCCTCCACAGGCAGTGGGATGAACTGGCTGAGTATTCACCATATATATACCCTTACTGAGCCCACATGTGTTTCCTTGTTTAGTCAAAGTAATTATCATCAGTCTACAGACATGGATCTCATCTACTTCTGGTTAATACTCTGGTCATGAGGCTTCTTTGGTTTCATGACATTATCCCTCTGATTAGAGGGATGCCTCACTACCCACCCTCAAGAGCTTAGCTCTGTGCAACCTCAATGCTGACATAATTCCCAGAAACCATGGGGACTCGGTGCATTCCTTAGGAAAGTCCAGTTTTTGGCACTTGGACTATATTATGTACAACACTGAAGCAATGGGAGGGGAAAATAAGAAATTCCCAGTGACAGTTGACAGTCTACTGTGGTAAGGAGGCTCCCAAAGAGAGGAACAGACACCACCTATGAAATTACACTAGATAATGTGAAGAATCAACAAAAGCAGGAGATTGCTTAATAAAGAAAATGCCAGTTATTAACTCATTTCAAAAATAGAATGAAATGTAGCAGTGTCACATTGCAACAAAATCGCAATCAGTGGACACAAGTTAATGGGGTGATCCAGAGTGTAGGAGGACAAGGTGGGTTTTCTGCTGAGTAAGATTTTACCAGTGGTCTCAGCTACCCAGCTCCATCCTGGGTAGGCTCCAGGAAGATCAACAGCCTTACTGAGCTGGGCCTAGGGCATATGATAGCCCAGTAGGGTCAGCACAGCAGTCATGGGTCAATTCCTGGAAGGAACTTCTGACCTGGGTCCCTGGAGACTAAGGCTGATTCTATGCCTAAAAGAGCAGATGGAGGAAGTTGGGGCTCCAACACTCCCCCTTTGCCTTCTCTTGAACCCCAATGCTCACAAGAAGGCTCCCCAGTAGTCCTGACAGCTGCTCCATGAGAGGAGCAAGTTTGCATTATCACCAAATGCTAGCTGCTCCCAGAATCATGAGGGAGCATAAGATGATTTGAGGGGACCAGGTGTGCTCTGGACATCAGGTATTTGAGCTCTGGGAAATTTCCAACTTGGCCTGGATCCCCATCCTACTTCCATCTTTCTCTGCACAGATGACATGGTGAGTCCTGTCTCTAGTCTCACCCTTTACAGGGCCCTCAATAGAACCCACCCCAGACCCTGACTTAGCCCAGGCAGAGCCTCAGGATGGAATGTTGGAATGGGACCTTTATCCTCAGGCACCTTCTTGTCTCCCTCTTACAGGCTCTGTGTCTGTCTTTGAGCTGACACAGGACACAGCTGGCCTTGGTGTCAGTTGCTCTGGGACAGATGGCCACCAGAGTCAGCTCTGGAGACAGCCTTGCTAATGAATATGCTGGGCACTGGTACCCGCAGAAGCAGAAGCCAGGTCTGAATCCTATGTGGATCATCAAGCTCTTGGTGTCCACAGCTTCTTTGGTGTAAGCAGAGGCAGCACTGCCCATGGGACCCAGGTCCCTATGTTGTAGAGCTAATTCTCCTGGTGGTGGAGCCAGTGTTTGTCAGCCTCGCCTTCAGAGTTCAACTTCTCCTCCCAGGCAACAACCAGCAGGTTCCAACATCTCCTGCTCCATGCTAGGCCTGCAGAACAAGGAGGGCACCAACAGACACAACAGGGGTGCACAGGGGCGACTGGCCCTGTCACTGCCACCTGTTCCTCCAGAGAATGCCCCCTAGAGGCTCAAACAACAGAACCCAGAAGAGCTGAAGTCCCCAGTTCTCTGTGATCATGACTTGAACTGATTTCTTCCACCACACTCTTCTGCCATGATGTTCACGCTTGCCTCAAGACCTAAGGAATGGAGTCAATTGTTTATGGATTGTGACATGGGAAACCTTTGAGAATCCAAATATATTTTTTATCTTCTAAATATTGGGGTCTTTTTCTTTATTCTTTTTTCTTTTCTTTTTTTAACAGTAGAATGCATTTTGACAGATTGTACACAAATTGAGCACCACTTCTTCCTCTGGCACTACATGTGGCAGAGTCCCTCCAGTAGTGTAATCATACATGTATGCAGGGTAATAATGTTTGTCTCATTCTACTGTCCTTCCCATCCCCACAGCCCCACTTCTCCCCTCAGTTCCCTCAACACAAACCAAAGTGCCTTTCTGATTCTACCTGATCCTCCCAGCCCCATTATGGATCAGCAACTGCTTATCAGAGAAAACTTTCAGCTTTTGGATTTTGGGGATTGGCTTATTTCACTTAGCATGATATTCTCTAGTTCCATCTATTTACCTGCAAATGCCATAATTTCATTCTTCTTTTAGGTTGAATAATATTCTATAGTGTATATGTACCACATTTTCTTTCTCCATTCATCTGTTGAAGGGCATCTAGGTGGTTCCACAGTTTAGCTATTGTGAATTGAGCCACAATAAGCCTTGATGTGTCTGCAACACTCTGGTATGCTGATTTTAAGTCCATTGGGTATAAACTGAGGAGTGGGATAGCTGGGTGCCTCTAGTCCAAGTTTTCTGAGGTATCTTCATACTGCTTCACATAGTGGCTGGAACAATTTGCAGTCTCACCAGCAATATATGAATGTAAATTTTTCCCCACATCCTTCATGACACTTGTTATTGCCTGTATTTTTGATACATTACCATTCTGGAGTGAGATGACATCTTATAGTAGTTTTGATTTGCATTTCTTTCATTGTTAGAGATGATGAACATTTTTTCCAATGTATGTCGATTGGTTCTATTTCTTCTTCCATGAAGTGTCTATTCAGTTCCTTAGCCCATTTATTGATTGTGTTATTTGGCTTTTGGTGTTCAGGTTTTTAAGTTCTTCATATATCCTAGAGATTAGTGCTCTATCTGAGGTTTGTGTGGTAAAGACTTTTTCCCATTCTGTAGAATCTCTCATCACTTTATTGTTTGTTTCCTTTGCTGAGAAGAAGTTTTTAGTGTCTGTCCATCCCATTATTGATACTTGATTTTACTTCTTGCACTTTAGAAGTCTTGTTCAGGAAGTCAGGTCCTGAGCCAATGTGATGAAGATTTGAGTGAACTTTTTCTTCTATTGGGTGCATGGTCTCAGTTCTACTGTCAGTCTTTGATCCACTTTCAGTTGATTTTTGTGCAGGTGAAAGATAGTGGTTGGATGTAATTTTGCTACATATGTATTTCCAGTTTTTCCAGCATCATATATTGAAGAGGCTATGTTTTCTCCAATGTATATTTTTGGCACCATTGTCTACTATGAGATAAGCATATCTATGTGGGTTCATCTGTGTGTTTTGTATTTTTGTGTTATTGTTCCACATGTGTCCTTTGGTACCAACACCATGCTGTTTTTGTTACTATTGCTCCATAGTATAGTTTAAGTTCTGGTATTGTGATGCCTTCTGCTTCATTCTTCTTGGCTGCGAATTGCTTTGTCTATTCTAGGCCTCTTATTTTTCCAAATGAGCTTTGTGGTTTCTTTTTCTAGTTATATGAAGACTGTCATTCATTGGTAGAGATATAATGCAAATCAAAAGTCCTCATTCCCATCAGAATGGCAGCCATCAAGATTATAAACAACAATAAGAGTTGGCCAGAATGTAGGGGAAAAGGCACACTCACACATTGCTTGTGGGGCTGTAATTTGGTGTAGCCAATCTAGAAGTCAGTATGGAGGTTTCATGGAAACTTGCAACATAACCACCATTTGACCATGCTATCCCACTCTTTGGCTTAGATGAAAAACAGCTTACTACAAGAACACAGACACATCAATGTTTATAGCAGCACAATTTATAATAGCTAAATTGTGGAACCAAACCAGATGCCCTTCAGTAGATGAATACACAGAGAAACTTTTATATATATACACAATGGAATATTACTCAGAACTAAAAGAGAATAAAATAATAGCATTTATAAATAAATGGTTGGAGTAGGAGAATATAATTTTAAGTGAAGTAAGCCAGTTCCAAAATACCAAAGGCCAAATTCTTTCTTTGATATGAGGATGCTGATTCATAATGATGATAGCAGGGCATGGGAGGAATGGAGGAACTTTAGATAGAGCAATGGGAAGGGAGTGGAATGGAGAGGGCATGGGGGTACAAATGATGGTGGAATGAAGTTAGACATCATTACCCTAAGTACATATATGAAGACATGAATGGTGTGAAAATACTTTTTGTACAACCAGAGATTTGAAAAATGGTGCTCTCTACGTCTAATATGAAATGAATTGCATTCTGCCATCATATATAACAAATTAAAATAAATAAATATTTTAATAGAAAAGTGAATAAATAAACAGGGGGAGGACATCCACCTTGTTTGCATGAAATTAAGAAATAAAGCCCACAGCAGCCACGGCAGTGGAATTTGGTGAGCATGCCAGTGGCTTTCTCCACAAGGAGGTGGTCTGATTCATTAACAGTGAAGCTCTCCTGAACAGTGGTGGCCCAGAGTTCTAAATGGCCTTTTGCTCTTATCCCTGGAACAAGGTAGAGGAGCGGCTTCGCACTGTGGTGGTGGACTCTCAGGTGCCTCGAGACCTGAAAAGGGAATGCACTTGAAGTGCCCTTGCCTTGGGCATGTGAGCGGTGGCCAGGCAGCGGGAGCAGCAGGGGCGTCGTGCCTGTCTGCTGCAGGATCAACTGGAGGAGGGTGAGGCGTCTTGCTGGGCTTTGGCCTCTGAGCTGCAGCGGCTGTATGAGGACCGTGATGATGCTACTACTCAGCTGCACTTCACTCAGGTTGTCTTGCAACAGGCAATGGATGAGCGTGAAGTGCTATGTGAGAGGCTACTTCAGGCTGAGAGGTCAGCCTTGGCAGATCCATTGCCCTCAAAGTTTGTACCTGTTATGGGAGCCCAACAGCATGGTGCTGTGGCATGGTCCCTGGAAGGAGAGGAACAGGCAGAGGTGGAAGTGCCTGGAGCACAGGGCATGCCACATTTGGAGGCCCAGATGCCAGCCCCAGCACCTTTGCTTTATGTGCCAGGACACCCATGTCCTTGGCTCCAGGCAATGCAACCCCATGTGCAAATGTCTGTGCCCCATCCAGTGCCAATCCCAGGGGGATTCCCATAATCAACCCCTCTACAAGCCCCTGTAGTAATGGAATCAGAATCAGCAGGAGCAACAGGCACAGCAGTGGCAGCAGTTGCACCCCAGGTGCCTCCTGTAGTGACCTATCCACCTGGCTTGTGGGCTCCAGTAG
Source organism: Spermophilus citellus (assembly GCF_964194105.1). Lineage (NCBI taxonomy): Eukaryota > Metazoa > Chordata > Mammalia > Rodentia > Sciuridae > Spermophilus > Spermophilus citellus. The sequence goes on from NC_138184.1 coordinate 75,745,332, forward strand.
GGTGCCAGGACGGAATGACTCTTCAATGTGTCCAGAGTTACCGGTGTGTCCAGAGTTGCCTGAGTTGCTGGGGCCAGGCAGAATATCCTGAGAACCACCCAGGCAGATGCAACCTGGGTGATAGAAAAAGCCCCCAGCAAAAAGAAGGTCCTGAAGGTCCACATGGAATGACTTCCCTGAGGGAAAGCATAAGCCAAAGCCAAAAAGAGGGTCAGGAGGCCCCAGGGGAAAGACCCCATGTGGAAGAGCATTAGCCTTTGCCTGGTGTTTTTAATTAAAAAAAAAAATGTTGTTGGGATTTTAATAGGAATTGCATTAAATCTTTGTAAAAGTTTTGGTAGTATGGCCATCTTGGCTATATTAATTGTGCCTATCCAAGAGCATGAGAAATCTTTCCATCTTCTAAGATCTTTTTCAATTTTTTTCCTTAGTGTTCTATAGTTTTCATTGTAGAGGTCTTGCACCTCTTTTGTTAGATTGATTCCCAAGTATTCTATTTATTGGAGGATAGAGTCAATGGGGAGGTTTTCTTACTTTCTCTTGCTGTGGATTCATCGCTTATATATGGAAATGCATTTGATTTGAATGGGTATTGATTTTATATCCTAATTTGCTGAATGTACTTATTGGTCCTAGAAGCTTTCTGGAGGAATTTTTTGGATCTTCTAAATATAAAAGTATGTCATCAGCAAATAGTGATAATTTGAGTTCTTATTCAATGCAAATCACTTTAATTTCATTCATCTGTCTGATTGCTCTGACTAGAGTTTCAAAAAGGGCATCCCTGTCTTGTTTCTGTCCTTAGAGGGAATGTTTTCTCTTTTTCTCATTTAGTAATAATATTGGCCTTGGGTTTAGCATAGATAGCTTTTACAATGCAAAGGCATTGCATACATTGTTTGTATAGACCTCACCATGTGCATGTTCAACCATGAGTTTTTGTGGTATGAGATGACAGGGTAGTATGAGAAGCAAAAGAATGGATTCCACAGCAGGAGTCATGGAAGAGGAAGATTAATTCAAATGACTGGATTAAATCCTACTAAATAGAACATAGTTTTGTTTTCAAATTTAAAATAAGGGGGATGTGATCTTAAAATTTCTCCTTCCTGAAAATTTCTTCAACTCTTAAAAGAAAATACTTTGTTTATATTTTCATTCTGAATCAAAAAGACATTTTAATTTTCTCTATCGACAAATGTTTGGAGGTTCAGAAAGACTGAGACATGTGTAGGTTTAGAATTAAAAACCAGGAATGGAATCTTCTTTGATTCTCAAAACTATAGCTATGCATCCCTTTCATCCCATGATTTTTTGATCAATGAAATAATTTTGGGAGTAAATCCTTTTTTTCTAATTTAACTTATTTTCATAAACAAGAAATATTAACATGTGGGTCTAGGTTTCAGTTTTTGAAGCAATACACAAACTATTCAACAACACACTTGGACATGAAAATACACTTACTAAGGTAATAGTAGCAGCTCAGAATGTGGCATGTGCTCACAATGAAAGTTCCATGTTGACCAGTCACCATGGTAATGTGGGATGCACATCTTACCTTCCATTTCCACTCAGTTGGTGTGGTGAGTTGGTGTCAGTTAAAGTTGGAGAAGAGTAGGGAGGTTTTGAGTTCCTGGTCGGCCATGGGAAATCTAAACTGCTGTGGGGAAGGTATGTTGTCAGTGATATTTTTAAGTCTGTTTCTTCAAAGGGCAGTTAATGTTTACCGAATATATTTTCCTCTTGATTTTTTCATCTTCAACACTGAATCTTCTCTCCTGAGATTTAAGTATTTGGTGATATTGTTTTATCACTCAATTCATATATTTGCTTGTTCTATTGACCTGGTTACTGAAAATGTTTTTCTAAATTTAGAAAAATGAACCATTCCTAATGCCAATAACATGTGTGTCCTTAAAGTGAATTACAGGGGGCTGGGGATGTGGCTCAAGAGGTAGCATGGCATGTGTGCGGCCCGGGTTTGATCCTCAGCACCACATACAAACAAAGATGTTGTGTCCGCCGATAACTAAAAAATAAAATATTAAAAATTCTCTCTCTCTCTCTCCCCCTCTCCCTCTCTCACTCTCTCTTAAAAAAAATAAAGTGAATTACAGGAGGAGGACACCCAACCTACTTTCATGAGATGAAGAAATAAAGTGAGAGATAGTATATGGATGCTAAGTAAGGCAATATATATATACCATGAAAGGGCAATTAGAAACCAAACCCATCTCAATGTATATGAACATCTAAAAATAATGTTAGAGAAGTCTAAATCAAGACATTTGTAAAAGAAAAGAGGACTGAGATTTCAGGAAAAGTTTCCAATTGGTTGATGACTACAGGATCCCAGGTGTTTGGGGGCTACTGGGAAGCAGGCAAAAAGGACAGTGCCTTGAGGTCAGTGGAGTGGATGTCTGATAATGGAGGAAATGAGGGCCTCAGTGGTCTACAGGGGGAGGATCCATTGGTGGAGGTTCACAGGTTATAGTTAGTGGTGGTTCCATCTAGGCAGATAAGTCTCTGGCCCCTGGCCATGCAGGATCTAGGAAGAGGCTTGGAAAGCCCAGAGCAGGAATATGCCTGATCAGAGCTGGTGCATCTGGAGAAATGACATTTCAACCAGGCCTTGTCTGACTGCTCAGATGATGGCTCAGAATATTAGGCTGCAGACATGGGGCAGGCCAGCTTCTGACATGGAAACACCAAAGCATCAGTCCAGAGTATCTGTTTCCCTGATTAATCCCCACTAACCGGCCATCCAGGAGGGAAAAGCACAAGGAAACTTCATTCTTGGCACAGCCATCAAGTGGCAGTTGGTTTAGAATGTCCCAAGTTCTGAAACAGTTGGTGAGCCCCAGAGAACTCTGATGATTTAGATGGTCAACTACTCATCAGGCCTGCTCACTGGGAGGCAACTGGCAGTGAGAAGACCCTGGGGGAGGATGGCTACAAGTGTGGACTCTACCCTTGACCTTCAGATAGGCTTCATTTGCATGAAATCATAATTTTTAAGTCAGTAATTGTAATGAAGAGACAGGAACCCGGGGTTATAACTTGAACATTTCTCATGGTGTCTGCTACTGAAACCTCATGCCAAAGAGGCCTGAAGGAAGGAGTATTTGAAAAGAACTGAGAAGAGTTCTGGGTTCCTGGTTCTAGGATATCCACTAGAGGACTCAAGTGCTCAGGGATTTCTGGTCCCAGGTAAATAGCTACATTCCTGTCCCACATCCACTGCTCATCATTCTTGTGAATCTGGGCAAGTCACATAAAATCTCCAAATTACAAACACCTGCCGCAGTCTGGCTGGGCACAATTCAGGAGCCACTTGTCAAAAGAAACAAACTTTATTTTTAGAACCACACCAATAAGACCAGATAATATGTCTGAGTATAGTAAGCAAATGCAGAGATTCAGTGTTGGAGAAGATTGTCCAGTGTTTGATGGACTCTTTGAGTTTTGTCAGCTTTCCACTGGTGGCTCAGTTGCTGGGGCTGTGAAGCTATTTAAAATGACAGAACAAAAAAATACAAGAAATATTTAAGTTTCTGGGCATGCTATTAGTGTATAAATGCATACTTGAATTCAAAGCTCATATTATACCCCCAGATATTTACAATGATCACTTATCAATTAAAACTGGTTGAACTGTTATTTGAATTACTATTGATGACCCTATGTTTTCTTGCTAGCACATTGTCAACAGCTAACTCTGTTTTATCCCATTTCCCAGGCTGTTGCCTCCCATGTTGGAAGAAACCCCCAAACCCAGAAGACTTACGCAGGCCTTTTTCCAGAGGAGTCCGCCTCTGGCCACCAAACAGTGTTGTGCCAAATAAAAAGTCCAAGAAAGGTACTGTGGAAATCCTGTCATTGCGTCCATTCTGCAATAATGATTCTAATTGATTCAGAGTTCCAATTCTTCTTTTATTTAACATGTACAAATTTATGTGCTTTGAGTCATTCAGCAGTGCTATAGCTCCGGACGTAAAGATCTAGTTACCTTTTAATTTTGTGCACTTGATTGTTTCAACTGTTGATGGACATCTGGGTTGATCATACAATGTATTTATGGTGAATGCTACATACATTGAAGTGACTATCACTATAGTATGCTGACTTGTAGTTCTATAGGATAAGCAGGGAGGAATGTAATAGCTGAGTCCTATGAGTTCCACTCTTGGGCTTTTCAGGAATCTGCACATTGCTTTCTAGAGTTGTCATAATAATTTACAAACCCACCAACATTGTGTCAGTGTACCTTCTTTCTCCCATCCTTCCTGGTATTTCTATGCTTATCCAGTTTTCCCAGCACTATTTGTTTAAACCATAATGTCCTCTCTAACATATATTTTGGTGCTGTTGTCCAGTATCAGGTGGATGTAAGTATCAGGTGGTTTGTCTCTGTGTGGTATATTCAATTCAAGAATCTTCATATCTATTTTCAGTTCAATAAGATACTGTTTTTGCTACTCATCTCTGTAGTAAAATATAAGATTGGTTATTGTGCTGACTTTCACCTTACTTTTTCTTGCTCAGAACTGCTTTGCCACATAATAATAATAATTATATAATAATAAATAATATAATATAATATAATAATTATTATTATTACTATTATTATCATCATCATCATCTCAAATGAAATTCAGGGTTGGTTTTTCAACACTGTAAGGAATATCATTTGTAGTTTGAAGGGGATTGTATTGAATTCATTGACAATATTAATTTGACAATATTAATTTTGACAATATTAATTCTGCCTATCCAAGAACACAGAACTTTTTTGCCCCTTCTGAGGTCTTCTTCCATTTCTTTTTCAGTGTTCTATAGTTTTTGTTGTAGAGACCTTACATCCTATTTGGTAGATTTATCCCCAGGGGCTTTTTTACATTATTATAAAAGAAATGATTTTCTTGAATTCTAAATCAGTGCCATCAATGTTGGAGTATAGTGACAATATTGTTTTATTTGTGTTGATCTTTTATCCTGCTACATTGCTAAATTTATTACTTCTAGAATTCTTCTGGTGAAAATTTTTGGGCCTTCTAAATATAGAATCATGTCACCAGGTAATGTGGACAATTTGAATTTTTCTTATTGTATCCTATTAATTTCCTACTTTTGCCTAATTGTTTTGACATTATTTCAGAAAAATATATTGAATAAAATTGGCAAAAGTAGACATTATTTTCTTGTTCTTGATATTTGAGAACGACCGTTCATTTTTATCTCTGTTCAGTGTGATGTTGGCTTTGAATTTCTCATATATGGCTTTTATAATATTGAAACTAAGTTCCTTCTATTCCAGGTTTCTCCTTTATTTTTGAAATGAATTGTTTCTCCTTTTTAATCAAGAACTTTTCTACATTTATTGAGGTGATTTTCTGAATCTTGTTCTTAATTCCAACAATAGGTGTGCTAGTCAGCTTCCCCCCACCCACTCTGCTGCCACGCTTCCTGGGCTTATGGTCTGGGCAGCTATTCACAGCAGCCCATTTTTACACCAGCTCCTTCAAGTTCTCAACCCCCTTCAGCTGGTCCTGGGAGGCACCAGACTCAAGGAGGAAAGGACCAGAGCTTTCCTGCACATCTCTGACTTGAGTTCCCCTGGGGAGAATGCTCTCCATGCCTTTTGCTCTAGCTCAGCCAGGCAAAGCCTAGGTGCTGTGGCAGGTGCGTTTCAGGTCCATGTGTGCCTACCTGCTCAGATATCCCAGCTCCTGGCTCCTGCAGTGGCAGCATCACCTTGGCTGTGTCAAGGTGGCTCCTGCCTTGCTCTCTGGGGACAGCAGGAATCGCAGATCTCCCTTTTTGTACAGTGTACAGTGCAAGGAAGCCTCTTCTTCAGCCAAGAAAACATTGCCTCTCTGATCTCAGGATTTTCACACTAAATCTTTCTATTTTGTTTCTGTGCATTTTCCCTCTTTCTGTGATCTAGCAGTGCCACTGTTCCTGCTGCTGCTGCTGCTTCTGCCACAATCAGCTTGGATCCAATGTACTTTCTTTTTTTGTCTTTGTTTAATGTACCCAAGTTTCTGATTCTCTAAGACTCCCTGAGTGTCCACTATTGAGTTTTAGTGAAACCCCTCTTTTGCCTACCTGTTTGCATTACAGGTTGTGGAGTAGCAAGAAATAAAGATTCTCTCTATCTTAAATTTGCTTCTGTCTTGTAATGTATTATTTCTTTTGCTTGAGTTTTTGACTTTATATGCCTGTATGATTTTTTTCCATTCACTATTAAGTTTTGGTGACTTCCTTTAGTTCCCCTCTCACTGAGAAGCAGTCTTCTTGCCTTCTAAGTCTGGCACTGAAGAACTGTCGTGGGTGCATCCTTCCTCCAATTTGCCAACTTCTCTTCTCCTGACAGCAAATTTGCACAATTTCTCAATATGCCAAGGAATGTTTTGGGCCAAAATATATTTTATCTTGATGAATACCTCATGTTAACTTGAAAACAAATATTATTGTCTCACTGTTGTTTGAAGTATTTGTACAAATGCCAAATAGATCGATGTGAGTGATAATGGTTTTGTAAATTCCTAGGGTTGCCATATCTAAGTACCAGCTTTCTTGGGTTGAAGTAATGTAAGTGTACTATCTTAGAGCTCTATTCCCTAGGAATCCCACATTGACCTGTTAGCAGAAACATGTTACTTCTGAAAACTTTAAGGAAGGATTTTTCCTGCCCATTCTTAACTGTTACTGGTTTGGTGGCCATCCGTGATCTGCTTGGTTTTCAACTGCAGCACTTTACTACCTGCTTGCATCATCACATGGCATTAGTCTCTCATGAATGTGCCCCATCTTCATGAGAACAGATGCCCTATTTGGAGAATGGATCCACCCTGTTCAAAGAGGATACTTTTAATTGCTAAGATCACAATGACTCTCATTTCAAACCCAGTAAAATTTGGAGGTACTGTTTAAGTTCTAACTTAACCATGTTTAGAACTTAAACATGTATTTGTGTGGAAGTAATTTGACCCATAACAGAAATGATTGATTCAAAAGTATACTTTTTTTTTTACTTCCTGATGGATCTGTCAAGTGTTATAAAGGAATGCTGAAACCTTCTAGTGTAACAGTAGAATATTTAATTTCTCATTGTAGTTCCTTCCATTTTTTTGTCTATTTTGAATTTTTGTTTCCTGGTATGCTCCTTCTCTTGCCATTCAGAAACAATCATGTTCCAGCAGTAATTGAGCCTGTGTGTGTTAAACAACCATCTCCATACACTCTAGACCCATGTCCACAGTTAGGAAGCCCTTGTAGTGTTTCTTCAGCAAACCAATATACTGACAGTTACTCTATATTTCCCTAGATTGCTATCGAGTCATAATGGAGGTGGTACCCATTGATTTGGGAGAAGACCAACAAAATTACATTGCTGAGGTAATGTGACCCTTCTTTGTCTAAGATATAAGTGTTGTTTTCTTCCTTTTAATTCAAATTCCTTCATGAAAATATGACAGTGTTCATTATAGGTGACTCATAGGTGGTGGAATTACAACTGCACATCTATTCCCTGTGAGAATGATTCAAGATGACATTCACATATGACAACAACCATTGTCAAGTGATTGTAGTGAGCATTTTCTTCAGTGGCACTTTTCCTTGATAGAAAAAGAATTTTATGCATGTCATCAAATCATACCTGAGAAATCCCTCGTGCAAAGCTCATGTCTTTTCACAAGTGCCCTCTCTGCCTTACTTTGTGACCTTTGCCCCAATTGCTGTTTCCCCTTCTAGTTATCTAATGTCACCACAGCCAACAGTAGACTTGTGCAAATGATCTTCTGCTCACACTGTCTTCCATTCTGTAACTACAGGTAGCCTCTGCAACAAACGAGCAAAGTAAGTATTCTCAACTCCCTAACATGCTGAGGAAAACCTCTGTATTTAGATAGGTCAGACATTCCTTCCTGTTTCTATGTAAAAAGTTATCCTGGATTTAGATTTTGTTTGGAGATGAGGATTGGGATATGGTGACAAAGTGATAATCCAGTGAAGGATTGTGGCCATCTACCATGATCCTGAAACAGCTGTCTTTTGGGTAGTGTGCATTTATGTGAATGAGCATGGGGCGGTATCTCTGAGCGTGTCCATGTATAATAATTGTGTATGTGTTTGTGAGGCTGTGGGAGCTTCCTCAGAAATTCTCTTCTAACATGCCCAAAACAAGCAACCATTTTCTAAAAATAAAAACCTACACTAATGCATGATTTGTTTGATATAATTTCTTCCCACTTCATGACACCCAAATGTCAAGTTTTGGTTACTAGGCCCTCTCTGTAGATAGAGATGTTGCTGAGCCAAAAGATCCAGGTTCTTCACTCTGTAAGTGAAAGAAGCATTAAGAATTCAGGAAATTATCCTGATGGTGATGCTTTGGGATAGGGAACTGTATACATCACTTAGCGATATAACACACTCCAGGTGATTACAATATATTAGTAATAACTAATTTCCTACAGAGATGTGAAATATTTTGCATACTTTTAAAGTGGCCTCAGTGGTCATCTCTAGAGACAAACATACCCCTAAAGGTACAAAATACAAAACACACATACCACACCTGGTTCCAATCTACTGGAAACCCAAAGGCTGTGCTTCTCATTCATTCTTGTTCTTATCTTTGCTGTATATTTTCACCGATGTCCATATCAAGAAATGCCCTGAAGGGGCTGGGGATGTGGCTCAAGTGGTAGCACTCTCGCCTGGCATGCATGCGGCCCGGGTTCGATGCTCAGCACCACATACAAACAAAGATGTTGTGTCCGCCGATAACTAAAAAATAAATATTAAAAATATTCTCTCTCTCTCTTCTCTCTCTCTCTCTCTCTCTCTCTCTCTCTCTCTCTCTCTCTCTCTCTCTCTCTCTCTCTCTCTCTCTCTATCTTTAAAATAAAATAAAATACATTAAAAAAGAAATGCCCTGAACTATTCATAAGCAATAAATCAGTATACTAATCATTATTCTGTATCCTCCTAGTTCCCGCAAATGGCATGGTGGAGTTCATTCCTGGAGAAAGCATGAGTCTAGAGACCCCATCAGAAGCCATGGTAAGGATGCTTATCTTCCTCTGAAATCCAAGTGTTGCTCTTTAGTTTCTCTTTCTCTTGTAATATCATATGGTTTCCTGGAGATGACATACACAATTTTCTGAGTGTGCAGATTCTCACCGGGGTGTCTGTTGCCAAATGAGACCTCACTGAAGGCAACATTAACAAGAAACAGTATCAACTACACACTGTGTGATAACAAGCTTTGTGCCTGGCTGTGGTTTTCCCTCCTGGCCATCGAATTCCTTAATTATCACCTAATATAGACCTGTGACACAAGTCCCCTAGAAAAGCTTGTGTCATTTGGTGAGAGTACATTTGCTTTGTGTTCCCTTGATTTGCCCACATTCTCATTGGATTTTCTAATGTCACCAAGTAAACAAAAGACTTGTGCACACAGGACAGAGCATGGCTTGATCTTCATAGTGACTCCTTTTCGTATTTACAGGAGGATTCCAGAGGATCCATAAGTGGTATGTATCCTGGCCTCACTCTCTTCCTGTTGCAAAATGTAGATGATGCCAAGGGTTGGAGAGTCTTCCTTCCTTTTGAGTGCAGAGTCTCAGTGATTCCACTACCTCCTTGAGAATGAGAAGTGAGGGGGTTGTGGTCTAAATTGATAAAAAATATCTATGGCCATTCTGCACATTTCCTTGAAGCACCTGTGTGAGTTGAGCAATGTGGTTAGGTCAATGAGAGTTTTATACATGTGTCTCTGTGTGCATTCATGCAACATGATTCTGAGTGTGACTTTGTGTTCGTTTTTGCACATTTGTTTGTTTCTCTCTATATATACATGCCAAGATGCCAATGTCCACATGTTTAAACAAAAAAAGCCATCTCCATTAGATCATGATTTTGTATATGTGTAAATAGATCAAACTGTAAACTTTCCATGTGTGCAGTTCATTCCACACCAATACCTCAATTAACATGCAAAACATATCCCATCAAAACCCAGAAAATTTTCACGACACTCTATAAGGAAAAAGCTCGGTTTCATTCCTGTCACTGCACCAGTAGCAACTTCATTTAATAGCAAACCTCACCTGTCAGTAGGCCCTGTATTTAGTCAGTTGCATGTGATTGTTCACAACACTTCACTCATGAAAAATTTTCACATTCGTATACATTTTTTGTGAGAGGTGTCGGAATTCATCTTCCAATCCCCATTCTAGGCACAAGTTTCTGGACAGGGCCAATCCTTAACAGTGACCCTCAGGTCCACCAATGCACTATGCTCACTTTTGGTGGACATCTGAGACAGAGGAGATGCACAGGCCAGAGGTTACTGTAGCTAAGGAAGGGCTTACTTTGCATGTTCCAACTGACACTGAAAACTACCTTATTGGGTCTTTTATAGACACTACTTTGTAGAAACATGTTTTAACTGGATGGATTTTCATGGGGCCTGATCAGCACAACTGCAGCTCATCTAGTTACAGAGCAAAAGGTGGGCTCTAGTGAAGGTCCAGCTCAGCACAGCAGTGGTGTCCGATCCTTAGTTTAGGTCTTTGCTGCCCCCTGTGTGGCCTGCAGGATATCACATTGACAGTATATATGATAGGTCTTCATACTGTCAGTCTCAAATGCTGTCTAGGTCCTTCTATTCATACATCCATGGATACTGACACTGACTGGTCACCGTGAGGGTAGAACCACTTGGTCATCATTCCTTCTCATCCCTGAACTCCTCCCTGGGCAGAGTGTCTTCATCTTAGTCCCTGTCATCATTTAATAAATGAAACTCTGTGCTAAGATCTCACTTGTTCAGCATGTGGGGCTCTACAATGAACCAGGTATCCACCTGGGATCTGACCACGACCGGCCAGAATCAGTAGGGAAGTTAAGAAGACAGCATTGTGTCCAAGCTTTTCACACACATTTCTTATGAGCTCTAGGTGGGATGTGCTTGACTTTGAGGGGAGCCATCTGGATCTTAATGTTGACTTTGTTTATAAATTCCTCAGGCCCTCAGAGAGTTCCTGGCACTTTTCACTTTTGCATGACTCCACAGTCTACTTATAAATGAGGAGTATGAGGAGTGAGAACATGCTAGCAAACTGCTGTCCAAGGAAACCCAGGGGAAGGAAATTATTGTCTGCTTCATCTTTGAACTCCAGGTCTTGGTCATCCAAAAGAAGAGTATTTTTAATTTTATTTTTATTTTAATACAAAACTTTCAAAGTGGCCAGTAGACGCATATGCATAAGGCAGAGAACATTCCCATTCTCTTCTGGGCAGCTGCTCTGATGATGGCACAGTGTATATTCTGTGAGTTTATATTCCTGAAACTGTTGGCATCACAGTTTGCACGTCAGCTTGGTCTGTTTCAAGGAGAGAGGGATAATGTTCCAATGGAAGAAAGTAGTTAAAATTTGACTCCTTACAGCTCCACTATCTCATTAGAAGGTTTGCAATTGTTTGCATCATCCTGTTTGAGGCCTCTGACTCCCCAGAACTCAGAGAGGGTCTGAGAACCCAGAACAGAGATGAGGATGATCCTGACTACTAATATTAGTATCACTATATTTTTCTTTCTAATAACGAAACCCAGAAACTGAATAAATTATACAGATGGGTGTGTTTAGCTTACAGTTCTGGAGATATAAAAGCATGGCACTGGCAGACACTTGGCTTTAGTTAATGCCCTCTTACCTGCATTGCATGATTGTGGTGTCAGCAGGGATGCAGGTGCAGGAGAGAGACATCACGTGGGAAGACACGAAGCCAGCAGGGACCAGTTGATTCATTTGCTCTTCTTATATAACAGGATCTAACAAGGGTTTGAGAAATCTATATTCTTCCTTCTGAGTCTCATACCGTCAAATGTCCTCAACACCTCCAAGCAGTCCCTTCCTCACACAGATTTCACAAATCTCATTGTGGCCATACTGAGGACCAAGCCTCAATCACACAATCCAGTGTGGGATAAAAAAAACATCCAACCCTAGCAACCATCATAAGCTTAATTGTGCAGAAGAAAGCATGAGTCAGTCTTAAGTAACTCTGTTGATGGTGTCTGTGTCTCTAAAGGTTGGACATGGAACAAAGATTATGATTCAAGCAGTGATGAGGAAGAGCCTACAGGTAGGAACAGCCCTTGGGGTATGACAAAATGGGAAAGGTTCCATGGTAAGATTTGAGTTCACCTACTCATGTGGGAAATGAGGAATGGGAATAAAATAGAAATAAACAGAAATATGTATTATTTTCATGAAAATAAGAGTTAGTAGACCTTCTGACATCCTGTTCATAAGAAGACAATTTTTGCTTTGCCAGTTAAACACAATCTTCCATGTTAAGTCCCATTCTGTCCTAAATTTGCCTCTAATAAACATCAAGTAGCTTGGCTTTCATTATTGATTATTTTTTGGCATTGTGCATGAAAGAAATAAGATCTGCACTTTAGGTTTGACCCAAAATGGAAAGAAACTAGTGGGACATACTTTTTAGAAGCACTTTGCAAACCTGTAATTGAAGCTCTCACTTGTGATAAGCAGTGAGTAAGAAGTCACAATTCCCCTCTGAATG